>NW_028250985.1:0-451769 GCF_964263255.1 Lissotriton vulgaris
AGCATGAAGCATTGATCGAGTGGGGTGAGAGTACCTGTGGGAGGTGCTAAAGAAGATTGACATCCAGGGCCAATATTTAAGTTGGCTATGTTCACTGTACGACTATCTGCTGGCAAAGATTAGTTATGGGGGAAGGGAATCAGCAAACTTTTTGATAAAGAGGGGAACTAGGCAAGGTTGCCCTCTGTCCCCTCTGCTTTTTGCCCTATCCTTGGAGCCATTTTTAAACGCACTGTCTTCCCAAGTTAATATCATCCCAACACAGCATGGTGGGGAGAGTTTAAAAATAACTGCTTTTGCAGATGACATTGCGGTGTTTACTACAGATTTGGTAAGAGCTATCCCAGAAAGAGTTAAAGAAGCTGCACTGTTTGGTAATGTATCAGGATACAAACTAAATGTAAGTAAGACACAGGTCTTTACTAATTATAAACCGTTGGACACGATTCCTGGTATATGCCAAAGTATTTAGGTATTAAGTTAGCTGCAAGTACAGATAAGGTACTAAATATGAACTATGATTCTTTGTTAAAGGAAATCGCATTAACTTTGAAAAAATGGCACAAGATACCAGCTTAGTGGGGCGCATAAACCTAGTAAAAATGAAGATTCTGCCCAAAAGTACTATACTTATTCAGATCCATCCCCTTACAACCTAGCAAACTTTTCTTAAAAAAATTAGAAGGTATTAGTAGTAGCTTCTTGTGGGGTTATAAAAAAGCACGTAGGTCAATAAAACTTTTGGAGTTACCAATAGAAAAGGGGGGATTAGCATTTCCAGATTTTAGGCTATACTTTTTTGCTAAAGGTTACCATTTGGCGAATAACTATCCGCCGCTTTGGACCACCCTGAGACAACATTTATTGTGAGAGATTTACATTAATTTTGACTAAAACCTGACTCTGGTCAGCAAACATCCTTAGCACCGCATCTGGACCTCAACACGATCATGGAGGACGTCCCAGGGCTCAGCTTCAATGAGGACACTATAGCCGAGGCATTAAGAACGACGCCATCAATCCTTACCAATCCGCCAATCTCGACATCTGGTGCGTCCTCCGACGAATGGACCACACTAACGGAGATGAAGAAGGAACTTATCAGGATTACCATTCATGGAATCATGATGACAGAATACTTGAGGAGCAATATAGCACCGCAAGGTTTAATTGTGAACATAATTCCAAGACTTTTCCTGGACGACAAACGGTTCAAAGTAGATTGGTGCCAAGTATCTTGGAAGTGCACCAAGGACCTTCTCTTTCTGATCAGCCAAACAGCGAAACGCCTATCGGATGCACTACAAGAGAAAATCTCAGCCATGGAAGCTACCATGAAAAATGCAATATCCAAGAATAATAAGACAGCATTCACGGCCAAACTGTCGGAAATAAACCAAGAAATGGCTGATCACCACAAGTTTTTACTGAAACAAAAAACAACTAAACTCGAGAAAGATATTGCAAAATTTGCGAAAGAGAAAGTATACCCCTACTTAAAGGATGATTTCAAAGGAAAAAAGAAAACCTATTCATCTGATGAGAACTCAGGGAGTGATGTCAGACGCGGATCGACGAGTAGTGATTCCAGTGGTGGGTACCCCCCTAAGAATCCTCGGCCACCCCGTACATGGCAACAGGGCTACCATCAAAGCCCAGTCTTCCACGGACCACCACATATGGCACCCCCATGGCAATACCCCTTCTACCCACAAGGCCCCCCGCAATTCTACCCCCCTAATCCGCCACCTTTTCAAGGCAGAGGTTGGGGCAGAGGAAGAGGGCGAAAGCGAGGCGGGCAGAAGGGAGTACAGTGGCAGGACCAAACACCAGCACCGACGGCAATGGAGACCAGGAGCACGGCATCCAGGGGGAGACGAGCCTAATTGTCAATTTATCAAACAGAACTCTGTCACCAACCGAGAAGAAAGTCTTAGAGAAGGGTCTTGGATTTGTCCCTACACCAACCCCTGATACATTCCAAGAGATGATCGAGCTCAAACAATTCTTCAGGAAGATTCGCCTTCGGGCTTTCTTCGAAAACCAACCTGAACTTCCGGATCATGACACAGGCCTGAGAAAACCTTCCACCTTTACCCCCACTGACGGGATGGTACCACCCGAAGTTCTAACTTTTGAACGGGCGGTCCTGAGGAGCATGCGGAACATACCTCCGACCAAAACTTTTCATAATCTATCCACTGCAGAACGACTAGCATCTAATGATCTAGGTAGAGACGAGTCAATCGTCATCAAGCAGGCAGACAAGGGGGGCGCCACGGTCATACAGAATTACGAGGATTATGATCGTGAATGCAGGAGACAACTGGCGAACACTAATCATTACAGACCACTCCTGGAGGACCCAACTAAACGACTTTCCACTACCATCATGGGCCTTGTCATTGAGGGGGAGACTAATGAGTGGATTAGTAAGAAGGAGGCAGACTTCTTGGTGACACTAGACCCTGTCACCCCTTACTTTTATAGTCTCCCCAAAATACACAAGGGCATCTCTCCGGTCCCGGGGAGACCGATTGTTTCAGGAATTGGGTCACTGTTAGAACCTCTTTCGCAATTCTGCGATGCTTTTTTTCAACCTTTTGTCAAACAGATACCATCTTACTTACAAGATACCAGAGACGTCCTTCGTCTGATCGCAGATATCGATGGGAGAGAAGACATTGACCTGCTGCTCACCCTCGACGTGGAGGCGTTATATACGAACATTCCGCAACAAGCGACCCTAGAAGCAGTCGACTCATTGATGCGAGAAGAAGAATGGCTGTCCCCAACACCGACAGCCTTCATCATGGAACTTGCCCATATTGCCCTGACCGAAAATTTCTTCAGGTATGAGTCCCAGTTATACCACCAGGTCCGGGGGACCTCTATGGGTTCTACCTTCGCGCCGAGCCTGGCGTGTATTTACATGGCCTCGTTCGAAAAGAAACACATCTACCCCCCAGAGCATAACCCATACCGAGAGAACTTCACTCTCTGGCGTCGCTATATTGACGACATCTTGATCTTCTGGAAAGGGGACCGTCCGAGCTGTGAAGCCTTCTGTGAGTGGATCAATCTACAAGACCCCTTCCTGAAATTTACCGGCACCATCTCAGAAACATCAATACCTTTTCTTGATTTAACCATCAGTCTAGAATCGGAAACAATCACTACCTCTCTTTACAAGAAGGATACTGACAGAAACAGTTTACTCCTCTACCAAAGCCACCATACAAAAGCTTTGCGGGACAATTTGCCTTTTGGGCAATTCCTTCGAATACGGAGAAACTGCAGCTCTGTCCAAAACTTCAAACAAGAGGCCCAGACTCTGCAACACAAGCTCCAGGACAGGGGATACCCCACACGGCTGTTGAAGAAATCGCTCAAACGAGCATTGAATAATAACAGAGATGCCCTACTCGAGGTTCATCCAAAAGAACCAGATGACACCATCACCTGTGTCACCTCTTACACCAGGCATTCTTCGTTCATTAAAACAGCTGTGACCACACATTGGGGTATCTTGAACTCTGCAGGGATGGAACTGGCGCGACCACGGTTTGCTTTCAAGAGGACCACGAACCTGAAAGACACACTGATCCACACCCGCCCAAAGAAATCGTGTACTCGACCTGTCAGGACTCTATGGGATCTTCCCCCGGTCACTGGACACTACAGGTGTGGTTCTTGTGTAGTATGCCCCCAAACGATCCAAGGTAAAACTATTGAACTCCCAGGGGATTTCACCTGGACTATAAACAAACACACCAACTGCAACAGCTCGAGATGTATATATATCTTGGTGTGCCCCTGCAAGATGCTGTACATCGGGATGACGATGCGTCCTGTCAAACAACGCATAATGGAGCACAATAGTAATATCCGATGTACAAAAACACACACCAGGCTATATGACCACTGTAAGGAACACAACCACACCACTGAAGACATACGGTGGACTGTCCTAGAGTGTCAACCTGGAATGAACCAACAAGCCCTGTTCAGACTGGAGCAGAGATGGGTGCACCGTCTACACACCGATGAAAATGGTCTTAACGATGCGGTGCCCTGGACAATGCTCACCAGATAGCTGAATGCTGGGACTACTTTGTCCTTATTACGCCAGAAACTGTTCGAGTCAAGACAAATAATCACCCCCGTCCCTGAAGCTAGCACATAGGGATATGTAGATGAACCCACTACCACCTCCCTAGCAATATTCACAGTGTTTTTGTACACTACTTCCCCCTTCCAAGATGGCACCCAGCTTTTTTTCCCCCTTTGACATACAACGAGGGAATCTTCGCTGTTAACTCACGGCGTTCCGTTGCCTGGCAACACGCCCTGAACACGCCCACCTGATGCCCGCGCTTCCCGGTCTTAACTAGAGACCTCGGGACGTTGCAGCTCCACCGGCTGTCCTGCGGTATCATCCGGAGTGGGAGGGGTAGGTGCCTAGACGCCCTCTGCCAAGAACAATCAGGTAAGGCGCTCTGCTCCGTGCTATGACCTCCGCGAGCGTTTTCCTCTGATCACCGTGGCAGGGACCGAGCTTGAAGCAGGCCAAACGGTAAGACGCGCTGACCAACCAACCCTTAACCCGGCGGCAAAACTTACTCTTTTCAGGTGTCTCACACCGAGTTCTGGCCCCACCAGGTCAGCGCGAGGGAGCTTCACTATTAGGAATACGGGTAAGGTCCTGACTGAGCTCATTTACGCTACATTATCCCGGCATGTTTGGTGGTTAACGATAAGGTTTAGTCTTATGTCAGCACACTGACGCCATCTAGTGATCGTCTTGGAATCTTTCAAGAAATTGTAAAAATGATGTTTTTCTCTCCCTAATGTTGTCTCAAATACTGCTTGAAATCACGTGTGCTAAATGGGCAAATTCACAGCCGTTTAGATCACAAGAATGTAAACGCATGGCGTGTTTCAGCAAAATGATTTGGTATACACTATTGTGCATGCCATATCCCAGGGCAGACCTATGGCATGCCCACCTAATGTATACTCCTGACAGTCACAGAACGCAGTAATTCCACGTTCTCTTCAATGGCTTTTTGTCTCTCTCTCATTCACATGTCTCTTCACGATGGGGCCTCTACAGACCCATCGACACCTCGCTACACTATACCAGCATGTCAAAGGTGCATGTAAGGTCTGCCGAGGGATACAGAGATATATATAATCTTCTGATGACACCCTTCTTCTCCTCTCTCCTACTCAGTTCTGGGAAGGGTCCTGACGAAGGATCACCATACGACACACACCAGGTCGTATACTGGATCCCTCTGATCACTGAGGGATCCCCTGCAATTATATCAGCACTGTTTATTTTGGTCCTGACGAATTGCCTTCGTGGCGAGAAACATGTTGACCATTTGTTCACTAAGGGTTGAATGAGGCTTTACTACCTTGACTGTCCCGCCTCAATACCCCTTATTATTTTAATAAAGCAGTGAGCCATGCCATTAAAAACCCATTATTTGGACTCTACTGACTTTTTTTAAATCACACTCACGCTCACTTTTGCACAACCATAAACCCCTTCTTTTTTAGGCCCCTCACACCCATACACCCTTTGGCTAAGGAATAGAAGATCCCCGCCAAAGTGCGACATCTGTTGTTGCCCGACAGGCATTGCACCGCCAGTCTGTCGCAGGGGCAGGATACCGATGATGACGCTGGACGATCACCGGGTGGGATTACAAGTGTAGTCCAACCGGTGACCTGTGTGAGGTATCCCTAAAAATTCCGAAAAGGGTTCACAACACTCACCCTTTCTGCCTGACTTAATGAGAGAGAGGCTCATGCCAGTCATTTAGTTGACTTTACCTGGGGAACTCTGTATTAATAGTTGTTGGTTATACTTTTTTGCTACCTTCTTTCTCCGCTTACGAAGCCTGATGAAAAACGAAAGTTCGCTTTTCTATCATCAATATATGTTGGGACCTGACTGTAACCAATTTTTATTTAGTGTAAACGATCCTAATTACTACAAAAGAGTAAAATTTAAGACAGCTAGACAAATTAAAAAAATTTGGGATGAAATTATGATTATCGTTAAAATGTCTTTCTTTAATACTGAGCTTCAATTATGGAGCAATCCAGGCTTACCTGATATTTTCTCGGATGGGGTAGGTAAACTTTGGGCCAGACACGGTATTAATACTTTGGGTGACTTATATGGACCGCATGGGCTTATGGATTTTGATACATTAAAACTTACTTATGAACTTAACAATGATATGTATTTTAAATACATTCAAATACGAGATTACTTGCACTGTAAAATGAAAATAGCCGAAGTGGCTCAGTCGGATACATTAAGATGCTTATACTCAGATAAAACAAAATCACTTATCAGCTTTGGCTATGGACATTTAATATTAGGCAAAATTGATGATACTGTGAAAATAGCAGATAAATGGTCATCAAGGCTGGAAATGAATATTAACCCCACACAGATATCTCTTTCGCTATGCCATATAAATTCAATAGTCCAGTCCTCTAACCTGAAGCTACAGCTGTATAGAACTATAATGCAGCTATATTATACTCCTCAAAACAAAAACCTATTCAAAGTTTAGAATCTAGTTCACACCCACGTAACTGTTTGAACAATAAGTCTTGTGTTCAATATAATTACACAGCCTGCTATTTTTATACCATGAGGTCAGCAGACCTGATAAATTCATCAAGCAAAGGCTAAGTGAATCTCTGCCCAGCAGCTTTCAGTTAGAATCATTAAACTCTTCAGAGGTCATTCACAAATAGTGTAAAACAGAACATTCAGCTTTAAGAATACCTTTTGCAAATATATTCAAGCAAACTTGTTTTTAATGTAAGCCAAATGTGCATCCCACTAATCACATATATCGACAATTTGTTGTTGTACCTACAATGCTTGCAATATTCTAAAAAAGGCAATTTGTTACTTGACATTTCATTTGAATGTGTTGAATTTCAGGGAATATAGAGTAGCCTTATAGTTTTTAAATATGTGGGAATTTGTTTTTCACTGGCATCTATATTCATGTCTGGCCTGGAAAAGTGTTTCCCCCTCAAAAATAGCAATTACACAAATATATGCACATATACATATTTTGCAGAGTCATCTTCACCTTTTGGCCTGTTCAACTATCATTCATATTTTGCTTCCGTCCACCAGAAGTTACACCATGGGGCATTGGGTTACCTCACTTCATCAATTAGTTTGCTTCACCCTGGGCGACTACATTTTTCTCTGGCATACGTTTGCTTCTGTGAAAAGGCTTGGTAGGTTCTTTAATTCCAGCCTTCATTTCATGTTTTAGTTATTTATTTTTGTGATGGATCATTTTAAACTCACATTATTTTTGCATACATATTGATGCCACCTTTGAAGGATGACACTTTTACATGTTATTGTGTTTACACTTTCAACATCTATTTCATGATTGCAAAAGAAGAAATAAAATGAACAAAGAATAATCAAAGGTTTGTCATAACCATATCCACCTGATTTATCAATGCTTGTTGTTTATTTTTAGGTTGCACATGCCACCATAAGGCTACTCCAGTGCTCCATGAAACATACAAGAAGTATAATGTAACCATTATTATTATTTTTTAAATGTTTGTGAACATTTTCTTATATACTCAAATCATCATCTCAAGCATTTTATGGCAAGTACATTCATAATGCCAGCAAAAAATATTTAAGGCCATCAGGCCAATTACATAAATGTAAAAGGCTCAGCAAAGTGGAGGTCCTTCAGAATCTAGCAAGTGGCCTCCAACTGTGCCCTCCCATGGGAGCTTTCCTCCTCCCATAACCTTCATGTGGTAATGACTCTCCCATAGCTCTCAGATCTTGGTAAAATTTGCAGAGACATCTTCTTTCATCGCAATCCACCCTTGTGGATGGCATACACCAATCCATTCCTTTGCAACATAATGTTTTGGTAGGGCAAAACAAATGTACCCATCCCCCTGTAATGTTAACTTAGTAATCATTATGCACATGGAGCACAGAAATAAGTTGTACCTGGACACTTAAATATCAGTCCAATTCCTCAAATGGGTATTTGTGCCATCAATGAGATAGTAATTCATATTGTAGCTGAGGTGTTGTTGTCTTTCTCTTTACAGAATATCTGGATTTTCAACATTCTCAGATAGACTGCAGAAAGATACCATCCTTCACTCTAGATATTTGACACATAGGACTAGGTATTATTCCAATATTGTAAATACAACTTCTATTGTGATAAGCTCAAAGCAGGATTTTTAAAAGAATAACATAGAGGCTGGCTTGCATGACCACTTAACGTGGGTGCATCCCGACTATATCTTCTATGGTTTCTAGGCCAGTATTCTACCGGAATATTGTGACGGTAAGTATATATAAGTAACTATAGGTTTACTACACTTTACTCATCATATATGTATCTTGACAATATGTTAGCTACTAAGTATGTGAATGGTATGTTAAGGAGAATAAAACTATAGTTACAAATATATACTCAAAACAAGGAGATGATGGACAGAGCGCTGAAACTTTTCAGACTCTCACCCCTAGTCACAGATCTGGGTTGAATCCATCATCATTCTTTAGCTCACTTTGCCACCTCGTTTCAAACCCAGCTAGATGCAAATCAGTCTTGACCCTGTGCCTCATTGGAACAATCCAGTCCGAACTTCCCAGCCAGGTCTTCCCTGAACCGGAAACAAGCATCCTGGGACCAGTTTCTGGGTAACACCCTTCATTAGCCAGGCTAGCTTGAAACTAGTGGCAAAGTGAGCAAGGGACCCATATCTGGGCATACCCTGCCAACTTAGGGCGAACAAAGCAAACACAAGGAGATGATAGGCGGAGGGCTGACATTTTTCAGACACTCACCCCCCAGTCACAGATCTGGGTTGAATCCATCATCATTCATTAGCTCACTTCGCCACCTCAGATCAGACCCAGATGTATGCAAATCAGTCTTGACCCTGTGCCTCATGGGAACAGTCCAGACCGAACTGCCAAGCGAGGTCTTCCCTGAACTGGAAATTAGCATCCTGGGACCGGTTTCTGGGTAACACCCTTCATCAGCCAGGCTAGCTTGAATCCATTGGCAATGTGAGCAAGGGACCTACCTCTGGGCATACCCTGCTAACTTAGGGCGAACAAAGCAAGCACAAGGATATGATGTACAGAGCGCTGAAACTTTACAGACACTGACCGCAAGTCACAGATCTGTTTTGGATCTATCATTATTCTTTAGCTCACTTCGCCACCTCAGTTCAGACGCAGCTGTTTGCAAATCAGTCTTGACCCTGTGCTCATGGGAACAGTCCAGCCCGAACTGCCAAGCCAGGTCTTCCCTGAACAAAAACTAAGTATCCTGGGACGGATTCTGGGTAACACACTTTATCAGCCAGGCTAGCTTGAATCCAGTGGCAAAGTGAGCAAGGGACACACGTCTGAGCATACCCTGTCAATTTAGGGTGAACAAAGCAAACACAAGGAGATGATGGACCCCCAGTCACAGATCTGGGTTGAATCCATCATCATTCTTTAGCTCACTGGTCAAATTGTTGCCAATTATTTACGTTATTATTAGCTGAAACCTTAGATGAATTCAATGCCTTAGACTTGCATGAATTGGATGGGTTTCAGTGCTGTGAAAATGTAGTGCAAATATGGAGTGGTAGCAGTAGTTAAAGGCACACAAAGCGGGAAAAAAGACTGACTGATCCAGTCAACACTGAGGCAGTCTATCCTACTGATGACATTTTCTGGTTGGAGTTTAGTTTGTTTTATTTTATTTATAGTGTACTTTCAATTGTCAAATTCATAGCCTGAGATTTTGCTAATCAACAATAATTTGTGCAAATTTTCAAATGATATGTGAAATAGGACTCTATCGTTGTTTTAGGTTCGTTTTTATCTTTGTTTGCTACTTTCCTGCTGCAGGTCTTCACTTTCACTGGCGTCTAAAAAGAACACATCAACTTTATGTTAAAACTATTGTATTCTTTCTTGCTGGGTTTGAACTCTGTTGCTTTTTCATCATGAAGATTGTGCAGTTGCTACTTCCCTCTATGATGAAGAGGAAGAATCAGATATCTTAAAAATCGCTCTGGGCATGCCTTATCTGCAGTGATGTCTGAGGAGAGGTGACATGATGTGCCTCAGTGGGTTTGAGGGTATTAGTGATAGACCATGGAGGGTTCTGATATGCCAGTGGTGTCCTCAGTAACTCCTTGAGGTACCCCGTTGTATAATTTCACAACTCACACTGCTGGTTTGTCTCAACTGACATATGGTTCAGCGCTTCTCAAGTTTGATGTAATTCAAAGCGAGAATAACAAGTTATTCATAAAGTCTTTGGTAAGTCAGAGTCTCTTTTATTATTTCTTGTTGGTGTAGAAAGTTGTCTCTTCCAGGAGTTGTCTTTTGATTGTATGCCCTCCTATTTCTTCTAAAGTCACATAGTATGTGTACCATATGCGTACAGCAAGTTCTCACTATCAGTAAAAACTCCTTTTCTTTTATACATACATACTAGCTACTCTTTTGAATGGAGTCTTCAGGTGCATGGAAAAAGGTGTACACATGCCAATGGCTTGATGCGTGATGACTAGGATTGTGTTGCCTGTGTACTGCTCTCTTGGTTTGTACATTCATTTGTTCTCACTACCTTTGGTTGTGTCTAGCTTTAAGATTTCTTTATAATAAAATCTTTGATTTGCATGTGGTCTAGGTCTGATCACATTTTTGATGCTGGTGACTTGGTGGATGTTTGTGTGGGTATGTGTATTCTAAAAAAAGATTTTTGTGCAATTTAATATCTTCAGATTATAAGGATGAAAGTGTGATTTTGTGGCTTTATTTTGGTCACCATCAATGTATCTTCACTGACTTAAACTCGTGTTTAAGTTATATGTTGTGTGTATGTTGTACAAAAAGTAGTCATTAATACTCTATTTTCTAGGCAAGATGCACACTCTCCACATGGAATTACTTTGGATTTTTCTAACCTTGTCTGTCCAGGAAATTTTGTGATTATGATTTCTAGTAACTAAGGGGCATATTTACTAAATTGTCACACAGTGCATTGCCGCAAGTCACCTTGCTGTGCTGTGCTGCTTGAGAGGAGAGGGCAGGAATGCACCATATTTAAGTAAATACCGCCTTTTCCCCTGTTCTTGCACCCTTTAGGCAGCCTAGCATCAATGCTGGCACCATTGTACCATGGTGCAAAGGTGCCTCCAATGCATGCAGGATTGCACTTTCCTGCACAAAAACAATTCCCTGAGGCATATTTCTCTTTCTATGTGTGCTGTAGAATGCGGCAAACATAGAGAGAGGAAGTAACTAGAAGAAATAAAGATGTTTCTTCTCATTCCGCCTCCCCTGGAAAGGCGTATTTTTTTGGGCGCATTCCCATGTTTACCAATTCTTGTAAATCTGGGAATGCGTCAAAATCCATGGGAGTTGTGTAGGAACACTCATGCAACGCCCATGGAATGCCTTCCCAGGGCAAAGTGAGGTGACGCAGTGGTTTGCGCTGCGTTGCTGTACTGTAGATTAATGGAGTCATTCGGGCCCACGCAAAGGCTTCATAAATCTCGCTTAAGGTTTGCATCACACATATGACATGTTGCGTGGTGCAAACCCGACGCATACTGGGTCATAAATATGCTGCTGAATGTTTGTCCAAGGGCGTTTTGGGTGTTTGCAGACTTTAGATTCTTCTTTGAAAGAATAATATTTATTTACACATATTTTCAACAAAAATGAGGCCAAATATTGGGAAAATCGGTATCCAAGACGTATGTCTCTTACAAAGATAAAACGTGTAATTTTTAAAATCATGGGATCGGAATAAAAACAGCTTCACAAGTTTGATTTCCACCTTATGTCTATGTTTAGCATTTTTGATATGATTTACGGTACAATGCGATCCTCACTTGCATCTGCACTGGATCATATTCCATAAAAAGATAGGTATTGCATGGATCAGTTCCGAGTGTCCCCTTGTGTACTTGAAGATGAACTGATACGGTAGTGAGTTAAAGCAGGTGGTAATGATGACATTTTTCAAAAAACACCTTAAGGTAACAGAGAATGGCTCTTTCAGCCTGCCTTTAACTGTAAGGGTGAGTTTCAGGTAATAGCTTTTCTTTTATATGCTAAATGATAAATGATAGTTTAAACTTTGACTTACCCGCCAATTTAGAACATTAAGCCCATAAAATAGATTGTGCTAAGAGGGAGTCTGATGACTGAAGCTACGTGATTTGTCAAACTTGTGATACTGCACCCGATTGTTCATTCATCCTGGCTTTACCTCATACGTTAGGAAACATGATTTTCCACCTAGGATAGCCCCTAGACATGTTTTATCTCTGCTCTGTTTTGATTATGTTTTCCTGTCTGATTTCATGTGTCTTTAAGGGAAGGTAAATCAAACCATGCATCAAGGCATTGCCCTGCTAGAAAGGGATCAGAAATGTGAGTGTTCGCCATTTTTCATGTCTGCTGATGAACTTCAGGAACCGTCCTCTGTCTCAGTATGCTGGAACAATTAATGTTCAGTAAACAAAACTGATTTTTAATCTTTTCATTTTTTACACTGCCCATTGGCAAGCAGGACCCCTGCTGCCTGATGTAGCTCCCAATACAGTGGCTGCTAATGTTTTAAATTCTCACCTCTGAAGGCTCGGGGAAATGTGATAAAGCGAAACATTATGGCAGGAACACATCACAGCCCAGGGCAGAGATGCTGAGTGTCGTTGCCTCTTGCTGCGTTAAAATCAAAATATAATTCTGGAACGTGGCTTCTCACTCTGTAACTGTGTATTGTTAAAATAGTGTAATTCGGAACCACATATAATTCGGAGCAACAGAACAACGGTGTGCAAAGTTCAGAATTAGGCAAATTTGGGCGGTGTCCTTAAACTACTTAGTCAAGATTTGGAAACAAAGTAATATTGTAACGTTTCAGTACTGGTTTTACTCTCTTTAGAGCCATCCCCTATAATGTTACTACTGAAGTGCAGTTTATTCTTGAGGCTTGGGCCAGAGGACCTGACTATGTCCCTGTTTGAATCATGAGTAGTTCATGTGTTTCAATTTGGCCACGGCCATGTGGAGAAGTAGGGGGATCAGTGCTTAATTTGTGAAAGAAAAAGTGCAGGTACCCAAAGCTCTGCTTAGATGCCAGTGGCTGGCAATTAAACGTCGGCCCACCGACTTCCAATCCTGTTAGTCTTTAATCCACTCCCAGACACTCCCTTTTCTCATTCGTGCAAGTTCCTGCTTTCTCCTTTGCGGCACTTTTGCCGTCTTTCTCCTCCGATCTGGTTCTGATCTGCATGTATTTGAATTTAAAATTATTTATATAGCGCACGTTCACCAGCGGTTTCATGGCGCTTCAATTTACCGATTACAGGGCGGGAATGGCAAAAACTAAGCTAGAGGAATTCGAACTACAGGAGGACTAATTGGAGACTTTGGTGAACAAGTGAGCTTTGAGCTGTTTCCGAAATTGCGGATAGAGAGTTAAGGCTCTAAGCTCTGGAGGCAGGGAGTTCCAAAAGAGTGGAGCAAGGGTCGCAAATTTCGATCCACCCCATTTCTTCCTCCGGAACCGCGGGACTGTGAGAAGGGATTGGGTGGATGAGCGTAGTTCCCTAGTAGGAACATAGGGGATGATCTCAGATGAGATAAAAGCCGGTGCCGTGCCCAGTCGAGCTTGGAAGGTGATGGAGGCAAGCTTGAACTGGACACGTTCGTGGACTGGGAGCCAATGCAGAGATTTGAGGAGGGGGGTGACATGGTGGGACTTTGGCAATTTAAACACCAGGCGCGCCGCCTGGTTCTGAATCTGCTGCAACCGCCTTAGACTGTATGCAGGTATACTAGCATATAGGGCGTTGCCGTAATCCAGGCGGGAGATGACCATTTCCAGGGTAATCAATTTCAGAGCGTCAAAAGAAAAGAAACAGGACACCTTGCGTATAGTGCGCAGTGAAAGAAAGGAAGAAGACACCACAGAACTAACCTGGGAGTGAAGGGTGAGCTGGGAATAGAGTTTGATGCCTAATGTTTTTACTGAGGTAGAGGGAACAGGTGGAGAGCCTAGGGAAGGGGGCCAAAACAGGGAAGACCAGGGACTGGATGAACCACCCGTCAACACCAGCTCAGTCTTATCTGGGTTGAGTTTCAGATGGTTGTGGTTCATCCAGTTTCGGATGTGAATCATAGTGGATTGAAAATTAAAGACAGAAGAAGGGGAAGAAGACAGATTAAAGACAAGTTGGAGGTCATCCGCATAATTATATACGGTGACCTCCATCTGCTGCAGTGAAAAAATAAGAGGGGCGATGTAAAGGTTAAACAAAAGGGGTGAAAGGGAGGAACCTTAGGGGACCCCGCACTGAACTTTCCGGAAGTCCGCAGAAAAATCACCCAGGCGAACTGCCTGGGTGCGGTCCCTCAGGAAGGAGGACAACCATACCAGGGTGGTACCCCCGATCCCCGCCGCCTTGACACGGGAAAGTAAGATGGTGTGATCAACCGTGTCAAAAGCGGCTGAGAGATCGAGGAGGACCAGGGCCTGGGTCTGGTTGGTATCCATTCCCTCCCTGAGGTTGTCAAGGACCGAAAGTACTACGGACTCCGTAGAGTGTGCGGGGAGGAAACCGGCCTGGCGGGGGGCTAAGACCCCATGCGTCTCCACAAAAGAGCTCAAAGTACAGGTGACATGGCGCTCGAGCACTTTTGCCAAGAATGGCAGGAGGGAAATGGGGCGATAGTTGGCGGGGACAGAGGGGTCCGCGCCTGGTTTCTTTAGGATAGGGACAATGACTGCAGTTTTCAATGGGCGGGTACAACGCCCTGAGAGAGGGAGCTGTTGAGGAGGTGAAGGGGGGGGGTCGGGACAGGAGGAAAAAATGTGACGGAGAATGTGGGAAGGGCAAGGGTCTAGGGGGGAACCAGATTTGACTAAAGGGATTATCGAAGTCAGGGATTCATTGGTCAAGAGAGGAAGGGCACCAAGTTGTCCCTTGGGGGGAGGACACTGAGGATCCACAAAAGTAGGAGAAGGGGGAGGAATGTTGGCTTTGATGGTGGCAATTTTCTGGATGAAGAAGTTGTTAAGGGAGTGACAGAGTTCCAGAGAAGGGGGTGGGCTTCAGAGTAGCTCTGTCGGAGAATGCCAGGTTGTGCACAATCGAGAAGATTTCCCTCGATTGGTTCTCCGCAGCGAGGACTTTGGAGGTAAAATAGGCTGTTTTTGCCGCCAAGATGGCCTGTTTATATTGGGTCAAGATGTTAGTGAACTCCAATCGAAGTAAGGGGCAGTAGTTTCTCCTCCAGGCACGCTCCGCTCTGCGTACCGCTAACTTTATGGTCTTGAGGTCCTCATTAAACCACAGGTTTGCATCTTTCTCCCGCTTTGAAGTGACCCGCTTCAGGGGGGCGATGGAATCGCAACCTGAGGTGAGCCACTGATCAATGGACTTGACCTGGGAGAGAGTGGATAGACCTAGTAAGAGGGGGTAAGAAGCGGTAAGTAGGGCAGATAAATTGTCGGGGTCTACTCGCCCCCAAGCCCGAACCCAGACATTTTTAGGAAGTGGGGGCTTGACCGGGGGGTGGGTGGGGAGGGCAAATGAGATCAAGTGGTGGTCCGACCACGTGCAAGGTGAGATGGATAAGGACTGTACGGGACAATTCAAGGACCAGATCTGATCTAAGATATGCCCTTTAACATGGGTAGGGGAGTGGATATGGGATGTGAATTTGAGAGATTGAAGGGTGTCTGAAAATTCCTTTGAGGAAGGGCATTCTGCGGGGTCTGAAGGCCAGAAGTTGAAATCACCCAGAAGCAGAATGGAGGAGTTATTGACCGTGATCGTAGCTATGTGTTTTCTTCTCTCGCACTCGCAAATACATGATGTGGGAAATAAGTGTCTGTCTCCAAATTAAGTGCAGTGGCCCTAACCTTCAACCACATGCTCAAATTGAGCACTGGGGGAAAGGAGGACTTTATTGGCAGAGAACAACAATCAAAGCTGTTTACACGGTGTGTAGTTTGTTACAACACAAGGCTCTCCATTGAAAGTCACATAATTACGGGTTAGATGTCATAGTAGATTATACATAGGAGAAATATCAGTGGCCAACATTGACTGTCCTTTTCTCATTTAGTGAAGGGGTTGTGTATATGAGGCACTACAGAGGCAAATGACTTCACGAAGTGAAGCAAACACAATCAATATGAAAGGATCTTGGGACATATTATGAACTTTGGGCCTATTCACTGTAGGAAAGTGCCCTTTTAGTATGGTCAGCCCCCCACACTTTTTGCTCCAATGCTGATGGTTATGACTCTGATAGTGCACTTGAGTCTGCTGCCCATACCCCAGTTCCAGTACTCTCTCGCTAAAACCCTTATGCCTAAATCACATCCTCAATAGACAAGGACTTTACACCCCAAATAAGTCCCTAGCATATGGTACCAGGAGTACCCAGGTAATGCGTGGTAAAGGGGTCCCCATGGACTGCAGCACTGTTTGTGCTACCCTGAATGACCCAATTAAAGTACTCAAATCCAAAATCAATGAGGAATGAATCACTTGACCTGAGTAACCAGGACTGGCAACTTTGTAATTAAAGCCCTAAATCACGTTTAGCAAGGTCGTGGGGCCTTGCTAAACGGCAGGCCTACCATTGCAGACTGCAGGAGCAGGGCCAACTGCTTGAACTGGACTCTACCCTCACCATGTGTGGCAGAGTCAATGGATTGTTTTTAATATAAATCAGTCACCCTTCAGAAAGTCCTCCAAAAACCAAGGAGGCAGGATGCAGTATATTAGTGGTGTGGACATGTAAGTGCAAATGTATATGTCCCTATAGTGCTCTTTAATATTTAAGGACACTGCAATTGAGAGACGGCCCATAGAGAACATGGGCTGATACCTGGGCAAACCCGAGGTTGGCAGCTCCATTATAGTACCACCTAAATATGTCCTGTTTGGTATCAAATAACATGCCTTCTCACCCAGACATGAATCTTGTGTTGAGGGTGATGTGGCATGAACCCAGGTGGCTACCTTAGAGGTTGCCCACCTGGTTGCCCCAGCTTCTCTGTGCTCTGACTGACTGTTCGCACTGCTGCCAACAAGACAGAATTCTAACCTCTTGTCAGGCAGTATGAACACTCCCACGAGTCAGAAACAAAGACCTGAGCAGGAAGGAGATCACATCTCCTACTTCTCAGAATGGTTAATGGAGTGGTACATCAATGCGGTGAGATTTGAAGACTGCAACATCTCTGATACATCAGGCCTAATTCCAAGAGGAGGAAACAGCCCTCCTTCTGCCCCAGGCACAGCTGCACCCAGACATGCTAGAAATTAGATAATCATGGAAGTGCACAACCCCGAACGCTAGCCACACCTCCAGGGTGGGTAGCCCGGTCAGTACACTGAAAGAAGGGGTTTGACATTTTTAGAAGTGGCAAAATAGAGCATTCTGGGTAGAAAAGGTGACCTACTCCTCACATGTGGTCACCTCAGGGGTGGATTAGCTGGTGCAGCAAGCAACCCTTTGGTCACTTGCACCTACACCCCTAAACCTATGATTTAAGGGTTACCCCTAACACCAGAACCTCAGATATGAACAACCGGCATCGAAGAGAACAGGTCTTGCACAAAGCAAAAGAGGGATGCTGTACACTTGGCCATACGCCCCTGGAACAGCCTAATCAGGACTCGTCCTTGGCTAACTCTCTGTTCCAGCGGACAGAAGGACCCCTGTGGAAGCCTGAAGCAACGTAAGACTCTTTTGGACTAGTGGCACTAGTCCCCTGCAAACTGCTGGTAATACAATGTACCAGATCAGAAGAATCACTGGCCACTGGGCCCTCCAAGGGAACTCCCAATTCTAGATTGCCTAGTCTATTGTGGGAACTGTAGTCCTGCCTTTCATGAAGTTACATGCAGCTACCACTTTCCTCGGGACACCTGGACATCGAAGGAACTTCCTAGTCCACTTACTGTTGTCAAGGCTTGTTGGTCGCCAGTCCAACAAGCGACCTCTGCATTCGACGCTCCACCTAGGGGGAACTCTATCCGACATTCATTAAACATCAGAAGGGGCCCGTTGTTGGGTTTTTGCATCTTTTACTCCTGAAGCACCATTTCAACTGTAAAATATTCTCTCCGGCGTCTCCCGTGCAGCACCAGGGACAGCCCCAGATAACTCGTCACCCGATTACCACTGACCAGTTAAAATGAACTAATTGTTGTGGCTTTGTCCTCTACCATTTTCAAAGACAGTGGTCCCTAGACATACCCGGTTCTAGCTCAATATGGAAATGTTATACAGGTATGAATAATAATGTCCTGAGGATGATCCCTTCATCTTAGCATAGGGATCGAAACATCGTCGACACAATATACACTATATGTCTTTGACTACTTTATATGAAAAAGTGTATTTTCAATATATTAGCCTGCAAAAATGTGATTGTATGCAGACCGTCTCCCCCTTGCCTGACACCCCCCTTTATGTGTGTCATAACTGAATATATGTGGTAGTAGGACACATGCTGAGCCCCCCTTGATATTTTATAGAAAATCTGACTACTCAAATAATTGACTTAATAAATCCTGTCCGGCTGGACAGAGAATATAGAATTCATTTGATCTATATTTATTCTTTCAACTATATCCTCCCATGTCTAGGGACCACTGTCCTTGAAAATAGTATATGTACCCATAGTCCCTGACCAATCGCTCTATTGGGTTTCCCTTGTGCTTTGTAACAATTTGTCCTCTACCAAGCAAGGATCCTATGCAACTCGACCTGCAAATGACTGACTGTCACCAGTGTTTTTTCCCTTTGACTGCAATGATACATTTTCACTGTATTATTTCGGACTGATTTTATATTGCTTTAAAAATCTATATTTCTGGTTATATGTATGCTATTTTGTTCATTTTGATGTCTAAATTAAGATACAAATACACTCTCTATTTATAAAATGATGTCGGATTTCTCTTGAGTCGTGTCAATTACTTATTGCCCATATTGGTACTCTGCAACACTTAACACATGTTGCTCTAGTAAAGCCTAAGTGTCCTTTGCCACACTATCAAGACTGTGCTAAGGATTTATTAGTTTGAATCCAAGGCCCATCTGTGCGGTTTGTGACAGCATTGCATGGTGAAGCCTAAGCATAATCACCACATGCTCTATCTTCCTAAAGTCACTAACTGCATTTTGTAGTACAGTTAGTATTACTACAATAGTAAATCTAATGTATTACAACGTGCTATTAATTAACTAACGTGCGGAAGACAGGGGCCTACTACAATGGCGGGCGGATAACCACCGCCGGGCCGGCGGTGGACTCCGCACCGCAATCGTAACCTTGAAAACCGCCGGTCAGATTATGATGGAGGTGGTGACCGCAGAGGTGTGAAAATCTGTCTGCCACTTTTCTGCTGGTAGCAATCCGCCCGCTGGCCTGGCAGG
Organism: Lissotriton vulgaris; assembly: GCF_964263255.1. Classification (NCBI taxonomy): domain Eukaryota; kingdom Metazoa; phylum Chordata; class Amphibia; order Caudata; family Salamandridae; genus Lissotriton; species Lissotriton vulgaris. The sequence continues at coordinate 19,538 of NW_028250985.1, forward strand.
CGGAGCTGGACCGCTAAAATGGCACTGGTGCCTAGTTTTTTCCGCCGTCTGGATTAGGATGCATGCAGAAGCCAGCTTTTCTGTGACAGTCTCTCCGCTATAGAAAGGCTGGCGGGGATTGTGTTTGGGGGCCCATTGTGGTCCCCCTTAATGTGGGGCTGGTGTGGGTGCACTGACTACTTTTCACTGCATCAAGTGGCAGGCACAGTGCAGTGCCTTTCACATAGTGCAGAGAAACAAGCACAACATGCTCTTTTTTGAGATGCAGCGGTGCTGCTGTCAGCACCACCTGCAACAATGTTAACTCTGTGAAATGCAACCGCTGCGGTGGCGGGCCCATCATAATTCAACAGGTGGGACCGCTGGAAGCATGGCGGTCGGACCCAATCACCACCATGCGTGGGCCGGTCACATCATAATACCATGTGCAGGACTGCCGCACTCATGGCGGTCAGACCCAATCTCCACTACGGTGGTGGCCGGAAAAAGTCAGACCGCCATCCTATTAGGCCCCTTAGCCTCCACCTCCACCGCAGCCTTTCCTATCTTCTTTGTGCAGAGATCTTCAAAGCTCTGTGCACACATAAGTACATGTTTTAGTAGTACATTTGGGAGGGATGGAGGAGTGATAGGAACATGGGGAATATTTAAGACTACATTGGAGGTGTTTATGGAGGACTAAGCAGGTGTTAAGGGGGTGGCTGGTAAAGAGCTATGGAGGGACATGCTTCTACCCACACAAGAGTAAGCCCCTTCCTATTCACAAACTGCACTTCTAAAGGTACTTTAGCCATAGAGAACCCAAACAGTTGTAAATGTACTCCAGCTCAGGTCTGGAGTAACTTCAGCACCACTCATGGCCACTCACAGGTACTGCAACACTCTCATATAAAGAATTATGGCAGTAGGAACTTAAAACAAAACCCAATAGAAAAATAATGTTAAAATTATTGCGTATTCATGCTCTTTCCTTAAAATATGGTATAATTGGCTTATACTTGTAAATGAATTGCTGTTATTGGACCTGCAGCGCCGATTGTGCCACCCCCTTAAGAAGCACTTTAAACATGCCACAACCATGCCATTGCAGTCTGTGAGTGCAGTTTTTAACTGCCATTTCGACCTGGCAAAATGGCAAAATAAACCTTTTGCAAGGCCCAAACTTTCCATTTTAATACATGTAAGTCACCCCTAGGGTAGACCCAGGACAGCCCAGAATGCAGGGTTCAGTGAATTTAAAAAATATGGACATGTAGGGCCCGATTCACAGAATGAACTTATGACTCAATCCTAAACTTACTACTGTTTTGGTATTCACAGATTGCACTTACTACTTTTGGTATTCACAGAATGAACTTACTACTTTTGGCATTCACAGAATGCACTTACTACTTTTGGTATTCACAGAATGAACTTACTCATTTCGGTATTCACAGAAGTTAGGACTCCTAACTTTAGGACTCCTAAATGCCTTCTGTGAATACCGAAAGTCCTAAAATTAGGATTTTTCTCAATTTAGTAGTAGTAAAGTTAGGAGTCCTAACTTTACTACTACTAAATTGAGAAAAATCCTAATTTTAAGACTTTCAGTATTCCCAGAAGGCATTTAGGAGTCCTAAAGTTAGTAGTCCTAACATTACTACTACTAAATTGAGAAAAATCATAATTTTAGGAATTTCGGTATTCACAGAAGGCATTTAGGAGTCCTAAAGTTAGGAGTCCTAACTTTACTACTACGAAATTGAGAAAAATCCTAATTTTAAGACTTTCGGTATTCACAGAAGGCATTTAGGAGTCCTAAAGTTAGGAGTCCTAACTTCTGTGAATACCGAAATGAGTAAGTTAATTCTGTGAATACCAAAAGTAGTAAGTGCATTCTGTGAATGCCAAAAGTAGTACGTTCATTCTGTGAATACCAAAAGTAGTAAGTGCAATCTGTGAATACCAAAACAGTAGTAAGTTTAGGATTGAGTCTTAAGTTCATTCTGTGAATTGGGCCCCTTCTGTATTAGTTTCCCATGTCCTGATAGTGAACAACTCTTAAATTCAATATTAACTATTGCAAGACCTACCTCACCAATAGGATAACATTGAAATTCTCTTATTACATTCAGTAGGCTGTAACTTCCAAATGGGAACAAAAAAACAATACATGTTTAGCTTCTTTGGAATTGTAATGAAAAATCCTAACTGATGGTGAAGTCGGATTTTAAATTACAATTTTAAAAAATACAACTTTTAGAAATTTAGCATTTTCTTGCCTTAGCCATTTGGTACCTGCAGGCTGTCTCTGGGTCACATGACTGGGTGTACTTTGACAGTTGGGCTTTGTGTATTCCTCCTGGATAGCCACACAAAATAGGAGCTTAGGTGTCACTGAATGGGCTATCATTGTCAGGTTGGGAGGGAAGAGCTGCACACTGCCCCAATTTCACTTGAAAAGGCTGTGTGCAGCCTACACACAAATGGCTGCACACCCTGTGGTTAGTTCAGAGCCACTGCAAGGAAGGCAGAGCATCTGCGAACTTCAAAAGCATGCCTCTAGAAGCTTCTCCCCACTTCAGGAGCACAACTGGGTATAAGCACTGGACATTAGGTGCTCTGCTGGCCTCTGTGGGTCCGGCAGAACCACTGCATCTCCACTGCTGCACAACATTAAACAGGACCAATGCATCTCAGCTGCTGTGTGGATTGGATCTGTCAGAAAGAACTGCATTGCCCCGCATCCACTTCGAAACCGCCGCTGCGTGAAGCATCCTCGAGGCAGGCTCGCATATCCCTCATCGACGGCAGCCTCAATTATGACACCAGACTCCACATCGCAGCCTTACAGTTCCTTAGAACTATTGTATTGCCCCGGCTGCGTGATGCATCCTTGACGCCAGACTAAGCTTCAGAACCCTCATCTACGGGATCATCGATGATGATGATGCAGGACCTCACATCACAGTCTTGCCGCACCTCAAAACCAATGCTTTGCTTCGACTGCGTGACGCATTTGCGGCACAGATCTCAATGCTCCACAAACCAGGATTGAAGATACTCTGGTCAGCAGGCCTGACTGGTTCCCTGTAGTTTGCCATACCCATCACATTCAGCCTGAACGTGTGACTTTGATACCCAACGTTGGCAATTTCTGCTCCTTGGTGCTATTTTCACAAAAAAATTAAAATGTCATATCTCCGGTTCTGCTAGTTGGATTTTTGCTGTTCTGCTCTTTTTTTATTTATTGAAGAAATCTCTATTGTTCTAACTAGGTGTGGAATCCCTTTTTGGGTGGTGTTTTCACTTTATTACAGTTTGATGTGTTGCACAAATAGTTTACACATTGCCTGCAAGTTAAGCCTGACTGCTCTGTGTCAATATGCAAGAGGGTAGAGTACAGGTTCATTTAGGGTTTGTGGTTGCTGCTTGACCAGGACTCACACCCCAGTCAACCAACATCCCAATTTCAAACAAGGGGGGGGGGGTTCTTTATGTGAAAAAAATCTTTGGGAAAACAATTTTAATTTAATTTAATATACTTATATCTATTAAAACTGTAATTTTGAATTTAGTTAATAGTGCAGAACCATTTTTACACAATTGGTACAGTTAAAAAACGTAAATTACTTAACATTAACATTTAACACACACCTTTTTGTTTAAAACATTTAGAAACTCTTATTATTTCCCAATAGTTTAGCAAAATATTATCTCCACCGCAGTTGCAAATATATGGAACATCAAATATGGTTGTAAAATCAGTACTAGTAGTAGGTTTATGGTCATATTTGTTATTTTTAATGACTCCCCCCCCCCACCCCATTTCAGGAGTTGAGGGTATGTAAGTCTACACTTTTGAGTAATCTTACACTAAAGTAGTAATGTTGCTCAAAAGAGTAAGCCTTAACTCACATGTAAGTTTACTTTTGTGAATAGCCCTAAATGTGCGCAAGTGGAACTTATGCCTCTCTATTTATAGTCTACCAACACATTTCAGCCACACCAATACCCTCAAGGCAGGGTCTAGGGCCTTTGTCAGAGAATTATAGCAAATATAGGTAGCCCTAAAATTCATTGTACATCCTCAACCATACATACAGGTAAGAGTGAGTCTTAACTCTACCAGTTCAAAAGTGTTTCACCTGCAAACAATAATTCCAAATTATAATTATTTTCAAGTGTTATCTTTTTCTTCTAACCTGTTGTTTCTAAAGCATATTACCAATTCATTCAGGAAATCGTGTAGTGCACAGCTCATGGTACACTTGTGAATTACATCACACTTAGTAGTGGTGGTTCCTCTTCTAAGGAGGAGTAGCGCCACCCCACTGCTTTTCTCAGTGCAAAAAAAGGAGAAATTAAATAATAACTCCACGATGTTGTTATCAATTTATTATTACTCACTGAAGCAGGTTTTCGGGAGGGTAGGGCTTGGCTGTCATCACAGCCAGCTGGGGGAGGGGGAAATATCTGCACTTAAGAGCAAGCTGGCGAGAGACGGTGATGGAGGAGAGTCGTCGGCCTTTAAAGGTAAGTGAGGTTTAGTTTTTAACCACCCTATGCCATCCTGTTACCCTCGTTCAGTACCAGCTGCAACTGCAAATAATATTCATGAAAAAACAATAGTGTAGACTTACTTTCCCTAATTGGTGCACTTGCTTTCCCTAATTTTACAGGGTTCAAGCCTAACAATCACACCAAAAGGAACCACTGCTGTAGTAACACACTTATCCAAAAATAAACTAAAACTTTGTTTTTATTATCATAATGAGATCTTCTTACACATGCCTGGGGTTCTTACTTCAGACATTCATGGAAGAACTGTCTTTCCATCAGTCTAACTACCAGTCACAGTGGGTATGAATGATGTGAGAAAGGATTCCCTATAACTCTCTCTAAACCCTTCCCTAAACCTCTCTTAACCCCTCCTCAATCCTCCCTAGTCCACCCTTGTGTAGTAAAAATTCCTCATTTCCAGCCACTCCTCCATGTCCTTCCCTCTTACACTACAAAAACGTATACTTGTGGCCAAGCACTTACAGGCAGTGGTGACCTGGATTGACCATGTGGATTGGGGAATAATGTTGGGAAGTAGGGCATTGCAAACTGTTGATAAATGAAGGGGTCCAGTACTGTTATATTCCAGTGTAGGCCCCTGTTACGAGGCAGTTATTTCTCACATTGCCCTAGAAAATAAAATTTCAGCTGTGAACTTTGCATACATTTGCATGCACAACAATGTTGGATTTGTTTCTCTGAAACTACTTTGTTTACACTTCCAGCTTGGCACAACATTATCACAACACTTTCAACATAATGTAGTAGGCCTCTCTACGCACTGGGTAAAAAAGTTGTCCTATCTTCATCCACCAGGTGACAACGCTATTTACATATCCATAACATTACTATTCTAATGCGCACATCGCGAGGCAGCCATTTATTTTAAATAGTCATCCCACTAGATTGGTAGAGGAGAAGCTTCCGCTGACACTGCGGGTCCATGCATGCTGAGAATCCATCATGCACCGGTGTCACATTCCGTGAGGGGTGTCCAACTCAAGAACAAGACGGGTCATTCACTCTCTCCATCAGGGTTGGACCGTCCTTTGGGGGGATTCTCGGCTCTACACCTACACATACTCTAGGTACACTTAGAGTAGAGTTGCATAGTAGGAGTACGCCAGATTACTGCATTGTTTATGTGTCTGCATATATACAATTGTTTAGCACCATGGTAGAACTATGTCTACTATTTACGCTCTTGGTGCTTGCAATCACGCTTATCTGCTTCTGTCTACTGATCATTGCAGCACACGTACTTTAGGCAAGAATAATTTTTGTTCAATAAATTTTACTGAAAACGTCCTGCTGTGCATTCCCTGTATATCTCTCTGAGAATAAGGGAGCATGAGTGACTGAGCGAAAAGGTTCTGTACTGTTCTGTACTGTTTAATGATTTCTGAAGAATTATGGTTGTCGTTTTCAGTGGTTGCCAGAAACCATTCGCTCCCTGGTAGGATATGGGAGCTTGTGGTGGCACTGTAAGCAAGCTGGTCTATAGGGTTGTATGACATCACAACGCATGCTTTTACATCGCATGCTTTTACATCGCAAGTTTTACAACGCATGCCTTTACAATGCATAGTGTTGAGGGGTGCTGGATAGTGAATAATTTAATTTACTATTCCAACTCCAGTCTCCGTGGATAGTAGGGAAGGTGTTGGATAGTAAATTAAATCTATTCCCTATCCTAGAGCGCCCCCCAGCGCAATGCGTTGTAATGGTTTCCGTTGTAAAAGTTGCGATGTAAAAGCACTGCGTGGTAAAAGTTGTGTTGTAAATGATGTTTCCCGGTCTATAGGCCAACAAATCCTGCAGGGGTGTCTGGAATCAGTCTTGACACCAAGCCCATAGTTTTTGTTGCCCGCACAATGTGCCTACAGATTAGTTGAAACTACACAACAGTGCTGTTGCACGTTTCCCCTAGATGCTGTCTTGCCAGCCACCTGGATACCCATTGCAGCTGCACTGTCAGGTAGAAGGTTTCAATTGGAGTCTGAGTCTGTCTCTTCTCACCCGCAGCTGCAATTTCTTCGGGGCACCCCTCTGATGTTTCTCCCCCCATATGATTTCATCTAGAAACTAATACATGCTTTTTACTTGTTGTTGGTTAATAATGGGGGTGTATATATCTAGCCTTATTTGGACAGAATGCTGTACTTTTTCCCTGATTATTAAACAATACCTATTTGACCATTGACCATATGAAAAGTAGACTACAGGAGCTACATACGATGAGAACTGCTTTGTGGATGATTATGGTGGGGGGCATAGTTATTTCAAGTTTCTTGGCTGATACTGCGATGTATAGCGTTCCTGGATGTTGTCATGTGCATAATGAAAGGCTGTGTGAAAAGGACAATGAAGAAAAAAGCAAATATAGGAATGAGGAAACTATGCAAATGATCATGGATGGTCAGGCTAAAGAAAAGAGAATACAAAAGGAGATGCAGACAATGATGGCTATTCAGGTTTGAGGTTGTGCAAAAGCACAACGTTGAAGATTTTCAAAAGGCAAAATGCATTCAAAAGGCGTAATTCAGTAAGTCTACTTGCAGGAATTGTGAACGTTCAGAGCATGATGATACACAAGTGTAAAATCACCCTGTGTGCATGTTAGTATGCTAACATAAGAGGCTCAGGTACACATGTTAGCTTTAGAGAACACAAATTAGCATCTGCAATCATTTGTGATTCATCCTGGTTTTCCAACAAGAAGGAGACGCCTGTTTTCTCATATGGGAAATCATCGTATTGCTCTGATTAAAGCTATCTTGCTAACATTGCTTGAACTACAGTGCAAAAGAAGCTTCACCCAGCTGCCATGGAATGTCACTATTGGCTTGTATAACTATAGCCTTATGTAAACCATGTCAAAATAATGTGCATAGAAAGAAGTCTTTTGGTGGACGAGGTGAATGTCCATGTTTAATGTTGCAGTGAGCTGTCTCCATGATCATTGAATAAAACATGGTTGTACTCCTTGCCAGAGTGTTGCAAAACCTGTATTGTCGACTTGTGCTGAATAGAACTGATCGATTAATGGCAGAAACACAAAGCCTCTCCAACAGAGTTTAAATGTCAGTAAGAATTAGGATTGTTGAGTCTATGATTTAAAGACCTCTCTGCACCCATGAAGGCTATTCGACATCAACAGACTTACGGCCAGATTCATCAACGTAAAATCGGCTCGCAAAGGGCCAGATTCTGAGAATCTGGCCCTTTGCGAGCACAATTTTTGCATTTGGGATTGATCATCCCAAATGCAAAAATCGCTATTATAGAATTCGCAGTTTTGCGAGGAATTGCATTAAAGGAATCTCTATTTGAGATTCCTTAAATGCAATTCATGAAACATTTAAAAATTGCGAATTCGCAATTTTGGGCCGCTAATTACCGCAAAGTCAAACCTCGTGGTAAATAGCGGAATCTTAGAAAAATGCACTTAAGTGCATTTTTCTAAGTTCTATGTTACACACACATGTCCTTGGGACATGTGTGTGCATAACACCAGCGTCCAATTTCATTTCAGGGGTGCAACAGGGTGTCCTTTGGACACCCCTGCACCCTTGAAATCGGAAACTCAAAATGCGAACTGCTAATAGCGATTCGCACATTGATATGTCTTCCCATTCATTCCTATGGGCCTTTAGGCCCATAGGAATGAATGGGGAGTTATTCCTTATTTGCGATTAGCAATTAGCTAATCACAAATAAGGAAGCTGTAGGAATCGCAAAATAAATTGCGATTTGTACATGAATCCCGTTTTGCGAGTCTGTAATAGCGATTCCTTAATAATCGCTATTACAGACTCGCAAAACGGAACTTTGATGAATCTAGGGGATAAGCCTTTATGACTGTGGCGACCAAGTGTATTTCCTTTGTGACACATTCTTATTGTTTGTCCCTTAAAAATGTGATTAAAATACACAATAAAATATAATGTAACCATTTTGGGCACCTCCAGTGTACTGCACCATACAGAAATATTTAGCAATACTGGGTGCAAAGATTGACCACTAATGTAAGTGATGGACACTTGCTATTTTGCCTAAGACAGGGCCCACCCCTAATCCACCTCTACCCTCCACCTGACGCATGAAAAACAGTAGGCTTACATTTTCAATAGGATTATGGTGGATATTAAGTCAAAGAAAGCACACAAATTAAGTTGACACCTAAGAGCCATCATCATGCCCAAACCAATACTAATATCCTAGATTCTGTAAGCAGCCTAGATGCAGGCAAGTGTCCAAATAATGCATGCACAAGTGTGTGGGAACTATACCCCTAGATTCATCAAAGTCCCGTTTTGCGAGTCTGTAATAGCGATTATTAACGAATCGCTATTACAGACTCGCAAAACGGGATTCATGTACAAATTGCAATTTATTTTGTGATTCCTACAGCTTCCTTATTTGCGATTAGCTAATTGCTAATCGCAAATAAGGAATAACTCTCCATTCATTCCTAAAGGCCCATAGGAATGAATGGGAAGACATATCAATGTGCGAATCGCTATTAGCGATTCGCATTTTGAGTTTGCGATTTCAAGGGTGCAGGGGTGTCCAAAGGACACCCTGTTGTACCCCTGAAATGAAATTGGACGCTGGTGTTATGCACACACATGTCCCAAGGACATGTGTGTGTGTAACATAGAACTTAGAAAAATGCACTTAAGTGCATTTTTCTAAGTTTCCGCTATTTACCACGAGGTTTGACTTTGCGGTAAATAGCGGCCCAAAATTGCAAATTCGCAATTTTTAAATGTTTCATGAATTGCATTTAAGGAATCTCAAATAGAGATTCCTTAAATGCAATTCCTCGCAAAATTGCGAATTCTATAATAGCGATTTTTGCATTTGGGATGATGAATCCCAAATTCAAAAATTGCGCTCGCAAAGGGCCAGATTCTCAGAATCCGGCCCTTTGCGAGCAGATTTTACGTTGATGAATCAGGCCGTATGAATATCCACAGGAGGTGAAGGCTTGACAAGCATACATTTGACTTACCGAGAAGGTAATCACGAAGAGGAATAAAGAAACAAATGAATCAACTAATATACAATGACATCAAAAGTATCAATAAAAGAACAAGGTCCGCATTTGGGAGGAATAACCAAAATGCACAATTCCCTGCTGTCCTTTCAAAATCTGTGAATAAATTATTTGAGCATATAGCTTTCATCACATTCACAAAAACAGCATGCTGAAATTCGGGAAAACTATGCAACTGTATTACTACGAATACCAGAATTTTTGAGCATGGAAATGACATGGGAACTTGATAAAATCTTTGATCCCAAACAATAAGCGAGATTCGTAGGGAGATCAGACACATATTATTTACATACAAAATCAGTGAATGTAAAAAATTATGCCCATATGGCCTAGTTACAAGTAAGGAAGCATCAAACATTTTGCAACTTAGATTGGTGAAACCATTTAGCACATACGAAAAAATACAGGTTAAAGTGTAACGATTTTGAACCATCAATGCTGGTGCTGCACGACTTAAAAAAGCGGGTCCAAAATCATGACGTCAACACAATTGATTATTTCCTGCCATAATGTAGTATTCTATTTGTTAGAAATGGGGGTCTCTAGTTGGCAATGGTTTGCACCTTTGTCCAAATAGGGTCCCTTCTTCCTAGTCAGGGTTAAGGGGATACACTTCAGGAATATCCCCTGCTCACCCACTTGGTAGCACTAGCAATGTGTAAAGCATTTGTTCACACATACAATAATACAGTAAAAACACTGCAAATGGACACTACACCAGTTTAGAAAAATAAGTAATCTTTATCTAAACCAAACAAGACCTGAACGACAAAAATCCACACTACAGTTATCAAAGTATGACTTTTAAAAGGTAGAAACAGTTCTGTCCATAGCAAACTATAAATGCGACACTTTCAAAACAAAGTATCTTGGATGGGTCAAAATCTAAAAAGCACGAACAGCCGCAAGGAAGGCGATGAGTCGGTTCCTTACACGTGGGGAAGGTGATGCATTGGTTCCTTACTCCAGGGGAGGTGATGCGTTGGTTTCTTACTGCCACGCAGGGGAGGTGATGCGTCGGATGCTTACTAAAGGGTAGGTGATGCATCAGTTTTTTACTGTGCTGGGAGGTAATGCATAATTTTCTTACTGTGGCCCCGGTGTCTTTGTAGACTTGGCGCCCAGATGTGATGCGTGAGGATAGGGGATGAGTCAGGTCTCAATGCAGAGGAGGCAACAGCACTGTGGTGGTTTATTCAGCCATGGTCCCACGATGCGTAGGTCCTTGCAGCCACAGAGGAGGACCTGCATCAGAATCGGTGATCTCGGACTTTGTAATACAGTGCACTTGATGTGGCCTCCAACAGCAGGCACAACCTCCAGAGGCCCAGAACAGGCACCTCTTGACAGGTCAGAACTCCAAGCAAGGACATTCAGGGGAGCTGGGGGTGAATTCTTTGTGCCCCTGAGACTTCAACACAGGAGGCAAGCTCTACTTCAATCCATTTGAGATCTTCCTCAAGCACGGTACACAGGAAAGTCCTTGTCCTTTCCTTGTCAGAAACAGCCACTGCAGGCCAACCCCAGACAGCACACAGCAAAGGGGCAGTACTTTTCCTCAGTTTCTCCAGATCTTCTCCTTGGCATAGGTTCCTCTTGATTTCCAGCCAGAAGTAATCTAAAGTTCAGGGATCTGGACCCCACTTTCTATACTGCAAATTCCTTTATTCTCTAGTGGCAGAGAAGCTCTTTGCCCAGTCAAAACCAGTTCTGTCCTCTCTGGTGAAGGTTCCCGGCAGGAGGTGGAGACAGCATTGTGTAAGGCAGACCAGGCCCATTCAGGTGAGCGGACATCTCCTCCCCCTACCCTAAATGCAGCCCAGGTCTATTCAGCCTAGCCCTGACTCATCCAGGAAAAACAGGACACATCACAACCCCCGACTGCCTGTCTACAGTGAATGCACATCCCCCTCCCCTGTCACTCCAAAATCAGACAATCAATACACAACCTAGCAGAGGCAAGCAGGATGGCTAAGCAAGAAAATGCCTTCTTTCTAAAAGTGGTATTTTCAAAAACAGAATGTAAAAATCATCTTCACTAAAAGATGCATCTTTATATTCGGAGTTCATGCTTACTAAACTTTACCTTCCTATTGTGTCCGAATGGGAAGTAATATTTATAAGATGTTATAAATGAACTCCCATTTTATCCTATGGGACAGATAGCCTTTCAATAGTGAAAAACGAAATTGGCAGTATTTCACTATCAGGACATGCCACACACATCAGGACATGTCCTACCTTTCACACACACTGCACCCTGCCCAAAGGGGTACCTTGGGCTTACCTGAGGGGTGACTCACATGTATGAAAAGGGAAGGTTAGGGCCTGGCAAAAGGATGCACTTGCCAGGTCGACATGGCAGTACCTAACTGTGCACAGACATTGTAGTGGCAGGTCTGAGTTACTTTTACAGGCTGCTCATGTGGGTGGCACAATCAGTGCTGCAGGCCCACTAACGGCATTTGGTTTACAGGCCCTGAGCACACCAGTGCACTGTACTAGGGACTTAACAGTCAACTAAATAAGCCAACTATGGAAACAATAATCAATGACAACAGTTTACACAGAGCGCATATGCACTTTAGCACTGATCAGCAGTGGTAATGTGCCCAGAGTCATAAAACCAACAACATCGGGGTCAAAAAGAGGAGGCCCAAAAGCAAAACTTCTGGGGATAAACACGCTAGGAAAGCCAGGTCTAACACTATTGTACTGCATTAATTAGTGTTTGGTGAGTAGAACATGTTGGGTACATAGAACCTTGGTCTGTGGAGAATGTTGAAGGGTCAGTTTACATCATACATCTGAGGTGGCTGGGACATTTCTCTTAATCTCGCATTTAATTAAACCTTCCTTGGTTCAACTACGTTGTGGCAATATTTACTACACATAATTTATTGATATGGCTTCCCAATTTAAAGAGAAACCCAAAACAAGGTAGTGGCTCTCTGGACAAGTTGCAGAAAGGGAGCTTCCTAAAGAATCACACAACGTTTTTACTGAGGCTTGGTCAGTTTTGAATTGCTCTAATAGAATTCCTCTATTAAAGAATCGGGGAATTATCTTTACAAGTAAAAAAGCTGCCGATGCCAAGGCATTCTTGGTCAAATGGGACAAATAAAATATTACTTTAGTTTTCTGTGAGGCAAAGTAAGAAAAATTAGGCGCATTGTGCCAATAATATATGCAAACAAAATATGGCCTTCTGGGTATATTTTTTCAAACTCTTCTTGGGTTCTGGGCATTTCTAAGTTGCTCCACCAGGAACAGTTCGTGAACACTCTCTTACATTTGTTTATATTCACAAGTGATGTGAAAGAATGTTCCCATTGTACAGAATATCTCCTGGCAGGGACAGAAGTAAGTGCCTGTCCACAGAGGAAGCGAACACTCCATCCAACAATAATGCAATTGTAGATGAAGGGCTTTTTCCTCGTGGACATATATTTTCTCTATGGAGAAACATCAATATTTTATTGTGTAAACATACAGTTTGTGGTAAACGTCCTCATGCAGTATTGTACAGCCTTGTACACCTGGTTATAATCCTAGCTCCAGAATCCTGTCACTTTTCTGTACTCCTAGAAATCTGGTATTCTTTGTGGATTCCAAAAACATGCTCCAAATTACCAGTAATGTATATGAGCAATTTGTAAACAGTTTTTGGGAGTAATTTTGAACTTTGGCTATTGAAAAGGTTTAAAAGTTAATGATCCAGCAAAAGACCATATTGTGAAACAAAACAACACACCAGGGGCAGTATTACATAAGGTGCCCATGGAGAGGGTGGGTGGTGGCAACAGGCATTTGCACCCGAGTTGCGCTCCCAGGGCACTTTGGTATTACAGAAGGGGCCACAGGCGCGTGTGCGGCCCCTTCTGTAATACCGATAGCATTGGCGCACATAAAACACCAGCGCTATCTGCACTGGCCGTTCTCTCATGTGCATGGGTTTGTGCCCCATGATAATAAGGGATTCTCTTTGCCACTGCAACGGCACCATATTATTGACACGGGCACAGAGGGAAAGAAGCCCTTAGGAGCGCACTGAGAGTGCACCATCTAAAAGGTGGTACACTGTCAGTGTGCACCGTTATGGCAGCCCTCTGGAGGGGGGACTGCACTGTAAAAACACAGAGCGGCTGTAAAGTAGCTGCTCTGTTTTTCACAGGAATGCGCTGCCCCCAGGGCTGCACGAGTTCACGTCTGCCCTGGGGGCAGCGCATTCATGGTAAGAGGGTTTATTTTCATTGTTGGCACCGGGCGCAAACAATGAAAATGCGCTTTTACCATAATGCAGCCCCATGTATGCAAAAAATGTAGTCAACATGCCATTATTTCCCAATCTTGTATGTCCACTCGTTGACATCAGTGTCCTGAGAAGGGGAAAATTGTAGCTTACTGGGAATTGCAATCTGGCATTTAGTGCTATATTTTAGCATGAAATGTCTCGTCACTTCAAAACTTTTGTGGTAAAATAGCTCAAAACACATAAATGGTGGAAACAGCAGCCACTTGTGTTCTGTTGTTTTATGTTATGTTATGTTATGTATTTTTGTAAAGCGCAACAGCTGCCCCAGCAACGGGGCAAACCCGGCGCTAGAACCATATCATAACCAGCTGAGAAAAGAAAAGAAGGAGACCTACAGGGGGGGGAAGAGATGAGTTTTAATAGCTTTACGGAAAGCTGATAGGTTGTCGATGCCACGGATGTGGAGGGGAAGGGAGTTCCATAACTTAGCCCCTAGCAGTCTGAATGAACGTCCTCCGATGCGACAGAACTTTGTGTGGGGGACCAAGACTAGATGTTGCCCTCTAGAGCGGAGGTTGCGTTGGGGGTTGTAGGGCGTTAACAGCGGGCGCAGGAGCTCTGGTCCCTCGGTTTTCAGAATTTTAAAGGCAAAGATGAGGGCCTTGAATTGGATGCGGGCTTCCACGGGCAGCCAGTGCAGTCTGTGGATGGTGGCTCTCGCGGAGCACCTTCTAGTCAGGCCTACTATTGCCCTGGCAGCAAAATTCTGAATTTGTTGGAATCTCTTGATTTCAGCTTTGTTAGCTCCTAGCAGCAGGACACTCGCGTAGTCCAGCCGGGCAAGGATGGTCGATTGTACAATGAGTTGCCGCGTTTTGGGGTCGAAGAAGCCTAGAATGGGATTGAGGCTTCTCAGTAATCCGATACAAGTCGCAGCAACTTTTTTAGTGTGGGACTGGAAATTAAGTGCAGAGTCCAGCCAAACTCCTAGGTTTTTTGCCAGAGTTTTTGGGGGGGGGCTGGACCCAGTGAGCAGGGCCACCAAAGGTTACTCCAGCTGTTGGGGTTCTTGCCCAAGAGCAGCACCTCGGTTTTACCTCCATTAAGTTGAAGGCAATTTGCTGTCATCCAATTGGCGACGGCGGTCAGTCCATCCCTGAATCTAGTGGCATCGGGGGAGGGAGCCTCGTTAAGGCTGATGACCAACTGTGTGTCGTCGGCGTACGACACCATTGTGAGATCCCACTTTTTGGCAACTTCCGCCAGAGGTTGCATATAAAGATTAAAAAGGGATGGACTGAGGGCAGAGCCCTGTGGGACTCCTTGTCCTATATCTTGAGGTTGGGAGATGAAAGGGGGGGCAGATACCCAGAAGGACCTATTCGTGAGAAACGATCGGAACCATTCTAGTGCCGAGTCTACGATCCCGATGTTTTCCAGGCGTTTCAGAAGGATGGCATGGGAGACCGTATCAAAGGCCGCGCTGAGATCGAGCAGTATCAGCGCGGCACTTTTACCGGTGTCCATGATTTTCCGCAAATGTTCAGTGGAGGTAAGGAGAGCGGATTCCGTACTATGGCCCGGCCTGAACCCATGTTGGGAAGGGTCCAAGATGTTATTTTCCGCCATGTGGTCATTGAGTACTTTGTTCGCGTGGGCCTCCGCTAGTTTCGCCACCCATGGGAGCAATGAGACGGGCCCGTAGTTCTCCGGTTTGGAGGGGTCTAGGGTGGGTTTCTTTATAATGGGAGTGACCCAGGCCTGTTTCCAGCAGATGGGTACTGTGGCCGTGGCGAATGAGAGATTAAGGAGTGAGGTCAAAGATGGAAGGAAGAAGTCCAAGGCTCCCAGGAAATGGACTGGTCTCATAGGATCTGCGGGGCACCGGATTTCACCTTCCTGCAAAGTTTGGTTAGTTCCTCGCGAGAGATAGCTGGTAGGCAGGTGAGCCTGGAGCCCTCGAAAGTGGCGTTGGGAGAATTGATGTCCTCTGGAGGGTTGTGGGTGAAGGAATTGTAGATCTTCCTCACCTTTTCAGTGAAGAAGGTGGCTAGATCTTCACACTGCTGAGTGGAAGTGATGTGAGAGGCAGGCTTGTCGCCGTTTTGAAGTTTTTGGACGATTTTAAAGATAGTTTTCGTGGGGTTGGGGCTTGCTTTGATCTCGTTAGCGTAGAAGGCTGCACGGGCTGAGCGTATGGCTTTGTGGTATGCTTTGAGCACGACCAGGTATGCGTTTTTGTCCTCGTGCTTGTAGTCTTTCCTCCAGTGTCGTTCCGCTTTCTTACATTCTGTTCTCAGTGTTTTCAAATTCTCATCGTACCAAGGGTTGGAGGGGGTGTTACGTCCTTTAGTCCACTTGGCCGGTATAATAGCATCCAGTCCCTTGGTGATCCAGTCCTGGAAGGTCGCTACGACGTTTCAATGTTGTTTGTACCCTCCAAGTTAGGTTCCCCTAGGCTGGCAGCAAGGTCTATTTGTTGGAGTTTGTGCCAGGGCCGTTTCAGGCATGAGGTGGGTGCCTTTTTAACGGGAGGGGAGGCGATCGGGATTGAAAAAGTGACCAGAGAGTGGTCGGTCCAGGCTATGGGTTTGGGGTCGTCAGCTCTGGCTTCTGGGATATTGGTGAACACCGGGTCAAGTATGTGACCAGCTACATGCGTGGGGGTTTGTACGAGAGGGGTCAGCTGCAGGGCTGATAAGTCCGCTAAAAAATTGCTGATATTAGCGTCCGAGGTGTCGTCTAGGTGGAGATTAAGGTCCCCTAGGATAGTAAAGTTAGCTGAGCTAGTGATCAGTGCATGAGCTGTCTCAAGGAACTCCTCTATGAATTTCGAGGAAGGCCCCGGGGGTCTGTAGATAAAAAGGCCCGAAAGAGAGCAGTGAGGGCTCGTGGATATTTTGAAGCGTGCGCATTCACTGCCAGTAATGCTTTCCTTTTGGAAAGAGCAGGTAAAGGAAGATCTATAGATGGCGGCAATGCCACCTCCTCTCGAGTCCCTATTAATGAAGGTCATGGAGAACCCATCCGGTAGCGCTATATTGGGGATGCTGGTTAGATGTTGTTTCTTTACTATCGTGATAGGGTAGGATTTTTACCCAAACAAATTTCAAATTATGCAATGTGGTGTTATAGGGTGATTTGGGGAATTTTGCATAACGTATAATGTGAAATGCAAGAAATCACACAAGATTACAAAGGTTTAGCAAATGTTTTGGCCAGGCCTATTTACCATGAAAAGTTATAGCAAATACAGGAAGCATGAATTACATACCACAAATCATTTGAAGTGGTTTTACATTATGAACTCTCTGACAAATACAGCAATAATAGATTTTACATTGAAAATTCCTTGGTAAACACCATAAGGATAGGGTTTACATTGTGAACACTCTGACAAATACAATAAATTAGAATTTTATATGTGAACTCTGACAAAAGCAATACCAAGAGCTGTTACATTGTAAACATTCTAAAAATCCAATAGGAAGGAGTTTTACATTGTGAACGCCATAAAAAAATTATAGGAAAGGGTTTTGACATTTTGAACTATGCAACAAATACAATAGGAAGGGGTGATACATTATAAACTTTGACAAATGCAATAGGAAGGGGTTTAGTTTGCAAATCCGATTTTTAGATATGGCCACAGTAAATATGTTGTGGCCCTCAATGAAAACTCTATGTTTATGTCAATCTATGCCTTGGGGAGCATATGTACAAAGACTGGTGAAAATTACTGCTAATGCAAGTTAGCTGCAGTTTTCTTAGCGCTGTGTACCGCTAAAAAAACTATTGCTACATGACGATAGCTTCAGGGATCAGCAGTAAAAACTGCTGCTAAAATTAGCGTGATAGCGATATGAATTCCAGCGTTAGCGGGTGAAAACCAATGATAGCATGTTAATCAGTCGACCTCCAATAGAGTGTAGGCACAAAAAAAATTACAATGCAGAATGGAGTAGCCAGAGCCAAGTGCAGCACACATCAACAACCCCCTCAAGCAACCCAACATCCAGGATGACCAGGATAAGAGCCTGGATGCCTCACTGGACCTGCACCTGGAGCCTGGATTTGTCACTGGGCCTGCGTCTGGAGCCTGGCTGCAGCACTGGACCTGCGCCTGGAGCCTGGATGTGTTTACTGGACCTACGTCTGGAGCCTGGGTGCGTCGCTGGACCTGCATCTGGAGCCTAAATGCCTCACTAGACCTGCATCTGGAGCCTGGATGCCTCGCTGGACCTGCGTCTGGAGCCTGGACTGGGATGCGGAGGAGCTGTGGAGTCGATGAGCTGTGGTCGTAGACATTGAGGCACGGTGATCGCCCGTACCTTGTGGTGAAGTATGGCTGGTCGCATGGAGATACGTTGCTTATCTGTGTAAGAAGACCGCCTTGTGCCCCTTGGAGCTGTGAATGGTAGAAGCGCTCCTGCACACCAACGTAGGGAGGTCTGCATCGCATACTACGATCTACCACTACACCGGGGTGCACAGAGAGGATTACCAATAGTGGGCAGCACCTCTCTGCATCACAGGCTGAATGAGTTTGCACGGGCCGGACGCTGTGGAGGGTGAGGCCCCTGAGTTGTGCCAAACTTGTGTTGGGGGAGCGCTGCCAGTTCACGCATAGGGGATGCTGCTGCATCAATTGCATTGGGAGGTTCACCAACGGACTTGGCGGAGACTGTTTTACCCACGCTTGTGAAATCCAACCTGGCTGAGGCTCCTGCTGGGTGAATCACAGATTTGGAGAGAGTTTAGCAGATTGCACCACGGTGTCAATGTCCGGGTAAGGAGAAAGTGGGACACGTAGCGGAAGAGGCCTGGGGGTCGAGTCACCCAGGCCTATCACCAGTAGATGACGCACCTCCAGTGCCGGCTCATCTGCTACGGCAGAAGAACGTTGCCCACTGCTTCCAATCAGTGCAAGAAGAGGAACAATCATCACATGATATAACTTCATGATGTTATTGTGCCATGTTTCCTTTGCGGGATGGTGGGTAGGGCTATTCCACTCGTGGAGCAGGGCTGGGGCTGAGTGGCATGCCCACTCATGTGCGCAGTGACTATTTGATTAGCCCACTCAGGCCGCACAAAGCAGTCATTAGCACTATCCTGGTCACAATGCAGGCCGCATTACAGCCTGCATGGAGAACATGCCCACACTTCCAGCCCCTGGCTGAACGCCTTGTCCCAGCTCCAATGACCAATCCCAACGCTGCATTGCAGCGTTGTGATTGGCTTAGGGGAGAGACACTGGCTGCCTACTTCCTATTCCTGGAAGCAGACTCAGGAGAGCAGGAGCAACGAAGACACAGACCAGGCCTCAAGGTAAGATTTCTCTCATCTAAATATTTACAACACCCGCTCACACCCATACCCCGTCTCCACTCCCCACCCAGTGTTCTTTCCAGTGTTTCCCACTTCCCAGCTGTCCAGTGTCCCCGCAGCACTTCTCAATGGCGGCCGCTGTGCGGCCAGGCACAGCGGGCGTACCACTGGTGTGACAAAGGTATATATGGAGATATGACGCATACAATTATATTGCATTCCTTTACAATGCATACTAATACTAGGCATATTGCTACAGTAGGGAAGGTGTTGGATTGTGGAGATGTAAACATTACTATTCCCACTTCAGTGGGTGCAACCCTAAATTTGACCCTTGCACCCCAAAGCAAACCCTGAACTCTAAAATTCATCTTTGAGCCCCCAAAACACACCCTAAAAATCATATTTGACACAAGTGCACACCCCAATTTTCATATTTGACCCTAATGCACACCCCAATATTCATATTTGACTCTAATGCATACCCCAATTTTCAAGATTGACCCCATAAAACACCCCAAATTTCAAAATGTACCCCATAATACACCCCACATTTAATCTCCTACACTCGAAACCCATACCCACCCTAAAAATAAAAAATACCCCATTACTAACCTCACAATGCGTTGTAATGGAATGCGATGTAAAGTCACCTGTGTTGTTAGATTTGTATTCAAAGGCATTACAATGTAATGCCTGCATTATAATGAACATCTCCTGTGCCAAAGGCAAGCCATAGGCAAGCCTGTCTGCGTCCATCTACCCCTGGACCGCACTCAGCACCAAGGACCCTTCCTCTCGGACACTCCACCCCTACGACGCCAGCACCCACCTTGCCATCAACCCTGGATGCCAAATCGCCTGCCGCCGCCTGTTAGCGACAGCTTGTTAATAGGGCAATAAAAATATTGCTGCACTAGCGGCAGAAAAATGCTGCTAATGCGGCGGTAACTCCTTGTGCATATGCCCCCAGGTCTGCCAAAAAGTTTTTATGGGCCTCTCTAGACCAGATACTCAATTTTATGTTCACATTAAAACCAAATGGTAAACTTTATTGATTTTTTAAAATGGTGAAAAAAGCAGTAGACCTCTCATTTTACATTGTAATTTATTTCACAATCACAGTTGCTGTATCAATAAACATATTAGGTGTTGCAATAGGCCCATGTGAAGGACGCTTATTAGGGTTTGTAACCATTGACGCACATATTGTCACCTGGTGCCACACAGAAAGTGGGATCAGATGAGACTTACCAGGTTAGTTTCCCTCTGTGATATTTCTTTGGGGTACATGGTGTAATCCTGCAACTCTGCAAATTGGCAATTTTGACCAAAGCATTTAGTTTTTTGCTCATTACAGTACGTTTTCGTCTTAAAGAAGCCTTACCTGGACATTGATTTATTGTTATTTGCATTTGTTTCTAAGTTTTATTTTTTAGTCCACATCACCTCCTTAAGTTAGCCTCAGACTGCTTGGCCTTGTTACCTCTTTCCCATGAGATTCAAGTGCTAAAAGAGGTACTTGGTCTCCCATTGAAGGGACCAAGTTATGGAGGCTCCAGGACGCCAAAGGAGAAAGACCCTCATTGACACAACTGCTGACTGTTTCAGAAGATGAGAAGAATTTCTCACCTACAATAAGAGGCTTTGCACTGTGACTATCTAATAAATGGTACAAGAAGGGATGTGACATTCTGAACTCCTTGCCAATTACCATAGGAATGTGTTTCATATAGTGAACTCGGAGATTAATACAACAGGAAGGGTTTTTATATTGTGAACTCTCACAAATTCAAGAAGTTTTTTTTTAACTCAGATAAATAAAATGGGAAGGGATTTAACAATGTAAAGTCTTTCACAACCTCAATAGGTTTGGATTTGACATTGTGAACTCCTTAATAGAAGCAAGAGGATGGGCTTGTAACATTGTGGACGCTCTGACAAACACTATAGGAATGGGCTTCACTTTTTACAACCCTGAATAATACATTAGGAGCACATATTACATTGTGTCCACTGCAAATCAAAAAAGAGACTGGTCTTACACTATGACCTCTCTGGCAAATATAATAGGAAAGAGTTTTACATTCTGACAAATGTGATATGCAATTAGTTATCAACTCTGACAAATACAGAAGGATATATATAATATATACTCTCTGACAAATCGAATAGTAAGGGGTTTAATAAATTTGTCCATCTTCTTGGCCTGCCAAGTGAAAATTACTGATTTAAACAGAGGGATATTTAAGGTCGATGACAATGGATACTTTGAGTATTCCTAAATTGTTTGATGGGTCTCTCTATGCAAAGACCACATGGTGATATTCATTTATGTTTTATAGTAAATAAATTAATGCTGGCTTAATTAGTTGCATAGTGATGTGTATTTAGCAATTACTCTAGGTAATTTGCAAAGTCCGTAAAAAAAGAGGGTCTAACTTATAAATCCACCAGAAATCTTTTGGATAGTCATCAATCTAAGAACAGTATTTAGTTAAGAGTGCATTACACTATGACCTCTCTGGCAAATACAATAGTAAAGAGTTTTACATTCTGACAAATGTTATATGCAATTAGTTATCAACTTTGAAAAATACAGAAGGATATATATACTGTGAACTCTCTGACAAATCGAATAGTAAGGGGTTTAATACATTTGTCCATCTTCTTGGCCTGCCAAGTGAAAATTACTGATTTAAACAGAGGGATATTTAAGGTCGATGACAATGGATACGTTGAGTATTCCTAAACTGTTTGATGGGTCTCTCTATGCAAAGACCACATGGTGATATTCATTTATGTTTTATAGTAAATAAATTAATGCTGGCTTAATTAGTTGCATAGTGATGTGTATTTAGAAATTACTCTAGGTAATTTGCAAAGTCAGTAAAAAAGAGGGTCTAACTTATAAATCCACCTGAAATCTTTTGGATAGTCATCAATCTAAGAACAGTATTTAGTTAAGAGTGCATTAAAGTAAGTAAAATAATTGGTTGGACATTGATTTACAAAGTGTTACTTCTGTGTGCTCGTCAGTTCTGAGTGTCTAGCCCACAACACCTCCCAGATTCATCATTGGCCTACTCTGACTCAATACCTTGAAAGTCAGGTTGTACATTGTGAACATTTTGACAAATGCCCTAGGAAAGAGTTTTACATTGAGAGGTCTATGATAAATATAATAGGAAGAATGTCCAGTTGTGAACTCCTTGAAGAATAACATAGGGAATGGCTCTACATTTTTAACACTAAACTACCTTCTCAGACAGACCTCTAGTTCAGCAGGGGATAGAGAGGTTGTGTTTTCATTGTGTATATTTTTAACTTTCTGTTTTGTGTTTACTTGTGTGTGTATTAAAGTATTTTTTTAAATTTTTAAAAAGAAAACACTGGACATTGATTGAATAAGAATATGTATGCACTTTTTAAAGGTCTTTAAAGTTTATTTAACACTTATATTTGCTTTTCTCAATCTTTTGGTTTTGCTTTATTGAACCCAACTGCATAATTATTAGTACAACAAAGTGTCTGTAACTCTGACTTTTCACCTAAACTTAGGGACGGTCTTACTTCAGTTTCATACGATGATGACCAATAATCTTTTGAAATTGAATGCACATAAAGGTAGGGTGTTGGTTCTAGGCAATCATTCCAAAACTTGAAACTCTGCTTGATGGTCACTGGTTCTTCCAAACTACTCTTAACTTCTGCCTGCATCTCAGTAATATTGCTGTGCATCTTACTCAGTTTTGAAGAGTTCAAGAAACATTCTTTCTTGATTATTTGGAGAAGGGGAATGTTTGGTGGTCAATGCAGCTATTACTGCCTGTTTGTAATACAGAAATTCAGTCATGCTTGGCTTACTTTAACATCTTATCAGTCACCTTCAGGCTGTGCACAATGCATTTGCCACATCTGCTACATAATTTACTTGAATTGGCTTATGTTAAATCCCAGTTGGACTTCCTCCATAGCTTACAGTAAATAAACAGATCCTGTGCAAGGCACCCCTCATAGTGTACAATGCACTTGAAGTCTCTTGCTTGAGTAACACAGCTTCATCCCTACATTCTCTCTCAAATGCTTTGTTACTTTTTTCATTCACTCTTGGTTGTGTCCATGTTACATTCCACCAGAGCAAGTAGATGTACTCTCTTTGTTCTCTCCTCCTATTCTCCCATACAGCAGACGTGCATGGCTCATTTCATGGCCCACATGACTGCAGTGGGAGCAGTGTGCCTGCAAGAGGGTAGGCTGCAGCCTATTCAAGCCAGACCTTTTGGCATTGCTTGTTGTGTGTAGGTTACATTTATTTTCCTGATTTGCATGATTACGTAAAACTTTTAACTTTTCATTTTCACTCAGTACAGTTTTTACCTCATGTGGAATGGTGTGGCTCACTGGTTAGAGGCGGCAGACTCGAGAGCAGAGGACAGCCCGGGACCAGGGTTCAATTCCCGACGCAGCAGGGTCGTGGACCAGGGTCAGCGGACTCGAAAATTCTCACCTCGGTGCCTACTCTAACCAGGGATCACACTCGGCAACTCTGGGCATTAGCTTGCCTCATCTCCACAACGGCCCCCCACATACACCGGGGATGCCTGGTTTCACCTTGGAGATACCTAGTAGGTACCATCTCACAGGGAAAGCCAGGACGGGTTCCCCAGCGGTCTACTGAGCAGAGATACTCCTTCGGGAGTCGATTCTAGCGCATTACAAACCCACAATTAATAAATTCATTCATTCATTCATTTCAAAAGCAAGTCTATGTTCAGAGCCCAATTCGTCATGCATTTTTTACTCAAAGCAGTTTGCGCTTCTTGGATGCTTCTGCAGGAATAGTAAAAAATGCTCAGCTGATTACTTAGTCCGTATCCTGTAATTAATAAACTGAATTAGAGTGGATAAGCGGCATTTTTCTCTGTGTGGCAAGAATCAATAGCATATGTGATCGCATTTGCACAGTTCATCCCAAATCATCGGCAGCAGCAAAAAACTGCAGCATAAACACAATCATTTCTACTATTTATACATATTTTAGAAATTCCTACCAGTGGATGTTGGTGAGCCCCACCTGTATTCTTTCTGGGGGACTCGTATTTATTACAGAAAATATAGTATAACATGATTGGTTGCAGGAAAGAGTGTAGGTTAATGAACAGCAAGCATGTGTTCTCGAATACTGCAGAAAACCAAAGTAAATGCTCTGAAAACCACTAAAGATGTTTATTTATTTAAAGATTAGTATTCTTACTGAGAATATGCTTTGCAGTAGTGCAACAAGAATGAAGCCATACTGCAAGCTAGTCCCCTGTCATTTAGTTAAGTGTGCTTTCTTGGATGTTTACTGAATGACATATAAATCCAGGATCCCACTCAGGCGCGCAGTAAGTATTTCAGTGGTTGGAAGACCTTGATGAAAGTGTGACTCTAGGCACCGCCTCCCGTCAGGATCCGTGTTGCATGAATTTCAACACTAATATACAAGTCCGGGTGCATATTGTAAGTTATGAATCTACACACGCACATCTTAGTGAGTCTGCAACCACATTTTCAAAAAGGGTTGTTACTGCCTTCACACCACTGGTCCGGAAGAAAGCCATCCAGAATATATTGAGTGACTAAAACATGTAGACCACGTTTGGATGTGTGAGACCACTTATCTTTATTTTCACATACACTATTGTTTTGAATCTTACCCCAGGAACCAACTTTTAAACTCATCCTGATTGGGAAGGGGATCCTGGAGGCAGTTTTAAAATCACACACACTAATTCACATTTTCACACAAAAAAACGCTCTGATGTAATCAACCGTCATAGCATACCTATGATGCATTCGCTACCCTAGGAGAAAACACGATGACGAACAATGACTCGAGCAGCAGAAAGAAGCAGCGTCCTCCTACTCTGTACATGGTACGTTTGCTCAGATTTTCCAGTGCAGAACAACAAACACCCAGCACTAAAATCATTGTGAACGGCGCAACCTAATGCACTCTGCCGCCTGCAGAAATCCACGTCGCACTTTGGAGTTTTTTTGGTCACTCAGTGGAGATCCGTGTATTGGAACTCCGCCTAAGCCTAATGGTATCCGGCTTGTTCTTGTTGTTTGTTGTAAGTCTTTAGGTTAGAAGGATGAGCACCTTGGCTTCTTTTTTGTTTGGGTGATTTCTGAATGGGACATGGAAGGGGTCTCTACTCTAGACCCATCATGGTGGTATCCGCTTTGTTTAGGCTGCACTATGCCATATAATGCTTAAGTAACATTATTTTCACTAGTAGAACTAATGACAAAGCACCGCTTTAACTACCCCAGCTGGCCCTCTTCCCTGACAAACCACAATATGACATTGCTGAAATATTTCATGAACGTCCTTTCTGAGCCGATGGTTTTTTAGGTCATTTTGGTCAACATAAGCAGCTGGTGGTGCCAGTGGGGTAAGGAGGCCGAGCCAGTAGGGAAAGTGAGTGGAGTACTTGAAAAAGAGGGTGCCTGCCTCCTAAAAAAATGTGAACACCTACATTTATTTATTTTTCAAATCAAGCACTGCAATAGAGCATTGATGTTGATGAAAACATGTTAAATAGAAGTAGTGAGATAGCTATGTTGATTAATACATTGTGGCTTAGTAGTGATCAGTATTCCCCATGAAAGTACAATTGATGATTATCAATATTACATCCTAGGAAAATAAATTACAAACACTCTCATTACGAGTGACCTGGTAACAGATGTGATTTGCTTGGCAGATGATAAAGTTAAACTTTGCTTTTTCTGAATTTATCAGGTGTGAAAAATGCCACCCAATTAAGAATGCTTGAGGCAAAACTGTAGTGTAGTTCCGATATTCCCAATAGGCTATGCGCATTGGAATAATATATCCTATAGATATGACGTAGGACTTAGGTCAGTAGGTCTCTATTGAATATACTAAACTTAATTATGAGTGCCAGCTAGCTCAGTGGTCACTGGAAACTTTCTCGAATACACAAGAAGGGATTCATTTCTGACAACCGCATAAACATGACAACTTTGTTTCCCTAGGACTGGAACAAATATCTTCAGAGTCGTGGAAACAATAGGTAAGTATTCAACTCAGTCAATCGTGCATGCTTCGTTTTTACAGAGTTGCAGAGAAGTAGTGAGACAGGAGTTTTTTAATAAAAGGTTTATTGAACAGTTTTCTTTCCCATGCAGGAGAGGTGAACTGCTACAATCGTTAGGCAGAATGAAAAGTATAATGCGTACAGCGAGAATAGTATTATAAAATAATACTGTAATAGCATTGCATGGTTTCTAAGCCATATACAAATACATAAATAAATAACACAGGCTAAAATACTCAACTGGTGCTTCTAAAATACGCCTACCCCAATGTACTTAACCTAGGTCTAGTACGAGGGAAGAAGTAAGTATTGTTTATCATACGTTTTTAGTTCTGCCAGGAATTGCCAAAGGTTTCTCTAGGTTCTAATCATCTCCATACCTTAGAATGAAGGATGTCGGGTATCTCTGTCTCGGGACTCAATTTTCCAACACCCCGCAAGGGGAGTCAGAAACACTGGACCTGGATTTTTCGGCAGAGGAGGGCAGCTGCCTGATCAGTGCATAAGTTTGGAGAGTCGGCTTCCTTCGGCACTTGCTGTAGCGAGCTGCGTCGGGCAAGTAGGTCGTCGAACTGCACCGAACCACTGTGCTTTGCTAAATAGGGTCGCGGCACGTAACCTCAGTGTTCGTTACAACTCCTCTCCGGCCAAACCACCATATAAATATGATGCAATATTGGTGTCGCAAGGAGGGTGCACTGAGAAGTGGCGAATTGCTGCTTTCACGCAGTGATGCGCCACTTCTCGTAGCCCAGGATATTTTGCAGATAACATCAGCTGGTTTGTCCTGCCGATATTTATCAGAAAACTCATAATTGTGGTATATGCACTAATGCCAGTTACTATACATATCACAATTAACCGGGCAACTCCTAATAGGGTCCATAGGGTAATACGGGAATGTGTGTGAGTTCCGGCTAACATCTCATAATCAGGGTCTGTAGAGAACTGTTTGGAGAAAAAAGAAAAATGCTTTGCAAATGATGGTTAAATATTGCCAGTTCATGTGTGTTTTCTTGCTTGACCAATATGCTTCCATTTATATGCCATTGCCTCTCTTTTCAGCAGTTTTCAGTCACATAAGAACGTGGGGAGTACAGAAACAGTCAATAGTCCTGATCAGGTCAAAAAGCACCTAAAGGGAAGGTACTGCCTTGTAGTATTTTTCTCTTTAGTGGGGTACTGACTAATTGTGTATCAAATGTTCAGTCAAATTCTTTGACAAACTCGTCTTAGGAGTCTATTTCTAAGTTGGTACATTTTGCACTATTTTTATGCCAATCGTTGGTGATATGGTAGGTGATTGTGTAGTAGAAATTCAAACGTTCTGCTAGGAAGGAATGGTTGCTTAGGTTGTGCAGTACACCGCGGAGCATATCCAATGGCACTGGTAGAGCGGAACACATGGCAATCGCTCCATTTGAATGTGCTTGTGCACACGGTATTTATGCCATGCATATG
Organism: Lissotriton vulgaris; assembly: GCF_964263255.1. NCBI lineage: Eukaryota > Metazoa > Chordata > Amphibia > Caudata > Salamandridae > Lissotriton > Lissotriton vulgaris. Next base: position 47,304 of record NW_028250985.1, read on the forward strand.
CAATGTTACAATGCACGTGTATGAGGATTCTGACCAAGGCTGGTATACCTCTGTCAGACATTACATCATTAGGTGTGTACACTAATATTGAGATTGAGGACTTTACCCTGTCATAGCAATGCCCTTTGTATATCCTAAATCATGTGGGGACATAGCTGAAGACCTATTGGGGGTAATATAATCACTTAATTTTACACTTCCCCCAAAAACCAAAATAAAGGTATAAGTGTGCAAATTATATTTGCAATGCAAGGGACTGAAATCTTAAGCAAAAGGTATTCAATTGTTACAAAAAAATTAATTTGAAGAAGTCTTACACGGTTTGGGTTGGCAATGCATTTTCTCTGGATTTAAAACTGAGTGCCGACTTCCTCATGATAGACTAATTAGGGGCAGGGGAAAAATCTAACTTCAAGGAATGTATCTCACTGTGTGAATGTGTATTTTTTTCTTCAATGTGATATTTTCAGTTCTACGATCCTGTCTGGGCTTTAAAGGACGTGTGCTCCATTCCTTTCAAACAGCTTAAATAATCAGCCAACAGATGAGTGTATTAGAATAAAGACTACGGCCCAACCTCGCCATTCTCAGAATAAGAAAAATGAGTGGCAGAAATTCTTTTGAAGAGAAACCCTGGAAGAAAGGGCCTTTCTCGGTCTGTCCTTTAATCTTTTCATTTAAAAGTATTTTGTTAGACCTCTACCCTAATTACAAGCTTTCATCCACAAAGTTATCTACTCCTACTTGGTAATAGGCGCTTGAGAGTTGAAGAGTGTATTTGGTAAAACTTATTTGACAATCCTGAACATAGAACTTTCCAACTAAATTCGCAAACTCAGTCATCGCTGCAAAAATCATAAGGAATATGTTTGTGATTGTGGAAACCTTTCTGTAAAAGAAAGGATAATGCACAGCAGGTAAAGATAGCATTGGTGGTCTTCCAACCCTTGTGTTTGTTTAATCCAAAATCGTGATTTTTGGTCCGAGTCTAAGCTCTCTACAACTTTAAACTAACCTTTGTTAATGTCAAGAAGCATGCATTTGTGCACCTTCACAGAATCATATCCAACCTTTTGCCACCTTCGACAGTCTGAGATTTACTCCAGCAAAAAGAGGAAAACAGTGGCGTAACAATAGCCCTCCGAGCTCCAGGGGCCATGCTCCAGCACTGTGCGGGCCAGAGAGCTCCTGCCACGGTCTGCAGTGTGGGGGAGGGCCTCCATGTACTTTGCAGGGGAGCCCCCTTAAATTTCATTACGCCACTATGGGAAAGGGAAATGGATTACCCACCAACTTGGTAGGTTTGTAGAGCAAGCACTATGTGCAATTAAGCAATGGGGAAATAGCAGCCTTGAACAAAATATCACATGACGCAGTCAGTAGTATGGCTGGAAACCTGCAAATGGCACATTTTTCCACAAATACTACTTCTGAGTTTAGCAAATAGGGGCACATCTTAAATCTGCACCTGTAAGTAATGGTACTTCTGCAAGTGTAGGCTTACGATTACCTTTGTGACCCAGCACCCCAGCATACTAAGTCTCTCTATGCATCTAAAAGAATAGAAAGCAGTAAATAATGTTTACACTTTTGATTTTTGTGTAATATGTATTTACATTATAAGTAACCTACATTTTCCCTTTTTATTGATCGAGCAATCAATCCGGACTTATAAAGGGTGGCTAATCGCCAAATAGGATATCCAGGCACTTGCAGGTCCCGGAGACTTATTTGACAGCTGGGTCTTAAGGGCTATTTGAAAATCTGGATGTGAGAAGTTGGTCTGGAGGTGTGTGGTGGGCTGTTCCAGGTCTTTGCTGCGAATTGGGAGAAGGTGCGTTCTCCACTTCTGCTTCTGTAGATGCAGGGAGTATGGACAAGTGAAAGGGAGGCGGATCGTAGTCTTCACAATGGTTGGTGGAAGTTCAGGTGGTGGTTAATGTAGGTGGATCCTTGGTTGTGTAGAGCCTTGTGTGAGTTGGTCAGCTGCTTGAATTGGCATCTCTTCTGTACTTTACCGCCAGTGGAGTTTCCTGAGGTGTGATGTGGGTTCATCTGGAAACACCAAGGACGAGTCTAGCTGCAGTGTTCTGTGTGGTCTGAAGTCTGTGTCGAAGGTATGCGGCAATTCCTACATAGAGGGCATTGCTGTGGTCCATTTGGCTGGTGATAAGGGCTTGTGTCACAATGCGTCTAGTATAGGGGTAGCCACTTGATCTTACATAGTTTGCGCAGAGTGAGGAAGCAGGCGGAGGAGATGGCATTGATCTGTGATTTCTAGGTGAGCTTAGTTGTCAATGAAGAATCTGATGTTTCTAGTGTGGTTGGAGGGAGCGAATGCGGATCCTAGGTCTGATGACCAGCAGGATTGGTCATGTGTTGCTGCTGTTGCCAAAGATCAGTACCTCCACCTGTTCTGTGTTCAGCTGCATGTAGTTGTTCTTGATCCAGTCAGCAACGTTTGTCATGCATTTGTGGAAGTTGGTTCTGGTGGTGGTGGGGTTGTTGGTGTGTGAGAGGGCTGCGTTCCTGTCAGTGTGGGGATTCTGCCATCAACATTTGATCATCTTTCTTCCATTGTTTATACTTGTTGTAAAGTGCTTTTTTTCTGGCAGCACATGCTTCTCCTTACCAAGTGGGCAATTTGACAATTTTGGCCAGTCCCTTTGTTTCATTTTCTGTAAAACCTTGATTTTCGGTGGCTACTCATTTTAAGGAGTCAGAGAAGACTTTAATCTTTTCAGGCCTACTCATTTGAAGATTCTCTTTCTATCTCAGCTTACATTAGAAACACAGTGTGATTAACAAAGGTAAACTTACACTGTTGTGTAAGTTTACTATTGGTTGCTAATTACAAAGGCATTTTACTTGTAGTATATTTGTGACTGTTGAATTTCTGCACATAAAAAGATAGGACAGTCCTATATTTGTATGTGGGAAGACTCCACAGTCGTAACAATACTGCTAGTAAAATACGTTAGTGAACAGCAAGCAATCGTAAACTTACACAGAAGTGTAAATTTACCTTTGAGAATCAGGCCCAAAGTGTCACCAGTTTATCAACTCTGAAAAGGGGTAAATAGGAGAAAACTTGCTAATGCCCTGTTGGATTGTGTTTGTTATTTCATTTTGGGTGACTTTTTCTCGGATCTTTATCCTGTGTATGTGAAATGAGGACATATACAGGAAGTCTATTTTGCTGTGGTCACAGTGGCATGTCTTATGTGAATACAATGTTCATTGAATCATTACTGTGAAACTATTTGTGACCAGTTTTTCTCTTATCATCAGATGGAACAGATCCAGGATTCTCAATTTTTCTACAGGGACTTTGCAATCAATATACAGATCAACAAGAGAGAGAGGACTAGATAAGCTAGCCTGTATCCCCAGTTTATATATATAAATCAATAAAGGCTAGCTAGTTTAAGGGAAATATTTTGGAGACTCAGGTACGTCAGCAGTGACAATATGTGGAAAAAACACTGTTTTCCTTTGAAAGCCCTCACCCACCGACCTAGTCGGTGGCATGCTTCATCATCGGGCCCACCACAGTGGCACCGAATGTGCCCCGGGTGTGCTTCAACGCCAGGTGACTGCGGAGCTGGTATTTTGCTGAGTGTGCAGTGAAGGGGTGTGAAGGTGAAAAATTAAAATGCTATCCAGGAGGTCCCAGCACCCGAGGGTTTAGCAATATTTAATAAACTGGGCCTCTGTTAGCAGGTTAAAAAGGCAATAGGACGTTTTAAGGGAGAGTTACAATGACCTCCAGCGTCCAGTGTGGTCTACATGTTTCAGCCAGTGCCTTTTGTTGTAAGCTGGCTTTCCTCAGGACCAAAGAGGGTGAAAAGTGCAAATTATAATAAACTATATTAAGTGAGTGTTGTTATTTTCTCTATGTGTCGCGCACATTTTCGGGCGCCGCGGATGGACGAATAGGTCCCAGGAGGAACCAGACCGAACTACTCGGTCTTTTTCTCTGCCAGGCGACCCATGAGGCTTTTTACATTGAAATAACAGAAAAAGCTTGAGGGAATCCCCCTCTAACAGTTACAGCGCCTTAGCGTGCGCGACACATAGAGAAAATAACAACACTCACTTAATATAGTTTATTATAATTTGCACTTTTCACCCTCTTTGGTCCTGAGGAAAGCCAGCTTACAACAAAAGGCACTGGCTGAAACATGTAGACCACACTGGACGCTGGAGGTCATTGTAACTCTCCCTTAAAACGTCCTATTGCCTTTTTAACCTGCTAACAGAGGCCCAGTTTATTAAATATTGCTAAACCCTCGGGTGCTGGGACCTCCTGGATAGCATTTTAATTTTTCACCTTCACACCCCTTCACTGCACACTCAGCAAAATACCAGCTCCGCAGTCACCTGGCGTTGAAGCACACCCGGGGCACATTCGGTGCCACTGTGGTGGGCCCGATGATGAAGCATGCCACCGACTAGGTCGGTGGGTGAGGGCTTTCAAAGGAAAACAGTGTTTTTTCCACATATTGTCACTGCTGACGTACCTGAGTCTCCAAAATATTTCCCTTAAACTAGCTAGCCTTTATTGATTTATATACTTTGCAATCAATTACATTGAAAACAGAGCGTAATGTAATACTCATTGCCCAAGAAGTGCTTTGTGCATGCTGCTAGGTGCATTTTGTTTAATTTCACTTTGTGATGCCAGTGTAGAACATTCAGGTCCTCTGGTTCAGAAGGGGGGCCTGAATGTGGGAGGACAACTTGGCTATTAGTGCAAGAGCTAAGCACCCCGGTCCTCCCTGAGTAACTGCGTAACTGAGACATTCAAATACGACCAATGCCAAATGGGTGAAGGGATAGGGGCCTTCCTCTGTCAACAGTCTGCTCTAGCTCCACCCATACAAATGATGTGAGTGGATATCAGAGTTTGGAATTTGAAGAGCTCATTCTCTGAATTCCTTTATTTCTTTTCCACTCTAAATTTGAGGAGTGAAAACAACATTTCCTTGCTATTCTCATTTGGGAGTTTAGACATACACGGACCAGGAAGGCGGGCTGAAGACACATGTGACCACTGTGTCCCTTGGAAATTTTCCACAGCCAAACCATCAGCTTTTTCAGTGTCGTAGATGCCACAGATTAAAGCATGTATATGGGCATGTGTGACAGAACTTAAAATATAAGGGAATAAGGAAACACTCACCTAAATGCTCCTACAAACCTTCTTCAATGTAAGCTAAATTGCTTTGTAGGGATGTAGAAAAAGAAAGAGAACAGTGTCGAAGGATTCCAGAAAGAAAGAAAGGACAAACACAAGAAGCAGATGGCAGGAAACTTCTGTTTCAAACATAGACAAAGAGAGAAGGGCATTAAGCAATTAGTATCACAAGAAAAAGCCACGGGTCCAGGAAGTTACAGAGAGGTCAGAGTTCTAGTGTTGTGTCCACTAAACCAAACTGATGAGGGGGATCCCTTTTAGTACGGTTCCCCTCACCCACCAATGGTGCCATGCTTCAACATAGGGGTGCCTCCTCTCGTGTGGGACCTAGTCTCTATGTGGGCTAAAACCCCATCTCTACAAGGGAGATGCTCAGGGATGTTTTTAGTTATGGTAAGGCGGGTGTACTAAAATTCTATTAGAGCGTGGTGTGGTAAAAAAGTACAGTGCTGGTGTGAGTGTAATTAAAACAGGCTATGGCGTTAGCATAGCAGCAACTTTATTCCGCTACCCAGTGTCCGGATTAAAAAACAATTAGCTCTGTCACAAAGATGTCGCTATTAGGAGCATCTGCGTTAGTAAAAGACCAACATGTTTCGGCCTGCAGACCTATTCCAGTGTCACAGCCTTCTTCAGGGTCAATTATTCAGCTACTACAATGAAAGGTGAAGTGTGTTGCCTAGATACTTGTGAACAAATGATGTGCAATAAAAATGTTTTTACTGAACCAGTTAGGTATCCTGTTCAGTATTTCTTTTCCATAACCACTGTTGGTTATAGAGTTCTCGACATCAGTCCTGGCATACTAGCCAAATGGTACGTGCGCCCAACCACATAAGTGCAGCGTGTGGTCTGTGAAGGTGTCCATCGGTGGTTATGTAAAAGAAATACTGAACAAGATACCTAAGTGGTTCAGTATAAAAAATGTTATTGCACATCCTTTGGAGGGTTCTATATGGTGGCGGTGTCTGTTAGACATCGCCATCCATATTAGGAAGGCAGCTGGACCATGCTTTTCCATGGCAGCTGGGGCCTATTGTGGGCCCCCAGGGATTATGGTAGGTGGGGGGGCGTACATACCCCTACACTTCAATGTACAACGTGGCAGGCACCGCACGGTGCCTGCCACGTTGTGCATTGAAGTGCGCGACGTGCATTTTTAGCATTGAAGTGCGCGATGTGCATTTTTAGCATTGAGGCGGAAGGTGCTTTCAGCTCCGCTACCCTTATGGCGGGTGGTCCTGTTATACATTGGGATGGCGGGCGGACAATGTCCGCCCGCCATCCTAATGGGTCCCTAGGTCCCACACACGAGGAGGCACCCCTATGATGAAGCATGACACCATTGGTGTGTGAGAGGAACCATCCTAAAAGGGATCCCCCAATCAGTTTGGTTTAGCGGACAACACTAAAACTCTGACCTCCCTGTAACTTCCTGGATCAGTGACATTTGCTGGTCATCTTATATATGAGTGGGGAGGTAGCCTATGCTGGTCCTTAAATCTTCCTTAGCCCCCTTGTGTGAAATCGCTAAGCAATTAGCCCATGACGATAAAGGTATAGGAGAAAAAGCAATATAGGCAACTTGGGTCAATATGTTTTCCTTTAAGGAACCCAAGTAAGTTGCTTTGTGGACAGGGACAACCCTCCTGAATTATCCTCACCCCAATTTTATTAGAAACTATGGGCCTTATTTATGAGGCCTTGCAACAGTTCTGCACTTCCGTTGCATCACTTTTTGTGATGCATCGGCGGTGTAAAATATGCCTCCTGTTGCATCCTATTTACAAAGCGACACATCTAAGAAGATGCGTCACTTTGTAAACCCCTGCACTATATTATACCTGCGTCAGGTATAATGTATGCAGGGTGGGCATATCCACGGAAGTAAGCCTCGTAGAAGTGATGCAGTGAAATCCACCAGATTTCACTGCACCACTTCTAGGTTGCAAATGCGTCAATATCTTATGCCTGCCTCACAGCAGTTTGAATAAGGAGTGGGAACCCAATGAACCCTTGGAGGCTTGGGTGATAAAGTTTTGAAAAAAAGAGCAGTTTGCCTACAAGGTATTTTGTTTATCTGGAGTAATTTGCGAATATTTTATCGATGACATTACTCAAGGTCAGACCCTTACAAGTGGTGGACAACAGATTCAATCAAGGTAATTAATTAGAGCATTTCATTTGATGACAACTGTTGATTAGCAATACAACAAATTACAAACGGGGCGAACAAATATATTTTAAAAAACTCAAATATTTAATATATGTTCTATAGTATTGATCAGGGAAAGCAAAAATGAGTAGCAACCAAACATAGTGTGTTATGTGACATCAATTAACCTATACGACACACTATGTTAACATCTTCTCTAATAAATTTCAAACAATCAATGTGTGAAGAGAAAGATGCTGTAGTCGACGTTTCGGTCGGTAGTGGGAATGTGACCATCAGACCATCTTCAGGACAAGTAGTTGACTGAACCTCCAAAAAAGTCTCTTGATAGACTAGCGTCGGTAACTTCAGTTGAACAGGTGTATAGTTTCTAAATTCTGACGAAAAAAAGGCATACGCCTGTCACTTCAATTGAACAGGTATGAATTTCTAAGTTCTGGGAAAACTCTCGTCGTTGATGTTCCTTGTACTGGCGAGGTTTTAAATGTAAAGCTTCAATTGTGCTTCCAATCAGTGATTGTTGCATCCCGTAGGGCACACTTGAATGGTTCCTTTTGGATTCCACTAATGTTCCCAAAAATATATATTCACAACTTAATCTTGAGAATAATTGTTTTATTTTTTATTTCCATGATTCTCCATATGAAATTATCTTAATTTCATCATCCAAAATAATATCTTTTCATCATAATAGCTCCAATGCATTTCGGGCACTGTGCCCTTCGTCTGGGAGCATATCTAAGGTACAAGAATAACATTGCTTAGTTCCACTGTACATACCCCCATGGTAAACATTGCTTCTTAATGGACATTCATGCACACCGCATGCGTGATCTATTTAAATCCGGCAAATAGATGAACAAATGCTTCATTGTGAATAGTGCTATGTGGTTTAACTCAGTGCAAGGTAATTAATTGACCATGTGAACTGCTGGTATTTGTTCCTTCGCCAGCAGCAATTCTCTCAGTTGCCGAAATGCAGCGTCAAAAACGCTCTCATTAATTGCCTTGATTGAATCTGTTGCCTCACAGCAGGTGTAACTGACACAGGCCCTTTCACATGGGGCGTGCCCCACATTGCTGGAGTTGCGTCACTTGTGTGGCACACTCCAGCAATGCGTAACTTTTGCGCCATACAGATACATCAGAAATACTGAGATATCTGTAACTCCTTGCGACATGATGCGTCATACAGTAAATATGACGCATCAATCATATCACAAGGAGGGCGCATTGAGAAGTGACGCATCACTGCTTTTATGCAGTGATGCGTCACTTCTCATAAATGAGGCCCTCAGTACAGAAAAAGAAAGACACAAACGTGACTGGTTTATGATTTTACTGTTATTATTATTATTACGATTCGAAATATTAATAATAATAGCGCTAGTGAATCACCTGGGTTATTTATTTGTTCTTCCCTTGAGGGGCCCTCCCGCTGGACCTTCTGACCTTCAACCTGAAAAATTGAAAAGCAGACTGATTATTATCGCATTATCAAGAAAGAAAACAATATTGCATGAAACCCCCAAACTTTAGACAAGACAGTCAACAGTACTATTTGTGTTGGTTGTGACTATAAAATAAATCACCTTTGCTAATCGAATTCCAGGAAAGCTTCCTAGACTTTATTCTCGCCCCCTCTCGCCACAGCATCTCACTGTAAATGACAAATGTACACCCGATGCAGGGGACATGCTCTCAGAGCATGCATGTGCGAAATGTTATCTGCGCACATGCAGACGTCCTGTGTGAAACAGGATTACACGTTCAGTTTGGTTTGCATTGGATTATCTATTGACAACGTAATTATTTAGGGATGGTCGAAATTGGAATTACGCCATAATAATCTGCAATCTCAGGAATGTTGTTATGCTTCCTATTCAGAATTCCTGAAATGACATCATTACGCACATCATGTAACTGCGTCTCAATTTGCACAAAATTATGACACTGGAATAAGAGAATGATGCAAAAAACCAAGATGCAAGGGGCTGTTGTTCGCAGCAATTGTGTTTTTTCATGCTGCATGTTCAGCGTGAAATGCATTGTTCTGTCAAAAAGAGACCTAAGGACACATTTGTGCTTCATATAGTGGTAATTGACAAATTTGCATTTTGTGTAGTTATGCAGTAACTTTGGTTTATTTTCCTAAACTTGTACATAATTATGCAAAAGCTAATTATGCACATTTCACACACCCATAGTAATTGATACTCATGACGTTATCAAAGGTTATAAAATAACACAGTTCAAGTAGTATTAGTGTTAACTGCCAGGTGTGCATTTTCACCTGACCTTAGTACTACATAATACAAAATAACATAAGGAAGTGGTTTTTGCACCAGCTGTGGCAATTTACAGCCTGATTAATCATTCTACCGTTTTGCGAGCCCCTAATAGTGATTCATAGCGAATCGCTATTAAGGACTCGCAAAACGGGATTCATGTAGAAATTGCATAAAGAAATGCGATTCCTACATATTCCTTATTTGCGATTAGCAAATTGCTAATCGCAAATAAGGAATAACTCGCCATTCATTCCTATGGGCCAAAAGGCCGATAGGAATGAATGGGGAGTATTCATTATTTGCGATTAGCAATTTGCTAATCGCAAATAAGATAGCGATTTGAAGGGTGCCAGGGGTGTCCAAAGGACACCCTGTAGCACCCCTCAAATGAAATTTTACACAGGTGTTGCACACACACATGTCCTGTGTGTGTAACATGCAACTCAGAAAAATGCAGTTAAATGCATTTTTCTGAGCTTTCGCAATTTACCACGAGGTCTGACCTTGCGGTAAATTGCGGGCAGAAATTGCGAAATCGCAAAATAACATTGGATGATGAATTGCATTTAAGGAATCTCAAATAGAGATTCCTTAAATGTAATTCCTCGCAAAATTGCGAGATCGCAATTAGCGATTTTTACATTTGGGATGCTGAATCCCAAATGCAAAAATCGCATTCGCAAAGGGCCAGATTCTCAGAATCTGGCCCTTTGCGAGCGCAATTTTGTTTGATGAATTGGGCGGTTTATTGCTCAACACGCATTGTCTTGAATGGGCAATTACCAGCAAAAACATACAGATTGTAACTGCCTGGGAAAAAAATCAAGCAAGTGCAATTTGTAACCATGTTAGAATTTAACTTCAGATTTGAATGGCGTCAATTAGTGTCCATTAGAGGACATCTCATGAAAGAAGTCCTGGTCTTCTTACCAGTCTTAAGGAAAACATTAAACCAGATAATAATTGGATCACATATATTCATACTCCTATTAAATATCGACCACAAGTTTGACACAACAGGTCTGTGGCAGATAGACATCTCGATCAAGGTTATTTGACGGAGGCACCAGCTAACACTCTATTGTTGGTAACCTAGTGATGCTCCTACCTCTACATAGGGTGGGTGAACTCTGAGGTTGGAGGAACAGATGCACTGCTGATTTATGACAGGCTTTCGCCTTTGTATTATATATTTATGTACAGTATCTGTTTTCCACTGAGTTTTTGCAGCAAAAATGCTCTTTACTGAAAGCACCACCGGCAATTTCTTTGGTGCTGCACAATGTCAAACAGAGGATAACAGTGTCTTGTAACCTGAATTAAGTGGGACCATTCACAAAAGATATGACCTTATCCACCCCTAAACCCTAAATATACTCTTACCATCCAATACCCTTACCCTGCCCTAAACTCTAAAAATACCCATAACACGCTATACCCCTACCCACTCCTAAAATGTGTTTGAGTGTGTGTGTGTATATAGATATATATATTTACATATTATATAGATATATTTTCACTGAAACAACCAAAAGTTACTGTGACGCTACAGTTAGGCTCAGATTTCACACACATAAAACCATAGATATTTAGCAGTTATATTACATGCGCTAACTATAACATACACCCCTGCAATGTCCTGCTTTTGAGCTCACATATTACATCACTCATGACATGGTCAGTGACCTCACTGATGACATCTCAAATGACATCTCTGATAAAATCATCCATTGAGTGTAAGTGTTTCATAAACATTTCTGAGACTTAAAGATTTTTACTAAGCAATTGCATAAGTTTAATTACCATTCTTTCTGCACTAATAATTAGTGATACTCTTTTTAGCAAATGTCATCTGAGTGGCTGTGTGTCTGTGTACCAGTGTGTGAATGGGTTTCTGAGTGACTGTATGGGTGTGTGAGTGGCTGTATGGATCTACCAATGGCTGTGTGAGTGGCTGTATAGATCTGGCAGTGGCTAAGTGAGTGTCTGAGGCTGTGAGGGGGTTTGTGAGTGGTTTTCTGGGTGTGTGAGTGGCTGTGTGAGTGGTTGTATGGTTGTTTGAGTGGTTGTGCGGGTGTGAATGGGTGTCTAAGTAGCTGTGTGGGTGTGTGAGTGGTTGTATGGGTGGTTGTGTGGGTGTGTGAGTGGGTGTGTGAGTGGTTGTGTGGGTGAGTGTCTGAACAGTTATATGGGTCTGTAAGTGTGTGTGTAAGTGGATGTATGGGTGTGTGACTGGATGTGTGAGAGGTTTTAAGAGGTGCACAGTCTAAATATCGAGTTTTAAATATAGACCTACAAATATATTGAGTTGGAAATATCAGAGGTACAGAAAATCGAGGTAAAGAATATCGTTGGACAGAATATCGACCCTAAGGTAAGTAATATCGATTTTTTCTTATATCGACTTAAGTAATATCGATGTTACTAATATCGATATTTGTATTATTGTTATTCATTTTATTATGAATGTGTAATATGTTTTTTGTTAAGTATTTCACTTGTTTTAAATTATATGTGTACTCTTTTTATATATTAATAATGTTATTTTTAAGTAAATGTTATGTTTTAGTACCGGAGCGGGTGGTGGGTTTAAAGGGGAATAGGGTGGGTAGTAATTTAAATATACTAAATTAATTATTAATTTTTATGAATTATAAATGAATTCTAATTCATTTTTGTGTTTATTTTTGTAACGGGTTGTGGGTTTATAGGGGAATTGGGTGGGAAGTAATGTAATTGTTAATTAAGTAATGATTTATTTTTATTTATTATTATGGATAATTATTTTTAATTAATTATTAATTGACCATTAATTATTTTAATTGATAATTAAAAAACTTTAATTGGTTGATAATGTTTTAATTGGTAAATACATTTTTAATTGGAAATTAATTTTTTTATTTGTAATTAATTTTGTTTATTGGCAATTAATATTTTTAATTGGTAATTCATTTTTATTATTTGCAAATTATTTTTAACTAATTGGTAATCAATGTTTCATAAAAAGTATTTTTTGGTATGAAAAATAATTGTATTGTTTAATATTTTTTAATTGTGAATTAATAATTAAATCCTGGATTTTTTTTAATGGAAAATATTTTATTGTACAAAAATAATTATTTGGTGACTAATATTTATCAATTAATACTTATTGACATTCATTGTTAATTTATTGTTAATTCATTATTCAATTGTAATTATGTTTTTATTAATTATTAATGCTTTAGAGTTATTTAAAAATGTAATTATTTTAAATACAAAAATTATTTATAAGTATGTTATATTTAAATTCTATGCTATCCAACATTGTCCCTACTGTTTCACTCTCTGGAGTTGGAATAGTAATTTTTACCTTTACGCTATCCAACGCTTTCCCTACTGTTGCACCCTCTGGAGTTGGAATAGTAATTTTTTTATCCCTATGCTATCCAAGTAATTTTAAGTGTTACGCTATCCAATGTTATCATTACTGTTTTTTTTAAAACTTTGAATGGTAGTTTTATTTATTTAGCTATTTAATATTTTTATTATTATTTTTGATAATGTAGTATAATATTAATTTTAAAAATATTGAAAGTATATTGATTTTTTGAATGTATTAACTATAAGTATTTACTTTTTATTTATGTTATTGTTTTATGTGTGTAGATGTATTTGTAATTGATAAAAAAAATCATAATTGATAAGTTATTAAAATAATTATTAAAACATATGATTAAGTAAGTATATATGATATATTTTATGTATATGTTTAATTAGTTATATTATTGTATATGTATTATTTATTAATTTGAAACATTATTAAATATTTTTAACTATGTTTATTAGGTTTATAAGTATTATTTATTTTACACTTTTTTTATTACAGAAAAAAACTATATTTTTAATAACGATATTTTTAACATCAATATTTTAATTTCAATATTTTTGTACTCACCATGTTGTAGATAAGATGTCAATATTCTTGCCTTCAATATTCCAGCGTCAATTTTTCTGTAGGTCGATATTTTGTCCGTCAATATTCTGTCAGTGTTCCGTTTTAAGAATCTGTGAGTAGTTCTGTGGTTGTGCGAGTGGATGTGTGAGTGGTTGTATGGGTGTGAGTGGTATTCTGAGTGGTTGTGTGAGTTGTGTTAGTAGGTGTGTGAGTGATTGTATTGATGTGAGTATGTGTGTGAGTGGTAGTATTGGTCTGTGAGCGGGTGTGTGAGGAATTTTGTGGGCGTGTGAGTGGGTATGTGAATGGTTGTGTGGGTGTGTGAGTGAGTGTGTGTATGTGTGGTTATAGGGTCTGTAAGTGGGTTTCTGAGTAGTTGTGTGGGTTTGTGAATGGTTCTGTGGATGACGCCTTCAGTGATATCATCAGTGATGTCATTTGATATGTCATCAGTGATGTCACTGACCATGTCATGAGTGATGAGATATGTGGGGTCATAAGCAGTGCATTGCAGGGGCATACATTATAGTTAGCTCTGGTTATAATATCTGCTGAATTTCTGTGGTATTGTGAGTGTAACATCTGAGCCTAACTTTAATGTCCCTGTAACCTCTGTTGTTTTTAGTGAATATATGTACACACACACACAAAAAAATAAAATATATATACTTACCTTAACAAGACTTACCATGCATGGAAATTATATGCATGGTATAAGGCCTCAATACAAGAGAGCAAAAGGTAACATACCCAGTTGCATTCTCCCAGACAATCATTTTCCCACAAAAAGACAACTGGGCAAAAGAAAAGAGGAAGGAGCGGAGTCCAATAAAACACTACTTAACTGTTCTACCAGGGTATCCAAAAATATTGGAGTAGATGCCTCACTCGCTTAATCGTGACATGCTGCTTCATCTTCTGCGCTTATCCACACCCTGGTAAGCTGGTACCACCAGGGCGGACTCAAACAAAAGATTGGGAGTTCTTAGATAATATCTCACTGGATAATGCAGGGATCCAGATGAAAAATGAAAAAGGTTAAACATACCTCACAGTATACCAAAAAGGATTCTTTTTTGTAGGGTACTGAGGGTATGAGTAAAAAACAGTTAAAGAGTTTACATTGAGTTTTATTTGCTCAATTGACCCTGATTTAGCAGTGCCAACCTGTTTTGGCCCACACCAAGAGCCCAACTGGGTCTGGGGCCTTCATCAGAGCTAAATGTGTATCCCTGCTTAACTACACATGCATTCCATGCACATACTAGCGGCCTTATGCTCTCACCTGAGTCAGTACTCCAGCAGTAAGTAATACCTGGGTAAAAAAGAAACATATTATCAGTGAACACAGAAAATGGTGCATCTATACACCTGTAATCTAGGAATTGGTTGTCTATTCAAAAGGAGGTCTACCATATATTGGTTTTTCTGATATTAAATGGTACTTTCATTATCAGGATAGAGCCCTCACTGCACAGGTTAGGTGGTGGAGACTGTTTATCCTGTTTGTGTGCACCTCCAAAGATCATATTCTGTACAAAGTTAAGTTCCAAAAGTCCAAAGTGTGGGGGGGGGGGGCTTTGAGTTTTCTTAGCATCAGCAGATGGCCTAACCCCTCTCAGGGCATGGTAGACCAGTTACTATACCAAAAATTGGATGGTCACTTAGACAGTTACTTGAAAAAGGGTAAATAAGAGATGCAGAGGTGTCATGTGTTATGCATGCATTAATTAATGGGTGTTTAGTGGATATCTTAACATTCATACTTCTTACCCTGTATTTGGATTGCTGAAGTGTCATGCACGTCTGGTGCCTGGTGCCTGGTGCCACCCTATAGTCACACTCTAATTAGGACAATGACATAAATACAACGTGGATAGAGATTAAAGAATGTGTTTCTCTTTTCACCCCGTAGCGTTCTGTTAGGTTAATTTAATGATCGCTATGATATGGTCATATCCATTGTCCATAACAAGTGGTATGATTATTTTAGCAGCAACAATTAAGTATCTTTTCTAGAACCAGGATGGTTCCTTACAGAGAGAAAGTGGGACACAGAGGAGGGGTTGTTCTATTTGGAAAGACACTAGGTAAAGACTAACAGCCCTATTCTTATATCACCTCCCTATTTAAGAGTCGAAAGGGAGAGAGACCCTTTTCTTATTATAGCCCTCCCTCACTCTAATAGTGACATGCTACATCATGGGGCTCACCCAAACTCCTAAAGGTCATGGTGGGATCATCCATCTTTCTATAGGCCTATAGAAAGGGCTGAAACATGGTGTCTAGTTTAGGGTCGTAGGACCATCACATCCTCCCACCCTACTGTAGTATTTGTTAAACTTCCCTCCCACTACACTAATAAAGCAACTTTAGGAGTGGGGAGGAAGTGTATCTTTAACATTACGCCCCTATACACAATATCTTCATAAGTGCTCCCTGAAAACTGGGAACTTTAGGCCCATTGCATGGTCTATGCCTGTTTTTCATATCAATAGTTGGGAGCATTTTCTGCTTTCCGTTGTTGAGCAATGTATTGTTTAGCTCCCGTCATGGTGTATACTATAACGTACGTACAG
This sequence comes from Lissotriton vulgaris, assembly GCF_964263255.1. Classification (NCBI taxonomy): domain Eukaryota; kingdom Metazoa; phylum Chordata; class Amphibia; order Caudata; family Salamandridae; genus Lissotriton; species Lissotriton vulgaris. The sequence goes on from NW_028250985.1 coordinate 63,487, forward strand.
CAACACTTTTTGATTGTATATAGACACTTTATTGGACTTCACTCGCTCTGTCAGGGAAAATCCCTGTAGCCAAAATGTGCATCCTGTAGTTTAAAGCTCCATCCAGAATTAAATGGCTTTTCAGTGTCTGTTTATCAGCCTTAAATGAATTAGTGAAATCTGGGTGGAATATCTGTAGCTTAACGGGATAACAGTACAGGAATATGAAAGCTCCCGACAACACATCTGAGGGTAGTCAGCAGCTAGTTAAAGTCAAAGCTCCCACCGGCTATATATAAGGAAGCAGTGATGTTATGTTGGCCTTCATATGCCCCCATATCACCTTGAATAGTTACTAAACAGGACACTGATGCATACTAAAGCAGGTGCTACGCCTCAGGAGGTAACATTTACTCACTGCGTCATGGTACTGGCACCGCCTGTGCACCTTCGGGTTGCTACTGCTCAGACCGCTGTGGGGCACTTCTATTTTTGGAGCATTCGGTTTTAAGCATTTTGTGCAGCAGTGCCATCTGGGAGGTGACTCTCGAACTAGGGTGACTCATTGCTACCCATGGGATTCTGGGAGATTTGGTCCCAAGATATCCCAACTTGCTTTGTGAATTGTATATTTGTTGGTAGAAGATTTCCAATATGTCTGATATCTTGCAATAAGACAGGCTTTTTAAATCTGCATTGTGCCGGGTGTCCAGTGGGAGAGTTTTATCTTTTTTTTCTTTACCATGCTTTTATATTTCGAGGATGTTTTATATTAAAACAATTCTGGATGGCCGGGAATGCTGCCTTTGGTTATTACCTTTTTATGTTCTCAAAACATGTGTTCATTTAAGTCCAATAAAGTTGTTTTTAACAAGTGCATACCAGAGGTCTTAACTTCGCTGAACCTTCTTTTCTCCTATTGGAGCTCCTTCCTACACATTTTTTGGTGGACTTGGATAAGGATCTGTATATGCCTGCTTTTTCTCTTCAATTTTTTCAGGTGTAGAGAGATGGTTAAATCAGTAAAGTTGGAGGGAGAATTTGTAATGGGTACTTTTTATATAACCATTGTAGTTAGTCTGCACCCCCCATGTTTCATCAAGACTGGTGTAGAAGTAGCGTCTCAAACTTTGCTTCTTGCCAGGAAGTCTGATTAAACTCCATATTAAGGGAGAGTCCTTCTCTTCGTATGCTGTAAGCCGGTTGCATGCTTGTCTTCATAGGGATCCTTCTGTAGAATATCCTCTTGCAACCATTATCTGGGTGTTAGTTGAGTCGATTGGATGTCCTCCATCGGTCACATTGATGTGCTGCATAATCTGTAGACCCATCTTTGTTCGTATCTCAGTAGTTGATGTTCCGTGGTGGAAGGGGCCAATTTTTCAATGACAAACCAAGTGAACTTATCCTCATACTGTTCTATGAACACCATGGGGCCCATTAGGATAGCGGGTGGAAAACCACCCCAACTGCCATGGAGGCGGGAAACAACCGCCCGCCAGGACTGTGGCTAAACCGGCGGTCAAATTAGGAACAACCGCCAAAAAAGACCGACCGCGGCGGTAACCGGCGATCTAAAACTTCCCGACGCTGGCGGTGACGTCCAAAAACCGACCACGGCGGTCGGAAACGCAGCAGAAAAGCTACAACCCGCCGCAAGCAAAGCGGAGACACCGCACAGGAAATTAGTATATCCCGATGGTCCCGCTGTACGATCCGATGTTTCCAACCACCGCAGTCGCACACAGGAGTGAATGGGAGAGACAGCGGAAGAGCTGCAGCATAGCCACCGCAGCGGACGATACATGAAAAACAAGGCGGACGATGGTAAAACACTGCAATGATGCAAAACTTTGCCCAAATCAAAGTAGCCATGCCCTCCAAATACACAAAACACATACCAATGAAAAAATAAATGAAGGTGCTTGCCATACTGCATCCTGAGAGTCTCACAGGAGTATCCGGGGAATGGAGGCTGGTAAGTACAAACAAATGGCAACCAACACACTGATAAGTACTTCCTTACACAACCCAAGCACCATTGCATTATCCACCCTCACCTAACAGGTAGATAGCCATCTTGATTGAGAGGCTTGTTTGGGGGAGGGAGGCCTGTACCATGACTCCCACCATGCCCCCTGTCCCACACCCCAGCAGCATGGAGCACTACCCCACCCAGGAGCATGTGTCAGCCATTGCAGTATTCACCCTCACCTAACAGGTAGGCAGCCATCTTGTTTGGGGGTGGGAGGCCTGTACCACGACTCCCACCATGCCCCCTGTCCCACACCCCAGCAGCATGGAGCACTCCCTCCATCCCAGAAGCATGTGTTAGCCATTGCATTGTTCACCCTCACCTAACAGGTAGGTAGCCATCTTGTTTGGGAGGCTTGTTTGGGGTGGGAGGCCTGTACCACGACTCCCACCATGCCCCCTGTCCCACACCCCAGCAGAACGGAGCACTCTCCCACCCAGGAGCATGTGTCAGCCATTGCACTTTTCACCAAACAAACTTACAGGAAGGTAGCCATCTTCACAGTGAGGGTGTTTGGGGAGGGAGGCCTGCACTCCTACTCCCACCATGCCCCCTGTCCCACACCTGAGCAAGATAGAGCCCTCCCCCACCCTGGAGCATGTGTCAGCCATTGTATTGTTCACCCTCACCTAACAGGTAGGTACCCATCTTGCTTGGGAGGCTTGCTTGGGGGTGGGAGGCCTGTACCACGACTCCCACCATGCGTCCTGTCCCCACCCCAGCAGCATGGAGCACTCTGGTGGAAAAGCACCAGCCACACGCAAGTCACGGAGCCAGCCCTGATGGCAACCCTCTTCCCCACTGCATTGACTGTTTGGACTGTCCTTCCCCACACTGCCTTGTGAATGGCACCTGTCTGTTGGACTGGGTCACCACATCGATGTGGTGTCTACTATTGCATCTCATTTACCCGGACTGTCAACTCACTGCTTCATCACCACCTTCATGTAAATATACCCGCACCCCTCACATGTCAACTTTATAAATAAAATACCCTACACACTTCAATTGTTGCAGTTTCATCTTTAGTGCAATATTTTCTGTGTTAAAAATGTCCATGATGGTTCCAAAAGATGTACAGTATTTAGGCCTGGATCATTTTGAGGCACCTAGGGAGACACAATAGAACAGCAGTCACTAGCATAAGTGTGGCATCACAGACATAACACAACACCAAGAAAACACGAACGGGGGTTGGAGGGTCTAAGGGAAGTTAGAGACCTGCCCAGGTTATCATCCCCTAATACATATAATACAAATACACATAAACCCGGGGGTCTGAAATCACAGAAGAGGCAAAAGTGCTCTAAAGACTATACTGATTATTTAGTCATCAAAGTACTAATTTAAATAACTAAATAGGCTTATTACAGAGTTTACTAATCCAACGCATATGACCACCAACAAGATAGGTGAGACCCAAGATCCAGAGATGGATTACCATCAAAATCTTGTTAGTGATCTTATTTTCTCATCCTGACATCCACAGTACAGGGCTGGAGTGTCTCTAGATCATTGAGACTTATTCCTGATCCGCCTGACAGGACTGGGGTCAAACCCACAATCACTTGCTGACCATGCGTGGGATCACTAAATGGGATAAAGTGCAGTGCAAAGAGTGAAAGTGTAGGGAAAGTGAAGTTAAAAAGGAATAGAGAACTCACAGTAAGAAAACTTTAATAACTGTAAGCCTCTTTCTGTTTAAAAACCAGAACAGCGCAAAAACTCAGTGTAAACAAATGACTGCAACATGTGCCTGTCTGTACCATCCGCACATAGCCCTTCACAACAACAGCAATCACACCAGACAATGTACAATTTGTACCTTGTCACACACATTCAAGTGAAGTAGCGAGTGATGAGCTGTTGACGCATGTAAACTCCTTCCTCCTCTCTACTGTCCTCATCACTGGACTCAGGTCCTTGAGCAGGCGGTTGCCTTGGGTCCTCACCATCTTCCAGGAGCAGGGGAGTCCCCTTGTGAATGGCCATGTTGTGCAGCATACAGCATGCCACAATGATCTTGCAGACCTTCCCAGGCGAGTATGACAGTGCACCTCCTGTCCTGTCCAGGCAGCGGAATCTTGACTTGAGCCGGCCAAAAGTCCGCTCAATGACTCGTTGGGTCCTGCCATGGGCCTCATTGTACCTGATGTCAGCCGGGGTCCTGGGATTCCACAGTGGGCTCAGCAGCCATGTCCGGCTGGAATATGCAGAGTCACCTGGGAATGACAAACACACATTGCAATGTTGCACAGGCAGAGGGCAGCAGGTCACACACATAGCACGCCATATCACTATGCATACTCACCCACAATCCAATCACGCTCGGGAAGCAGATTTGCCAGCCATCATCCGGGGCACCATGCTGTTCCTCAGGATGTACGAGTCATGGGCTGAGCTGGGGAATCTTGCACACACATGTGATATGGTCATGTCCACAAGGCACACAATCTGCACATTGATCGAATGATAATGTTTACAATTTCTAAAAATCTATTCATTCACCTGTGGTGGCACCAGACTGACATGGGTGCCATCGATGACACCAACAACATGGGGGGTATGCCCAAGGGGATAGAAGTCACCCTACACACCGACCAATTCTGCTCCCCTGGGGAAATGTATGTATCGATCCTTATATATTATCATAGCTGCAAGAACATCCCTCAGTACCAGGCTGAACATGGGTTGCGACATCCCTGCAGCGCTGGCCCCGGTCTCCTGGAAGGAACCGGTTGCAAAAAAGTAGAGGCCTGCCATCACTTTGTATCTGGGTGTGAAGGCTGTTGGGTAGTGGCGACAAGGCTGCAGGTGGAGCGCCAACAGATCACAAAGGGTCTTCAGTATCGGTATGTCGAGGCAGAATGTGTGAATGAATGCAACATCCTCCATGTCCTCCAGCAGTGTCAGGGGACGTATGAGATTAGGCCTCCTCCTAGTTGAGATGTAAACGGACACATGTCAATGACAACCATCATGAGATGGCCACAGGCCATCCCGTTACGGATGTCACAGAAAAACAAAGACTGCCATGAGAGATGCGTGGCACACCAGGTTACATGGGTGGACATTTGAACACACAGAGGGCAAACCCCTCAATTTAATTACACAAGTGGCGCAAACAACACATAGGTCAATGTGAATGCACACATACTGAACCCCACAATTCACATGTGCACGCCTCGTACCGTACCATCCACCAAAACTTTATTCATAACCTTGGGCTGGTACTAGTAAAAGAAGTGCAGTGTGAGGTTAGTTGTCGTAATTATGGACATTACCTCTGGTGTGCGTCAACATGTTTCGGAACTTGTGTTCCTTCTTCAGGACGGGGGCACAACTTCCCCACCTTACTCACGTATTTCTATGAAAAAAATATGTGTAAATAACTAAAAAAGTGAATTTATTTACAGTGATAAACTTAGGCTATAGTGTGCCTACAGCGGTATAAGTCTATGCAGTTGCATGACTCATTATAAAATGGTTTCTGGCTTCATGAGCATTTCCAGAACGGCGGGGTTGGTTGATAGATTTGTAATAGAATCTGGGCGAGATTACCTCCGTGTTACCCCTAACGCTGCTCCGCTGGTACCAGCCCGAGTTTATGAATAAAGTTTTTTCTTGAAACCTACGACCCAGGTACTTTTTAAACCTTCACCATACCTCACCACTCACATTCATTAATACCCTATCACTCATAATACACACACCACACATAGTCCACTCTTCTAGTGCTCCCGCGTAGTCGCAGGTCGTAGCACGCCGCATCCCGTTAGAGGGGTGCGAAGACCCCGATGATGAAGCATAACACCAAGGGGCCTGTTGGTGTGTGAGGGGTATTTTACAAAACACTGAGTGTTCCCCACTTTTGTGGTCTACACTCTCCCTGTCCACTGTAAGTGGGACACCTGGCAAGCAGGGGAAGGTGGTCCAGAGGCGTAGCCAGACAAAGCATTCCGCAGGATCCAACATGTCACCAGAGGGAGTGCCAGTGTCTGCACCTGATGCTGGACAGTTGGTGTGTGTGCCTGTTGTGTCATCACCAGTTCCCATTAACCCCAAGACAGGGAAGCCATTTTGTATTCCCAAGAAGTGGAAGGGTACCCCTCCAACCTCCCCCACCCACACTGTGTCACAGGTCTGCATGACTCCACCTCCACGTGCCACTATACCACCTGGTCCAAACAGCCCTCCAGCTTGCCAAACCACTGATAGCCCTACATCACCTGGGCCTCTGTCTCCCCAGTCAAGTGGTCCTAATGTCCCTGACACACAGCCAGTTCCAAGTCTGCCTGACACCCAAATGTGAGTAACAGTCCCCCTCATATACCTGTCTCTCATACAGGTGCGCTAGTCCTGCCCATTGTTTGCCACCTGGGTGTGTTGCTGGTCATGGAAGGGTACAGTCACACACACTCACTGTGCAGCTTCTCATGTCCTGACTCTGCATTTCTCCCTGGCCACTGAAATGGTCATTCACTGCTGTGTTGACTCTCCCCAGTGCACCCTCTCATGTACTTGCTGTGCCAGCTGCCGTGGACACTGGCCCTGTTGCTCTGCTGTGTTAGACTCTCCCCTGTGGCATGGACACTGGCCCTGTTGCTCTGCTGTGTTGGACTCTCCCCTGTGGACTCTCCCCTGTGCCATGGACACTGGCCCTGTTGCTCTGATCTGTTGGACTCTACCCTGTGCCATGGACACTGGCCCTGTTGCTCTGCTGTGTTGGACTCTCCCCTGTGCCATGGACACTGGCACTGTTGCTCTGCTGTGTTGGAGTCCCCCCTGTGCAGCCTCCATGTACTTGCTGTGCCACCTACAATGAACACTGGCCCTCTTTCTCTGCTGTGTTGGACTCTCCCCTGTGCCATGGACACTGGCCCTGTTGCTCTGCTGTGTTGGAGTCCCCCCTGTGCAGCCTCCATGTACTTGTTGTGCCACCTGCCATGGACACTGGCCCTGTTGCTCTGCTGTGTTGGACTCTCCCCTGTGCCATGGACACTGGCCCTGTTGCTCTGCTGTGTTGGAGTCCCCCCTGTGCAGCCTCTCATGTACTTGCTGTGCCACCTGCCATGGACACTGGCCCTGTTGCTCGGCTGTGCTGGACTCTCCCCTGTGCCATTGACACTGGCCCTGTTGCTCTGCTGTGTTGTACTCTCCCTGTCACATGGACACTGGCCCTGTTGCTCTGCTGTGTTGGACTCTCCCCTGTGCCATGGTCACTGGCCCTGTTGCTCTGCTGTGTTGGAGTCCCCACTGTGCAGCCTCTCATGTACTTGCTGTGCCACCCGCCATGGACACTAGCCCTGTTGCTCTGCTGTGTTGAGCTCTCCCCTGAGCCATGGACACTGGCCTTCCTGTTTGAAGTTTGCCTGTGCAGGTTATCTTGCATTTGCTCAGCATTTTGTGCCTTGCTCTTGTCTACTGTTGTTCTACTGTCACATCTGTGCAATATGCGAAAAAAGACATGTATTCCTGTTGTGTGTTTTGTCAGTGTCCTTGCTGATTAAAGTTATTTTGGTGTGTGCATTTGGCTGCCTGTGCACCCTGCTCTATGTGTCACTTCAACATTGCCATGCTCTTTGCCCACATCACATTTTTAGACAGGGGTGACAGCGTCTTCAATCCATTCAGACAAATATACTAGTGTTATCTGTGATGGTTATTTTACCTGTCATGCGGTTCTCTTTTTAGTGGTTTGCTATTGTTGGCTACATGGTTGCCATGTCAGGTTGGGGGACACTGCCAGCACAGGGTGTGATGCTGTGCACAGGTGTGCATGCAGGCTGGGCAATGTCATGATGTATGTGTGTTATTCCTGTATATGTGCCCAGCTGTGAATGTGTATGGTCATCTTGTGTTGGCCCTTAGTCCTTGTCCCCAGGCCTACATGAGATGTGTGCTCTTGGGTGGTCAAGAGGTGTGCAGTGTGAAGGATGTGACTTTGTAGTGGGTGTTTAAGTGTGTGTGCCCCTGGATTGTGATAGACAGACATGTGTCACCCAGGAGTTGCATGTCTGTTGTTTGGATTGTCTTGCCCTGTGTAAATGATTGTATGCAGATATGTGAGTTGTCTGATGTGCACTGTGCAGTGTGTTGGTGTGTCCATGCAGTTCTGTCTGACTCCTTCTTGTTGTTGGGGTCACTTATGAGTATGCAAAGTGTGTGACTTGCACATCAGTGTTTGTTTGATCATCAATGTGTCTTGAGTGTGTTTGTGTAGACTTTGTGGCCCTGCTGCTCCTCACTGGCATTGTGTTTGTGTTTCTCATTCATTGCAGGCACATGGTGCCTTTTCTCCTCCTGTATGGCATGGTGTGTGTGGCCATCCCCTATGTGTGCCACTTGTGTCTGGTCATTGTGGGTCTGCACTCCCTCTATTTGTGTATGGTACACCCCTTACATGTCTACTACTGACATGCAAGTCAGTTGATTTTGATGTCAGCTGTCCCCTTGGTTTACATGTGTATGTGACTCCCCATCACTTCATTTGTGACACTGTGCCTTGTGGTGCAGTTCTTGGGCCAAGAGTGATGTTCCACTCTGGACATTGCCCCAATGGTTTATGTGTGATGCTATTGTGCTATTAATTTGTGAGGATTGCTCATGTGCACTTCAGCTGTGTGTGCTGCCCAGTGCTCTGGTGAAGATGGTTCTGCTCTTGTATCCCAGAGTGGTGCATCCTGTTGTTGTGTTGGATGTATGTGTGTTGGCTGGGGTATTGCTTCACTTCCTGGGTGTGCTGTTGTATTTGTGCTGTGCTGATTTGTGGTGTGTGTTGAGGTCGTGTCAGTCATGCCTGTGTGTGGCTGTTGTGCTTGGTGTGCACACCTGCTTGTTGTGCATACAGTGCTCTGTGTATGTGGACTCCTTGGCATTGTCTGATGTGCATCCCCTGATGTCCTCTGGTGTTTGTTGATTTTTAATTTCATGTGTATCTGTGGTTGGTTTAATGTGGCAGTGTAGTTCTGTGCAGGTGCCCTTCTTGTGTGATTTGTGGTATGTTGTGTGCGTTTTGTTCCTGAGTGATGATGTTGTGCACTCATGTTGCATTTGTGCTCCCATTGCCTTTCCACAGTTTGGCTGACATGGTATGCCTGTTTCTGTTGGGGTTCGGTGTGCGTTCCTGTGATGTTTGTGTGTTGTTTTTGGGAAGGCACCTGTTCAGGCTTCCCTGTGTGTGTGTGTTATGTTTGTAGCTACACCCAGGGGGTGTGTTTGTTTGTGTGTGTATGTGCTGGCAAAGATTGTCAGCCTTCAGGGTGTGTGGCACTGGTGTTGTATGTTCTTTGTCAGCCACTCCTGCAGTGGCTGTCTCCCTGTCTGTTTGTTATGTGGTGCAGGCTGTGGATTGGGCTTGCTTGTTGCTGTGCTTGTTGCTTGTTGCTGTGCATGGGGGTGCCCAGTAAGGGCACCTGGCCTGTGACTTGATGTGGTGTGTTGATGTGTGGTTGGTGGTGGTGTGTCCCTGTGGTCTTTGTGCCCTGCCCCTGCCTTGGAGTGGCCCTGCCTTCTGCATTGTGAGCATGTGTTGACCGCTGCGGTGACGTGACCGGGACGTTGCTGCTAGTTCATCATCGATGTGTGTCCAGGATGCAGTGGGGTGCCTTGATGGCAGGTGGGTCATGTGTGGGTGCCCTTGTGGATGTGTTGTTACCCCCAGCAGGGTGTCTGTGGTTTAATTGCACCCTGTGTCAGCCTGTTTGTTGTGTGTTGTATTTGTGTAGTTGCGTACCTGCGGCGTCGTCCGTGGTGGCCCATTTCATAATAGTGCTGTAGCAGGTACAGCACCGCAAGCACATGTAGAGCTGGGTCTATGTCGGTCGTGACCGGGTGGAGAGGACCGGGTCTCTGCTATCGCGCTCCGCTGTCGAGTTTCTGCCATCTCTGGTTGGGCGGTGTCTCCGCTGCGGTGGTCTTCTGGTTTGGGCCATCGTAATTTGTGGAGCGGAGTGGACGTCATTCCGCACGGCGGAGAGTCTCCCTTGGCTCCCACCGCCGCGGTGGCGGGCGCACTTTGATGGCATTGCAGGTTGCTGTGCGGCGGATGGGAAATTACCTATATTTTGCTTTCCTAATATGGTGGACGTGATTCCCGCTGCTCGCGGGCGGAAAAAGGCGCTTTTCCACCCCGCCAGCACCACGGTGGTGCCACCGCCCGACATCCTAATGGACCCCAAAGTGTTGCATCAGTTTGGTGATGGTTTTCTTGCACCAACAATACTACTCCAATATCTTTGGATAGCCCTGTAGAACGGTGAAGTAGTGTCTTCATTGGACTCCGCTCCTTCCCCTTTTCTTTCACCCAGTTGACCGTAAGTGAGAAAATGCATGATAAAAGACCCAAAAAATGCATGTGTGGTAAAGGCATTTGTGGTAAAAGCTGCATGGTAAAGGCACTGAGAAGTGATTGCTGTGTTTTAAAGGCTGGTTCCCCTCTTACTTGGACTATCTGATATGTAAAATCCAAACAATTGCCAGTCACATTTCTACAACTTACTAAGGCCCTTAAAAACGATGTTTCCTTTAGTGTTTCTCTGCCTTGATTGTTTTGCCTAATTCCTGTGTTGTTACCTCTAGCTCAGTCCATTGCCAATAAATCCCTAGGTGAGGATCTGCGTTATATATGCAAAATAAAAATATAATGTAATTTAATTTTTTTAATGTGTTAAGTGTTAGTGTCATTGTCTTTCTCCATTCAGTTCTATGATAGTATTTTGAAATACCTATGATAGGCCATGTGTCATGGTTTACTTACTACATGAATGGGCTAGAGTATATTTTGACCTGCTTTGTCAGTAGTACTACACTACTGTAGTTAAATGCATATGTTGTGAATTACAATTTTCATACTTTTATGTAGGTGTGTGCCTTGCATTTACACTTCTCTCCTTATTTATTTATTTGGTGTTTTATATAGCCCGAACATGACACTAATAGGGTAGCAGAACACTTTACATTTGCATATCTTTCAGCTTAGAACAACACAAGTGTCATGCAGTTTCAGTGAACCTGAACAGTATACAGCTAGTTACTGGAAACAGTTATGTTACAAAGTCAGAAATTAATTGTACATTGATGTGTGAGCGAGACATTTGTGCTTGACAATCAATTTTACAAGACCAGAATGATGTTTGTGGTCGATGTGTGGTAGTGTGTGGTGAACAGTCACAATATCGAATAAAAATATCGATTGGACAGAATATCGAGTTTTTTATATAGAATAAACAGAATATCAAATTGTAAAAATATAGTGGTGCAGAATATCGAAATTCAGGTAAGAAATATCAGTTTTCATGATATCGAAGTTAGTAATATTGACAGTCATAATATAGTTGTTGAAAATATCAAAACATTTTTATAGTGTTTCAAGTGTTAGTATATGTGTAAAAAGTATGTATTATTTTTGTAATGTATGTTTGAATTATTTTCAAGTAATAAATGTTATGTTATTTATTTTTTCGAAATTTAATTCTATAGCAAGTTGTGGGTTTATAGGGAAATAGAGTGGGAAGCAATTCAATTATAATGAATTAAATATTAATTTTTAGGAATTACTAATAATTTTCAATTTAATTTAGTATTTTACTTCTGTAGCGGGTTGTAAATGTAAATTTAAATGTAAATGTATAGGCATTTATATAGCGCACTACTTACCCGGAGGGTCCCAAGGCGCTTCGACCGCTGCGAAATCCTTCCTGGCTTCCCTGAGAGATGGTCCCTTAATGGGTATCTCCAGGGTGAGCCCAGGCATCCCCGGCGGTCTGGTGGGGCCGTTAGTGAAGATGAGGCAAGCTAATGCCCAGAGTTGCCGAGTGTGATCCCTGATCAGAGTGGGCACCGAGGCGAGAGAATTATCGAGTCCGCTGACCCTGGTCCAGAAACCTGCCCGCCGGGAATCGAACCCTGGTCCCAGGCCGTCCTCTGCTCTCGGGTCTGCCACCTCTAACCAGTGAGCCACACTACTTCACTTCACGGTTGTGGGTTCATGGGGAAATAGGGTGGGAAGTAATTTAACTGTACTTAAGTAAATATTTATTTGTATGTATTGATATTAGTAAATTATTGTTAATTATCAATTGGTAATTATTTCTTATTAATTGCTAATTATTTTCTATTAATTAGTAAATAATTGTTATCAATTGATCAATCGATAATTATATTAATTGTATTAATTTATTATTTGGAGCAGGTTGTGGGTTTATAGAATAATAGGGTGGGAAGTAATTCAATTGTAATTAAGTAATTATTGACATTATTTTTGTGTATTGATAATTAATTTACTGTTAATTATCAATAGTTGTTTGTACTACTTATACATTTTTGGTATTGAAAATAAATGTGTTCATTAATTATTAATAGGTAATTCGTTTTCAACAAATAATATTTATTGGTATTTATAATTAATTAATGATTAAATATTTTGTTATTGATAATTCATTTTAATTAACATTTAATTGGTATTGATAATTAATTTTTATTTAATTATTAAATCATGAATTTCCCTACTGTTGCACTCACTGGAGTGGGAATAGTAATTTTTACACCTACACTATCCAATACTTTCCCTACTATTGCACTCACTGGAGTGGGAATTGTAATTGTTACCCCTTCGCTATCCAACACTTTCCTTACTGTTGCACTCTCTGGAGTGGGAACAGTAATTTTTACCTACTGTTGTACTTACTGGAGTGGGAAAAGTCATTTTTATCCCTACACTCTCCAACACTTTCCCTACTGTTGCACTCTCTGGAGTGGGAATAGTAATTTTTACCCCTACGCTATCCAACGCTTTCCCTACTGTTGCACTCACTGGAGTGGGAATAGTAATTTTTACCCTCCCGTTATCCAATGCTTTCCCTAATTTCTAATTTCTAATTTAAAACATTTGTAGAGCGCAGCGTATACCGTACGGTTTCTTGGCGCTAGTAGTTCGTTTGACACCTGAAGAAAATAAGACCAGTCTTGGGTAGGGAGGGGCATTATACAGGGAAGGCTTGTTTGAAGAGAAAGGTTTTTAAATCCTTGCGGAACGAAAGATAATGGGTAGAATAGCGGAGGTGATCAGGGAGGGAATTCCAAAAAGTGGGGGCAAGAGTGGCAAAGTTGGTTCCGCCCCATTTTTTACGTTTAAAACGTGGGGTTAGGAGGAGGGACTTGGAGGAAGAACGAAGCTCTCTAGAGGGGACGTATTTCTTTAGTAATGAGGCAATAAAGGCAGGGGCAGTGCCTTGTCGGGCCTGGAAGACCATACACCCGGTCTTAAACAGGGAACGTTCTTTGACCGGGAGCCAGTGAAGCTCTTTGAGGAGGGGTGTGGAATGGTGGTACCGTGGGAGACCATAGACCAGACGGGCCGCCTGGTTCTGAACCAACTGGAGTCTCCGCAGGCTATATAATGGGATGCCGTTGTAGATGGCATTAGCGTAATCTAGCCTCGAGATGACCAGTGCAGCCATGATCACCTTAAGTGCCTGTGGGGAAAAAAAACGGGAAACAGAGCGGATAGTGCGAAGGGTGAGAAAGCAGGAAGATACAACGGTGCTGATTTGTGAGTGGAGGGTGAGCTGGTTGTTGATTTTAACCCCCAATGTTTTAACTGTGGGTGACGGAGAGGGGGGGGGGACCTAGAGAGAGTGGCCAGAAATGAGAATTCCAGGGACTGGACGAACCCCCGGTGAGAACCAGCTCGGTTTTGTCCGGGTTCAATTTCAGCTGGTTGTGGTTCATCCAGTCCCTGATGAAGGTCATAGTCGACTGAAAATTAGAGACAGAAGAAGGGGAAGTAGACAGATCGAAGATGAGCTGGAGGTCATCCGCGTAGTTGTACACGGTGACCTCCAGCTGCTGAAGAGCAAAGATAAGAGGGGAAATGTAAAGGTTAAACAACAAGGGGGAAAGAGAAGATCCCTGGGGGACACCACAAGTGACAGGGATAGGAGTGGACGAGAAGTCACCCGACCGAACTGCCTGGGTGCGGTCCCTCAGGAATGAGGACAGCCAGAGCAGGGCTGAGCCCTCGATTCCCGCCGCCCCGACACGGGACAATAAGATGATATGGTCGACCGTGTCAAAGGCGGCGGAGAGATCGAGAAGCACCAGCGCCTGGTATTTATTGTTGTCCATGCCCGTCCTGAGGGTGTCCAGTACCGACACCACGACGGATTCGGTTGAGTGTCTGGGGCGGAAGCCGGCCTGGCGGGAAGCCAACCCACCGTTGGCCTCTACGTGGGCGCTGAGGACCGCGGTGGCATGGCGTTCCAGCACCTTGCCCAGGTAGGGCAGCAGGGAGATAGGGCGGTAGTTGGCTGAGATGGTGGGGTCAGTGCCGGGTTTTTTCAAAATGGGCACTATAAAGGCTGTTTTGAGTGCCGGGGTCACTACTCCCTGAGCGAGTGAGTTGTTGAGAAAGGTGATGGGGGCTTCAGGGCAAGAGGAGTAAATATGTTGCAAGATACGAGCTGGACAAGTGTCTGCCGGAGAGCCCGACTTGACTTTGGGGAGTATCTCGCGGAATGAGGCCTCAGTGAGGGGAAGAATAGAGGTGAGGCGATTGAGGACGGTGGGGGAAGGGGGGTCCACAAAAGTAGGTGAAGGGGGGGGGGATGTTAGCCTTGATGGTAATGATTTTGTCTGCAAAGTAGGTATTTCCCTACTGTTGCACTCACTGGAGTGTGAAGAGTCATTTTTACTCTCCCGCTATCCAACGCTTTCCCTGATGTTGCACTCACTGGATTGTAAATTGTAAATGTTACCCTCTCGCTATCCTATGCTAAAAATAGTGAATATTTTTTCATATTATTAAGTTAATATATATGCATTCAAAAATAAAAATGCATGTCTTTTTTTTTACTTACAATAATTATTTATTAATTGTAAGGTTATTTAAGTATTTTTAAGTATGTTTTACTCAATTATATTCATTATTTCATTTATTTTACATTACTTTCAAGAAATTTCAGAAATTCGATATTTTAAGAATCTATATTATTTACAACAATATTTTGGATTCAATATTTTTGTACTTACCTGTTTGTAGATAGGAATTCGATATTCTGGTAGTCGATATTTTGTCACTGATATTTTTGCAGTTCGATATTTTGCTCCTTGATATTCTGTCAGTGATTCAGCGTGTGTATTGAAATTAGAATGTTCTCAGATTATGTCAAGAATGCAGGATTTATGGAAGGAATTTGCTCAAAAAAAAGGTTTTTTTTTGTTTTTAAAAGCAGCGATGGATGAGATTTTTCTAAAGCTAGGGGGGAGAGCGTTCCAAATTCTAGGTGCTGCACCAGAGAAGGCTTGGTCATAAGTTATTTTTTCTCAGAAGAAGGCCGGTTTCAGTAATAGATCTCCATTACTCCGGGATACCCAGCAACCTCCTGATAGAGTGATTTCCTGGGCTAGGTACCTTGGTGGGTGGTAGTATATCGCTTTGTGAGTGATACATGACATTTTTAGTTGTAGTCTTGCTTCGAAGTGCAGCAATTTGAGCGCCTTCAGATGTGTGGTGATGTGGCCGAATTTTCTGGACCTAAGTCTTGTGGCCGCGTCGAGACAGGCTTTTAGTGGTGCTGTTGAAATCTTAGGAAGACCAGCTAATGTTGTGCAACCGTACTGGATCCTTGAAATGACCAGTGCTTGTACTGCTGTTTTAAGGTCTGAGTTATTTAAGAATGGTTTCAGTTTTCTGAGGTAGCTTAAATGGAAGCTGGCGTTTTTTGCCATCATGCTAATATGTGCAAGCATATTCAGGTTTTTATCTAGAATAATGCCAAGGGATTTGGTTGAATCTACAATCCTCGGAATACAGTTTAGCACAGTGATTAGTTTGGTCCATTCCATGATATTCGTAGCGCTTTTCTGGGGGAAATCAAAAGGAATTCAGTTTTCTGTGGGTTGAGCTTGAGGTGATTACTTGTTAGCCAATAGAAGTTTCTCTTTCGTGCCTAGTTCATGATATCAATCTCTTCTTTGGATGTGATCTTGGTGTAAAGCTGTGTATCGTCAGCATACATGTGAATGAATGAAATGAAATTTGATTTGTAGAGCGCATGGCTGCCCGAAAGCGTCCCAGCGCTTGCTTAGGGAAACCGTCCTGGTATTCCCCTGCGAGATAACCCATTACTGGGCATCCCCAAGGTGAAAGCCAGGCATCCCGCTGCGAGGGGCCGTTGTGGAGATTAAGCAAGCCATTGCCCAGAGTTACAGAGTGGGACTCCATGATTGGAATAGGCACCGTGGTGAGAATTGTCAGGTCCGGAAAAATTTGAGTCCAAGACCCGGCGAGGCAGGGAATTGAACCCTTGTCCGGGCCAGACCTCTGCATCAGGGTCTGCCGCTCCGACCACTTGAGCCACACTTCTCCACTGTGGGGGGAGATGTTGATTGCTTGCTGGGAGATTTCAGTGATTTACTCTATGTACAAATTGAATAGAGCAGGGGATAGTGTTGAGCCCTGTGGTGCTTCCTACCTCGAGTGTAAACACACTCGACCTCTGTGCACTGTTGCTGGAAATTGTTTTAAAATAGTAATTTCAAAAACACTCTGTAGTTGTATTGTACACACTCAAGTTTTTTATTCTGATTTAAAGAATCGTTGGGTAACTCAATGCTTTTTTCAATTATTTCTTCTGGGGCCTGAAATGTAAACATATAAAGACATTCTGTAAGTTTCTGACAAGAAAGGGGCCATAACATTTTCATGAAAGATTCTTATACACCAAATCCATGAACAAGGAGTTTAAGGAAAGAAAAACACCTCCACCGTTTACCCATTGTTCCCTAGTGCTACCGCCAAATTAATCATGCAATGAACTTACCCTCCTATTATGGCCCCTTTCTTGTCATAAACTTACAGAATGTCTTTATATGTTTAGATTTCAGGTCCCAGAAGAAGAGCCATCTCAGGCTCGAAATGCATCGGGCATTCATGTGAAATGGATTTAAAGTTCTGATTTTGTGTATTGTCAAAATGCAACTCACTGTTTATTTACTATTCATGATCAAAATGAATATGTTAATAGATGTTTCTTTATGTATGTTCTAAATAATTGAAAAAAACATTGAGTTACCCAACGATTCTTTAAATCAGAATAAAAAACTTGAGTGTGTACAATACAACTACAGAGTGTTTTTGAATTTACCATTGGAAAACAATTTCCAGCAACAGTGCACAGAGGTCGAGTGTGTTTACACTCGAGGTAGGAAGTTCCAGTTAGCAGGCACTTGAGGGGAAACGTGTCACCACTGTAGCACGCATATAAAAAACATAGTTTAGTTACGAAAATTAAGAGTTTCTGAGAATTCAGATTAAAAAAGGAGTGCTTCTCTTTTGAACATTTCTCTTGAGCCCTGTGGTGCTCCAATAAAATTTCAGGTTGAGGCAGATAAAGTTTGGTTCACTCTGAATTTTTGTGTTTGAGGTTCTGTAAATTCTGAACCTGGGTAATAAAGGTCGTGGTTCTGTTACGAATTTGGTAACAGCAAACCGTAAACAGTGAGCTCAGCAAGTATGAGTGTTTTCGTCATGTTACACCGATGGATTCACTGTATATTTGAAGATATCGTTCTGAACCCTTGGGTTCCATTTTGTGAATGGCAGCCATTTTGTGGTTGCCCTCACATAGGCCGATGACTTTAGCTGACTTTTGGACGACCTGAGTGAACTGACCCTGTTGCCTGAAGCTGACCTTGTTAGACCAGTTTCTTGTCCAGTAGCTGATCAAGATTAAGGATCAGAGCACAGGAGATTGTAAAGTTTGGTATGCACATACACACACCTTATCCTACGTCTCATCTCTTTCTGTTCCTTCTTTTTATGACCTGTTTACGATATGGGTTGTGGTGTTTTATTATGGGTTTGTCCAGCTTGTGTAAGAAGGAATGTTGGGTTTTTTGCATGCTTGCAAAAGCTAGGACTGCCCCCTTTCTTTTATGCTGAGTTTTGTAACTCTAAAACATATATAAGGCCTCTGTTCTCTGTATTCCTCAGACTACCTAATTCATTTGCTATGGCTTCTGTGTGACGTGGCCTCACTTATTAAATTTAATAAAGATGTCTTTTCATATTTCAGCTTCTGTGCCAAGTTCTTTATTGATATTAGTAAGACCCCTGAGAATGAAGATTTTCCATTTCCTCAAATGGCGCAGCCAACCCGGGGCTCATCAGAGAAGTGACTTTCTGTGGGAGTGATCTTGTCAGGAGACTTAAATCAACTGAGGAGGACAGAACAGATTCTACTAAGAAGGTACTCTGTGCACAGGGATTCTGGAGATTCTTTGTTTCTGCAGCCCAGTATATTTCTGATCTTCCTGATTTTGATCCTCCACATGATGTCACTCCTGACTGAGAACCTTTTTGGCGTGATAATTCTAAAAAGACTGTTAGGTCATGTAGAACTTGACAGTTAGAATTTGGATAACCTTTTATTTAGTAAAAATAAGAGTTAAGTATAAGTGGGTCGCTCCCAGTCCTTTGGTTGTTCAAATTTGGAAATGTAGCTTTGGAACTTTGGAATTTGTGTTGGCCAACTTTTGGTTTGTATAGGTTTGGATATGCGAATTGCAATTTGTGTAGACAGGTAATGAGGAGAATTTTCTCCATTTGGTCCTTAGGATAATACTTGCGTATTCCGCAGTATTTTTTGGCATGCCTGTTTTAAGCTCACATGGAAAAATGTGTTGCTTTTTTGGAAGGTACCATAGTGTAATGTGAAGTAAATTAGCCAGCCCCCCCAGCGGGAAATATCTAAATAGGTTTAGATTTACAAACATATTTCTTCCCTGGTGATTTTGTATCCCCAGGGAATTCAAATATGACGTAATAGAAAACAAGGATCCTTTGTTCTGCGCAGTTTTATGAATGAAGATATGCAGAACGATTTTGTTTGGTGCTCTGTTAGCCAGAGCTAGTGGAGTGAGTGCATTTTCGCTTCTTGGACATACATCAGTCTGTTGGGCTGTTTTTGCAGTCTTTTGGAACACTATTGAGAAGCGTTTCTTGTAAATATGACTTACAACTAGTATTTGCAGATGGTTTGGTTCAAGTAAAGTCTGTGGGCTGTTCTTCGTTTCTGTTCTGAGTATTGATTTGTGGGTCAAATGTGTGTTTGAATGTCTATGTAGTTTTCCAATTAGTGCAAGTTCTGTAAGTGAATAGCGATGGCGCTATTCACGAAAATACATGGCTAAACCGCGCTGTATTGTGTGTCCTGAGTGTTTTGACCCCTTTCTGTTTATGTCTGAAATGAGCTCAATGTCTGTTCGTGGTTTTCTTGATGTTTTCAGTCTATTAAGCAAAATGTCTAAATGCTTAAAAATATAAAATTAAAATTCACATTCACTAGGAATGAAAAAAGCCTCAAAAACGAAAATGTTATGTTATGTAGAAAAATAAACTTATAGCATTTTCCTTAGATACATTGTATTAGATATTAACAGGCAAACACAACATCTGAATACATTGGACCTTGCTGTATTGCACACGCATTTTGAAACTTGAAATGTTTTAGTTTTAGTGTTAAATGGACAGCCACCGTGCTCATGTTACAAAACATTGAGAGACAAGCTAAATAAACAGGAATATTTTTTCAACCAGGACTTTGCCCTTAGTTGCATGGGTGAATCTTTGCATTTCAGAATGTTGTTTTAAAAAGGTTCAAAAACTAAGGTTCATTATTTTGTATTACAGGAAGGTATGTCAATTGAGGGTTTCCTCTCCTTTAAGCATTTCTGTAAGCATATTCTTGGGTCTGTTGCTAATTAAAAATTGTCCTTTAAAAGTGGTGCAAACATTTTGTCATGTTATCAGTTAGGCTTCTGTGCTTAGGCTTATAAATGAATGCGTCTAAAATGATAGGCAAGGGATGCAGCTCGCTTTTATATGTGGAATTATCAAAAATGATTACGTTTATTAAAAATAATTAATACATTTTGAAAAATAATTATTAAAAATAAGTGCTACAAAATTCGTTTTTTAATATTCATGAAGCTGAATACTCATACTGTGACCTCCTAGCATTATAATTTAATTTAAGTTGTGTTACACTGCATAATGAGAACATTACCATATGGAAATTCACTTAGCGCAGGCGTACAAAACTCATTTTTCCAAGGATTTACATGAGATATGTCCAATGTCCAATCTCTGCAATTTGTAGAGAACATTCTGAGGATGATTAATATGTAAAACAATTATAGGATATTTATTTTTAAGTGCCCCTAATATCAAAGTCGAATTTGGGTAAATTAGACCATTTAAAACAGCATTCTTGCCATTTATATTAGCTTTAAAGTGCTTTAGGCTTCAGTAAATGCATACATGTAGGTATATTACAAATTTGCAGGTTGTCCCCATTTTGGTGTTTTCCTATTAAATGACCCAGTGAGATCCATTTAAGGTAGATGAAATAAGTACCACTGCAACAAGCATTTGTTCTAAAAATTGGTATGTGTGTTATTAATGTTCTGTGAAGTCACGCTGAGATGCTATCTTTAGTTTTCCTGTAAACAATGGAAGGAGGCTCTCATGTTGACATTTGTGACCTTTTAAATTAGGGCCTTGTCTCTGTGGAATGCAGATTGGCCTTGCTAAACAGGCCTCTAAAAGGTGGGGTTTCTGGTTTCTCCATAAGAACATCAATAAAATTAAAGAACTTAATTCCAAAGGAAATATAAAAAAGGTTTCTTTGAAAGTCCCAACATCATGTTAAATGCTCTGCAGGCAAAACTAAGGTGGCTTGATGTTGCAAGCTGACTGACAAGATGGTAACAGTTAAGTAATGGAAATTTATTTTTGTGTTTGTTAATGTGTATTATGTTTTGTCTTCTGATTAAAAGTTATAATTGATATTTGTTTGTTATGAGAAATGTTTCTCATTTGTGTGTTGTGTATGGTTTTTTTTTGGTTCTGCCTACAGATCATTCATGGATTGTTCTGGGTGATTTAAAGCTGTCAAGACACGTGAGTTTGGTTGGTTGAAAGGAGATGTGTTTTTACGTACCTCCTTTGGAAAGAAATGTTCATGTGTTTTTTATGTTTGTGTATTTGGTCCTATCAAGAATTGTTCTTGCTGGTCCTGTATGTTAGAAAGTTGTAATTGACAGTAGATATCCACTAACTGGTGATCTACTATCAAAAGGAGGGTAAGGATTTTAAACCTGACAAATTAAGAAGGCCCGAATGGCCCGAATATTGGGTCTTGGGACATGGTATTGTGCGTCACTGCTCATTTACATATGTTATTGTTTTGTCTATGCTTTTCGTGCTTGATATACAGCAAGTATATCTGATGGCTTGACATGTGCGTTATGCATGTTTTTGTTTTATGTTGCTGCTTTTGATACTATTACAAGTTTACCTGTGTTGTGAAGGGATATACATGACGATGTGTATAGCTACACTACAGTTGGGTTGATTTGCTACATTTCACAAATATGATATTTTCATTTTTGTGAACACCACACAGACAACACTTCACCAGTGTATGTCAAGTTTGGCTATAAATAGTATTCAAGAAAAATAAAAGAGATATACAGGATCAAAATGTGTCACTTGCCCCCTCTTCCCTTAAAGGAACAGGCAGCACTAAAATGATGTATCCTGATTGGACGTAAGGATAAAATTATAGATCTGTGACTCTTGTACATGGTGACCTAATTTCTATATTACATTACTCAGTTTTGTTCTGCTTCCTAAGTAGTGTATGGCTTTGTACCATAAAGGAAACCAGGTTTCACCCATGTCGCATCATGCCTAGTTATTGGGGTTTTTAGCTGTGACCTAGTCACATTTCTCTTTTCCATATTCCTTTCACTAGTCAGCTTTTTATTATTATTGATGAATTGTTCAGGTTCACACTTCCAGATTGCAGTAATGTACCAGAGACCCCCATATTATGTATAATTCCCTTTTGTATTACCAGACTTTTTTTAAAGAATTTTCTTTAGGCCTACTTTGATGTTTCCCAGTCTGACTGTCAGGGTAGTGATGAACTGGTTAACTGACTCAATACACTCTTTTGAGATGTTTTAGATAAGGAATTTAGGAACACCTATACGTAACCATTGAGAGAAAAATGTGTTTACCCCATTAGACAATGTCACCATGTGTGAGGACATCCATTCAGATAGAATTCCCATGGCGTATAGTCACTCCTTTGAAGATTGCAGGCCACCTGTTTGCAGTCCCTTTGTTAAATGAACTGTTTTGTACTTAATTGAAGGAAACTAACAAATGTGTCACATCTCCTACGTCACTAGGTTCTGCGGGATTAAGTTATAATAACCTGCGGAACTCACCCACAATCCCATTAGTGACAGCTAACAGATGAAAAGTCCCAGCACCCAGACAGCGATCGCCAGCGTGCCATCAATGGTATCTCCAGAGTATTGTGCTTGCTTTATCAGAAGGTGTTGAACATCAGAAAAGAAGGAGGAGCTGGTTTTGCCACAGAACCAGAGTTTCAGTGCAACAGAGCGCCTGTCATGTGCTGGTAACCTCTGACAGTGTGCAGTCCCTTGAGCCCCTTGGCCTGAGTTTTGGCCACATGCACCCCCCTTTTTCCTTTGCTCCAACGGAATGTACAGTGCACCGGAGGATCCAAGATTGGCAAAAGGCATTACATTATGGTGCCCATGAAGGAGCAGCTTGAACGTTCTCTGACACTGAGTAATGAGTGTTGGAGCCTGAGAATGTAGGCCCAGATCTGCATAAAATGATCTGTGCCCTTGATCAATGGAGAGCACACTACCTGTAGTGCCTGCCGCAGAAAAGAGATATTGGTGCACTGCCTTGAGACATTGAGACTTTCGAATGAGCTATGAGTGTTTGCCAGGAGGGCACTCTAACGGATCATGAACGGCCTGAATGAAGAGGCCCATGTGGAAGAAAACAACAAAAGAAGATCTGATGGACAATAGAAGCCTGCCAGAGAGGCTTGGACAGACTCTGGGTATTTCCTGTGAGACTACATATAATGGGTGTTAGGAGACTGATTCTTATTTTGCTGGTATTGTTTTAAAGTACTATTCTGTTCAATAAAAGCAGAATAAAGTCCATTTTCTGTGGAAGAGTACCCCCTTTTCACCTCAGAGCATTGATGAGGGTCACCACTGTTTCATCTGAACACATAATAAATTACTAAAATACATAGGATCCCTAAAAATGTTACTAGCTAATTTTAGGATTTGCTTTTTGCTTAGGGTTGTGAAAAATTATAATTTTGTTTGTAATAGTGGTCACTACTTTCTCCTGTTGTCTATATGTTCTTAAAAACGTGTTTTCTAGTGTTGTTTTAAACATGACGTCTTTTATGGGTGGGATTGATTTTTTCTACCCAATTGACATCTGTACCCACCTCCCAACCTATGTCTCTTCCTACTATTACTCCTTTGCATTCTTTCCATATTTTACCTGAACATGAACTGGTTAGGAGATCAGAGTACACTAATAATTCCTTTGTACAGCTTCTGCACCAACACCAGTTACTAGTGAACATCACTAATTGTTGGGTGTGTGGTCTTATGCCACATACTACAGATAGAGGTATTCCCCATTTGGTCCTGCCATATGTGGCCTTTGTGCTACTATGTGTGTAAGGAGACCTGTCCCGAGAGAGTTGCTAAGTAATAGGATTATGCTCCAGCAACATCTTGATGATCTGATGCATATAGACCTGGATTCAGATTGACGTGAGTTTAGGTTATTGCCTATATAAGGGCAAAAGGAGGGTCTGAGGTTCTGTAAATTATGAACCTGGGTCATAAAGGTCGTGGTTCTGTTACGAATTTGGTAACAGCGAACCGTAAACAGTGAGCTCAGCAAGTGTGAGTGTTTTCGTCATGTTACACCGATGGATTCACTGTGTATTTGAAGATTTCGTTCTGAACGCTTGGGTTCCATTTTGTGCATGGCAGCCATTTTGTGGTTGCCCTCACATAGGCTGATGACTTTAGCTGACTTTTGGATGACCTGAGTAAACAGACCCTGTTGCCTGAAGCTGACCTTGTTAGACCAGTTTCTTGAACAGTAGCTGATCAAGATTAAGGATCAGAGCACAGGAGATTGTAAAGTTTGGTATGCACATACACACCTCTTATCCTACCTCTTATCTGTTTCTGTTCCTTCTTTTTATGACCTGTTTACAATATGGGTTGTGGTGTTTTATTATGGGTTTGTCCAGCTTGTGTAAGAAGGAATGTTGGGTTTTTTGCATGCTTGCAAAAGCTAGGACTGCCCCCTTTCTTTTATGCTGAGTTTTTTAACTCTAAAACATATATAAGGCCTCTGTTCTCTGTATTCCTCAGACTACCTCATTCATTTGCTATGGCTTCTGTGTGACGTGGCCTCACTTATTAAATTTAATAAAGATGTCTTTTCATATTTCAGCTTCTGTGCCAAGTTCTTTATTTATATTAGTAAGACCCCTGAGAATGAAGATTTTCCATTTCCTCATGATCTGTTTTCTAAGAATCAACTAACCCACTTTAGGACTGTACCCTAAAAGACCATCCTTTTTTTCAGGCGATCTAGTATTTTGGCATGGTTTACTGTGTCAAATGCTGCTGAAAGGTCAAGCAGGATTAGGAGACAGGTTTCATTGCAGTCGAAAGGCAAATAGAGCATTGTCGACGATGTGCAAAATTGCTGTTTCAGTGCTGTGATTTGGTCTAAATCCTGATTGAAAGTCATTCAGCAATTTGAATTCAGAGATCTGTTAGCTTAGTTGTTGTTGTACAGTTTTTTCCAGGACTTTGGCCTACATGGGGATGTTTGTTACTGGTCTGAAGTTGTTCAGGTCTGCAGGGTTTTCTGTTGGTTTATTTTAAGATTTGGGTGACTTGCGCTGTTTTAAGGCGGTCTGGCAGTGAACCTTGTGTTAGCAAAGCGTTAATAATCTGTGTCCATTAGGGAATGAGCAGATGGTTTATTGGTTTATTATCCTTCAACCCCTCCTTCAATTTTCCTTAACCCACCCATTTAGGAATACGTATTCCCCATTGTCTAACTGCTCTTCCTTGTCCTTCACACATTTACTTCAAAATTGTACACCTCTATGAATGGAGGTCCCTAACTACTGTCCTAAAGGACTCCTATTCAGGTATAATGATAGTTGCTGTGCCCTGTTTTACAGCAAAGTAACTCTAGATCACTTCACCTAAGGTGTCTTTAAAAACTAGGCCTTCTAAAGTTGTAGACTGGAGTTACCATGTCAGAATTGGAGTGAATTTCCTACCCCAGCTGATTTACAATATAATGATTTATAATCTGAGAGGATTCTTCCCAGGTGTTTTGAATAGCATACAGGGTATGTCACACTGGTGTAACATATTATTCCGTCAAATCGGATGATAGACCTGGCATCTTTTGGCATGATTTCTGCTGTCTTTTTTGCCTTCTGATCTCCTGTTTTGACTGTGTGTTGAAATTTGATTTACTGCTTTAACCCCTTCGATGCTCATGACGAGCTCAGCTCGTCATGAGGCAC
This sequence comes from Lissotriton vulgaris, assembly GCF_964263255.1. Lineage (NCBI taxonomy): Eukaryota > Metazoa > Chordata > Amphibia > Caudata > Salamandridae > Lissotriton > Lissotriton vulgaris. The sequence goes on from NW_028250985.1 coordinate 88,990, forward strand.
AGTGGAGCTGTGCTCATGACGAGCTGAGCTCGTCATGAACAATGGGATTCAATGTTCTTCAGCACAGAGGGAGAATAAGACCAGCATTGATGGTGTTAAGGACTCTGCTCCCTTTTTAGTGCTGACCAGTGCTAAGGTGCATGTGCTCTTTGTCTAAAATGGAATTGCATCTGGTTTCTCCATGATTGGCATATTTGATTTACTAATAAGTCCCTAGGACAGTACGCTACATGTGCCTAGGGCCTGTAAATCAAATACTACCAGTGGGTCTGCAGCACTGGTCGTTCCACCCACATGAGTAACCCAGTAATCCTGTTGCAGGCCTGCCACTGTAGAATCTGTGTGTGTAGTTTTAAACTGCCATGCCTACCTGGCAAGTTCACCTACTTGCCAGGCCCAAACCTTCCCTTTTATAAGATATGTCACCCCTAAGGTATGCCCTAGGTAGACCTGTGGGCAAGGTGCAGTATAGTTAAAAGGTAGGACATGTACTGTTGAGTTTTACATGTCCTAGTAGTGACAAACTGCTACATTTGTTTTTCACTACCACAGGGCCTTTCTCTCCTATAGGTTAGCATTCGAGCGGCCTTGTAACCCTTTACAAGTGTAACTTCCAATTGGAAAATGATAGATAGAGTACGTTTGGTGTCTCCAGACTCACAATTTAAAAACACATCTTTTAGTGAAGTTTGTTTTTTAATTGCACGTCTAAAAAGGCCAGTTATAGAAAGTTGGCATTTTCTTACTTTAACCATTCTGTGCCTGTGCCTGTCCCTAGAAAACCCGTCTGGATTAGATGTCAGCTGGGCTTTGTGCATTCCCTCTAGACAGTCTCACTCAAAAAGAGCTGAGATGTGCCCTGCATGACTAATGGCCCATCACCAGGCTGATGCGTCTTCCTGAGCTAGCGTGAGAAGGAAGAACTGACACTTACACCTGAACAGAGTTCTGCCTGGCGCCTCACAAAAAGCTGCATACCTGCCTGTAGTGTGTCTCAAAGCAGGGCCAGGAAGGGCAGGATCTTGTGCACTACAAAGACCTTTCTTTGAAGTCTCCCTACTTCAAAGACTATAATGGGTATTAGAACTGGACCTCTGACACCATGAATTCAAAACACTTCTGGACTGAGGACACTCTCCCAGGAAGAAGTGATGTTGTGCTGCTAGGAGGGACTGCAACTTTGCTGCTTGCTTTGCTGTGTTGGCTTGCTGCCTTCTGCTCCTTGCCTGGGAGTGAGATCTGGACTATACTCGCTACAACCTGCATCTCTAAAGGTTCCCTAAGAAATTGTAGAGGCTTGTATCCTGTTTGTGAAGTCTGTGAGATATCAAAGGCTTCACCTGCATCTTTCTACCACCACCTGGGCTCCTCTCATGTGAATCCTGCTCTGCGAAGTGGTGCCAAACCCAGTCCTGGCCCTTTGGAAATGAGTGTTTGGTGCTGCAACCCAAGAAAACCAATGCATCAACACACAAGCACATTCCATGTGAAATTGACGCACAACTGCTACCTGCACCGAAGTTGTGGACCCTGGTCGCCAAGTGCGCGATGCAATGACCTCAACTTACAGTGCAGCTCCGACTTTGCAGACTCAGAACATTTGAATCACCGCTGCTGCGTGAGTCGTGGGACAATGCATCACTGACATCTGCGATGCCCTGTCCCCGAATATGTTGCATTCCCATCCAAGCATTGCTTCTAACCGATGAGTCGTCTTCAGCTCAGTGGTTCAACATCGACACCTTAGAACCGACGCACAGCTCTCTTGACACTAACGCATCACCAGCGATAGCGATGCATAACCTCCAAATTTCAATGTATTGCTCCTGAGCATTGATGGATCCAAGGTACTTTTAGTAGATCTGCAGGGCTCCTGTATCCGGCCCGCGCTCTATCGCGGTCAGAATTAACTTTTGGATTTGCCCTGGTCATGTGCTACCAGATAGCTCCAGTTCGAGCTATTGGCTTCTAAGCACTGCATTTTGATATAATCTTGCGAAATGTATATCATGACTTGAGTATGTTGGATTTTTGTCATTTTTTGTCTTGTTTTACTCAGATAAATATTGTTTATTTTTCTAAACTGGGGTGGAGTGCTTTTGTGGTGCTTTCACTGTGTTACTGTGTGTGTGTCCATGTGTGTGCATAAATAGTTTACAAATTGCCTGTTTAGTTTAGACTGACTGTTCTGTGCCAATCTACCAGAGGGTGAGCAGAGGTAAACCTTAAGTGTGTACTACAGTTACCCTGACTAGGATTGTGGTTCCTGCTTGGACAGGGCGCATACCTCGGCCAACTAGAGACCCAATTTCTAACAGGAGACATATAAATTGTACCCTGGGAAATACATTAAAACTAATATTCCTGTACGTACCATGTTTCTGCCTCCAAATGTCCACCAGTCTTCAATTTGTGAGCCTTTTCACAAGGCCCTGTACAACCTTCATGAGAGACTGTTAGCCAATGAGGGCATTGACCTTTCTAAATCCACATTTAATACTGAATTAGTATCACCACCAAAAATGAAGGGAACTTGGAGCAACTAGGCAACTCTGGTTGAATGGAGTCAAAGAAAGATAGTGTATACTTCCTAACACTACATCAGACAATCCAATCTGCAACTGACTAACACATAGCAACCCTACTTGTCAATATCTACATCAGCAGAGACAAAGGAGACCCCCAGCCTGATCCAAACCAGAGCTTCCCTCGCGTTGGCTGAAAAATCTGTGGCGAAATGTATCCCTCCATCAGCACTCCAATCCCTCTGCTTCAATACAAATCACATGGGTTTCCTGAGGAAAACCATGTGTGCTCCCCCGTCCTTTTAAGGTAACTATCAATATCTCTTGCAGGTGGAACCCATAACCCTCTCCTTCTACAAGAAGAATGCTAAGTAATTTAAGGAACCCATCAGCCTAAATTATCTCAAGTGGAGGCTTCCACCAGCATACTACACCCCGTCGCTCACACAATAAAGTAATTTTAAGTGTATTCCTCTTATTTTGTCAATTTTGACATTATACTTGGTGAATTTCAAAAGATATGCTCTTTCTTTAGGGTACTCATCATCAATTCAATCCTGCTTTGGGTAAAAGTGTTGCAATAATTAAGAGAATTGTCTCTCCAATACAATATACACTTTCATACGGATCCCATGTATTGCCCATCTCTCCAATACAATGTACACTTTCATGGGAATCCCATGTATTGCCCATTCTGGTGACCCTAAATATTTCAATAAGTTGCATTCACAATTTCCTGAAGACAATTTTCCCTGCAATGCCTGCTTGGGTCAATTTCAGTTTCCAGACTGTAGGTCTGGGGGAGTCCAATATATTGCTATTGGTCCTTTGGGTCAGGTCAGCTTGGAATATAGCCTCAGCTTACCCAGTCTATAACAGTGAGACTAGTGCCCAAGGTACAATTAAACTAGAATTTCCACTCATCCAGCCCAACAGTGTCATCCTCAGGCCATTCCGAATTGGACCTTCCTGTAATGCATGTACATTCAAACAAGGGCTGCCTCCCTCAATGCAATTCTCTTGTGTGTTCAAGCCACTCTCAATCCAAAACTACGGATCACCAGACAACTAAGGTCAAGCCTGGCATAATAGTGCAATCCCTAGATCATGTCAGCCTCGCCAGCTGACATATGACAGTTTTTTAGACATTTCAAAAAGAATTGTCAAAGAGGGCAAACATTTTTTCCTCAAGTCAATCACTGCAAAGTAATTTCTCATACCAATTCACACAACACAATGGCTAAGGCTAGTCTACTCTTAACTTACAATGCATGCTATTGTGCTCATCGGTAGGTCTCATCATAAGTAGACCTCAGCAACATTTAGATTTTGCTGGTGTAATTTGCATTATTTCAGGAATTTCCATTATACTTGCCACACGAAATTCCCAAAATTATGCCATTATACCACTTCGTATCATTATGAGTCATTTGCAGTAAAATGTTACTGAGAACACATGGGAACAGAACAAGAGTGGCTGTTGTTCTTTGTGCTTTTGTTTACATGCATCCTATTGTCAAAAACTCATGCAAGGATGAATTTTGAGCTAAAATCTAGTGCTAAATTATAGATTTTAATTTTGCATAATTATGCGTAATTTGGGGACATTTTACTAAAGTCTCATGTAAAAATAAAATTACACAAATTTCAGGCACATAAAGGTAATGGTGCTAATAATCAAAAAACAGTGAATGAGAGGAGTGGGGAATCTTGAGATTGCGTCCACCATAATGATAATTAGACTTCAAGGACTAAATCTTCCTTGGCGACCTAAATTTCCACACCTACAACCCCAATGACTAAACACCTCACACCTCCTCGATAGGATGAGCAACCTTGGATTGACCCAGATAGTCCACGAGCCTACACACACCGCAGGGCACAGTCTAACCCCAATTTTCTCCTCCAGCAACCACATCAAATACAGCCATGTCACAACACTCACATGGACCAATCACTTTATCGTACACTTCAGCATCTCCAGCCCCCGCACTGCCACTCCCAAGATGACCAACGCCCCCCACTGGAGGTGGAATAAAATTTCAGAGACCAGCTGGGTGAATGTCTTCAACGCTTCCAACCATGCTACCGCCACAAACCTCAACAGGGAGTGAAAGCTTCAATGTCTGTTTCACCAATTGTGCAGACAATATTGTCCCCATTAAGAGTAACATCCAGACAAAATCCTCTAAACAGGGCAGCTGGCACACCCAAAAAATCAACAGCTAGACAAGACAGAAAACACAGCTGGAGAGGAGATGATGCACCTGCAAGGACACCTCCAAAAAGGCAGTCTTCAAGACCTCCTTCAACCTCAACCATTGCCTGCTTAGGGCAACAAAGAAGTCAGCCATTGCTGCATGCTCTGAAACCAGCGCCAACAACACTAAAGGAACTTTTCAACATCGTTAAGGAATTCTCCATCCCTGCTGCCAGTGAAAACATCACACCCTCACTGGAGCAGTGCAATAACCTCGCCTACTTCTTCCACTACAAAATCGCAACCATATACAAAAACTTCAAACCCCAACCTACACCTACAGACTTCCTTGACAGCTATGCCACCACCATAACTGACATGAACCACACAATGACCACCTGGAACATACTCTCCACCCAGGACACCACCTCCACCATTAGATCCATCCACTCTGGATCACCCAATAGGATGTGCTCACTTGGAACACCTCCTTCCTCACCGGAAGAACCCAGAAGATCCACCTCCCACCTTTCACCTCTGAACCCAAAGAAATCACCTGCGGTGTCTGCAAAATGTCATAACTCAGCCCCATGCTTTTCAAAGCATAAATAATCCAATTGGCCAAGAGAATCAAATCCCATGGTCTCAACATAATTTCCTACGCAGATGACACCCAACTCATCCTCTTACTCACCATCGACCTACCCACCACCAGAACAAACTTCCACAGATGAATGACAAACATCACTGACGGATGAAGAACAACTGCCTGCAGATGAACACAGACAAGGTGGAAGTACTGATCTTTGGCAACAGCAGCAACACATGGACCGACTCCTGGTGGCCATTAAACTTAGGACCCACACCCACTCTCTCCGACCATGCTAAAATCCCTAGAATTATCATTGACAACAAGCTCACCATGAAGTCACAGTTCAACACTGTCTCCTCCTTCTGCTTCCTCACTCTGTGCATGCTATGTAAGATCTTCAAGTGGCTAACCCCACACATGAGAAGCACCATGACACAAGCCTGTATCACCAGCCGACTGGACTACGGCAATTCCCTCTACATAGGAATTGCTGCACACCTTCTACAGAGACTCATGCTCGGCCTTTATCGGTGAACCGACATCACACCCCACCTCAGGAAACTCAACTGGCTCCCCATACGGAAGTGATGCCAATTCAAGCTGCTGACCCACGCACGGAAGGCTCAACAAAAACAAGAACCGGCCTACATTAACCACTGCCTGAACTTTCACTAAGCATCGAGAATACTAGGCTCCATCTCCCTTTCATTTTCCCATACTCCCTGCATCTACCGAAGTAGAAGTCTCCCACATCCAGCAAAGACCTGGAACAGCCTCCCCACGCATCTCCGGACCATCACCTCACTTCAGGAATTCCGAGTGGCCCTCAAAACCTGGCTGTTGGAATAAGACTCTGGGTCCTGCAAGTGCCTTGATTCCTTATCAGGTGATTAGCCGGGCTTTATAAATCCTGGTTGATTGATTAATCACAAAAAGTGAAAGTGGCAGTCTAGACAGAAGGTGACCGCTGTGACCCGGTGATGAAGCATGCCACTTAGGTTGGGGGGTGGGGTTTGAGGATTTCTTTCAAATTCTTATCCTGTGAATAGTAACCTAATGTTACATTCAGCTTACATTCCACTCATGATAGTAAACATGGAATCCAAGCACTGAGATCCTGTGTGCTGCGATGAGGTATGTATGCTAGCGTAGTCTGGCATATATTGCATGAGTCCCCAAGCACACCAGAGTGTCATAGGCTGTCATGCCTCACTTGTTCTGCAGAATCCAAGGAGTCATGTCTGAGCAAGAGGGCGGAAGCAAGTGAACCCGGCAGGAGGAGCTGACCATTGGGTGTGCGAGAGGCTACCCACCCTAGTGCATGGGGTCCATTATTCAGAAACTCACAGACTGTGTGACTGGTGTAATCGACATTGCAGACAATTCCCGGTGATCCGCAAAGGAGCTGCAGCATTTCAGAAGCATGCTCAAGCAGCCTTGTGTGTCGTCCCTGTTGTTGCCCAGATGCACATGCCGAAGAGTGCTTGATCGATTAGACTGACTGAAACAGAGTCTGACAATTGACTTGGCTCCTGCTGCATACCAACAATCCCTGATTGTGTGATTGTGGCACTGTTGACTCTGTGCCGGGTGGTCCCAGAAGAAAGTGAAGATGGTGAACCTGTGGTGCCCACACAGGGCGTTGCAGGGATTCTGCTCTGTAACAGAACTATGCGTGGGACCATAGAACATCACTATGTAGGGACTGAATCATCATACCACCTCAGTGTCCATGAACTCAAGTTTGACTAGCTATTGTGCCACACCTGCCCTCCTAACTTTACAAGAGAAACAGAAACAAGTAAATTGACACCCCGATACACAACGCTCTCAACCCTCTCAGTAATCGCAGTAACAGGACATAACCTTTCACTCTTATTCACAATAATATAACCTGAAGACACGTAGGAAGATTAGAACATTTATTTAAACTATCATGCTCTGAAATGCAGTATTCAAGCCACAATCAGAAAACAAATGCATATCAAAAATACTGTAAGCATGGTTAATAAACCATATGACATGAAAAGCCCTGTCACTATACAGGACAGAGTAGCCTAAACCCTCCTACCCTGCTGCTAAAGTAAAAAAATGATTATGTATAAAATGTCTCTGGGATTAATGGCGTACCCTGGCATATACAGATGGACACTCTACATCTTATTTTATATTATCAAACAACGAAAGAGCAACTAAGAAACCAAAAAAGAAGGAGGGTAAATAAAGTAAGTTAAATACCACAACCAAAATAATAGAGACTAAGTGAAAAAAGGTCAGTGCACACTGAGAAAAAGGAACCTCAGGCACCAACGAAGTCAGTAGCCAATTGTCATCATTGGGTCCTTATTAGCGGTATGTGCATTAGTACCTTATAGTGAAGTGAGTGATCTAAAAGGAGGTGTGGCTGTTCCCTAACACAAAGAATTCCTTTTAATAGAGGGACAGTCCATCTCTGTTAAAAAAAACTGTGAGTGCGGACAGAAGTTTGTTGAGTCAGTTTGAACCAAACGTGTCCTAAAAATTATGTGGAACTGGTCAAAATGTTTCTGCTCTCATGAGCCATGACAGCTCAGCATTCATCAGGACCATACATACCCCACCAGGTGCTTCGCGCACGCTAAGGCGCAAAACATCCAACGAGGTGGGAAGAAAAAACTAGATAAATTGACTCACAGGATTTCTGTATAGGAGCCCTCACACATGTTTACGGGCCGTGGACGTGACCGCAATAGGTTTAACAGCGGGCCGTCGCCCGGATTGAACGACTCTGGGCGTGAAGATTTCCCCCGGCACGAGCCTACGCAGTATTCATTACAAATGTAATCAATTGGATCCCCCCTACATATGTGAGAGCTCCTACACAGAAATCCTGTGAGTCAATTTATCTAGTTTTTTCTCCCCCCCTCGTTGGATTTTTTGCGCCTTATCGTGATTGAAGCACCTGGTGGGGTATGTATGGTCCCGATGAATGCTGAGCTGTCATGGGTCATGAGAGCAAAAACATGTTGACCAGTTCCACATAATTTTTAGGACACGTTTGGTTCAAACTGACTCAACCTACTTCTGTCCGTACTCACATTGTTTTTAACGGAGATGGACTGTCCCTCTAATAAAAGGAATTCTTTGTGTTAGGAAACAGCCACACCTCCTTTTAGATCACTCACTTCACTATAAGATACTAATGCACATACCGGTAATAAGGACCCAATGACGACAATTGGCTACTGACTTCGTTGGTGCCTAAGGGTCCTTTTTCTCAGTGTGCACTGACCTTTTTTTTCACTTAGTCTCTATTATTTTGGTTGTGGTATTTAACTTACTTTATTTACCCTCCTTCTTTTTTGGTTTCTCAGTTGCTCTTTCGTGGTTTGATATTCTGACTTTAAGGGGTATAAGAGTGGCAGACTGACCCTTTTCTCTCTTGTTGTTTAATTACACTCTACTTCTTAGCAAATACAGTGATCTTGATGCAGAATTCATAACCCATGTGTATGTTTTTGGCTCCGGTGCTCATCTATATGAAAAGGCATTTGTGCACACAAACAACAGCTGTATTTCTGTGTTATGTCTAGGTCCTAGTGCCTGGCCAGAAAGAATAACAAGGGACATTGTTGTTTGACCTTGTCTATGTTGTTCAGAACAAATCCCTGGAAAAGAACAGAACACTGAAAAATATGCAGGTTAATTGTGAAAGTACAATGTGGCACTAAAGCCAGCATGTTTATATAGTAATGTGTGCAAAAGTAAATGAGGCCCATAATGTGCACAGTTAGGCTAGCATTGGGAAAACTACAATGGGCCAGGCAGGAATCACACGGCAAGGGCAACCCCCAGTGATTAACTAGTGTGACACTGACCCCAAAAGGTGGCATTACTCACAATTTACATCTTCTCATGCACTTCTGTGCTATCACCAACTGAAGACATAAGGAGCTGGCATCTCTCTGGCCTGAGCGTTTTTTCCCCTTTTTCATTTGTCGACTTTGTATTTCACATTGAGTAGCTGAAATGACATTTATGGACCTTTATACTCAAGAAGGGGTTTGATACCCTTGAGAGGCCGAAGAAAGTAATCGTTCTCTGCGTTTTGAGAGCTGCACTAATATTTTGCTGCTGAACATGTAGCTAAACATGTAATGTTATTGTAGAAAACTGTTATGTAAGTAAGGGATGTCACATCTTGTGATTTTAGCATCGAATGCACATCATTCTGTCAAGTTTTTGGGGGTCAAATATCGTGTGATGTCACTTCCTGCGTTGTGATTTAGGTTAAGGCCACTTACTCTCCAAGTTTACGTAAAAAGTTGAGAGGTATGCTAATTGATTAAGGGCCTCAACTATGAGGTGAGTCAGCAGATACCACTTGTATATTAGTCTCTAAGACACACAGCAGCAAAGATGTTTGTGGGGATAGGTTTAATAGTCTTTGTCACATATTGGCATTTTTAGAAGGGTAGGATTTTAAAAAGATGTGTAATTAACTTCACTGAGCTCTCCTCTCGGTTTTTCCACCGTGTTCTCACCCGCACATTTCAGTGGATGCGTTCGATTTAACTTGTGGTAGGAGATAGCATTATATGTTATTGAAATAAATTACTATCACTTCATAAAAACTCGAGTAGACCCCTCTGCCGCAAGGCTTGTCGGAGCTTGAATCCATTTTCACCTGGCTTTGTCAGCATCAGTGCTCACTGTGCATTCTCTGGCGGACAGCTGCAGGATTGTATTATAAGGATAAGCGAAGGCCTCTCAGACGAACTGGACATTTCAATTGATATGCATAGACGATTGCACTGCGGCGCGAGCTGCTCTCGGCTCGCGAGCACTCCTGAAAGGCATTCACATATTCAATCACACGACAATGCCTCAAAATAGGAAATATGTTTCCCTGTCCAAGGTGGAGGTCACCCGGAAGAGCTCGAGCCTGGGGAGCAAGGCTCCCAAACAAGGGCTCCCCCATCGAGCACAAAAGACAAGGCCCCGCAAACTCAGTCTGACTGAGACCCCGCAAAACTTAACCCACAATTCCTCACAGGTACTTTGTTGTCTTCCAGCAGATATAATCTATTATCGCTGCAGACAATGGGACGTGGTGAAGACAGACACGGCAGTCATGTTCCATTTGCCAGCATGAATTATCTCTCCCGATCTGTCCTTCGGTGGTTCTGGTCGCCGGGTGTCCCACTTTGAAAAGAGTCGGCGGCCATTATAACAAATAGCGTTGGAAGGCCCCGCGCCGTTAAAGGCTACATCTGGGCTCGGCAACATGCATACTAATAACATCATTACGGCCGAGTGCTTTGGAGAGCATGTTTACTTTGTTGTGGTTCCCGTCACCTTCCACAGCGGAATTGTTAATATGTGGTTTTAAATTCAAATAGCACGCAGGGCTAATTTTCTTGTATTTGCCCAAAAAAAATAGGTTACATAGTTCATGTGATACTGCCTCCAGTTTTTCATGTGTGGGTGTCACTACTGGCAGAGAGCGCGCCTTTTTCGTGGCATTGAACTTGAACTCTGCCGACCTCTCTATAATGAGTGAATTGAAAACATCTCCCGTCGGAATGCGCCTTGTGGACACTGGCTTCCCCGGTATGTATTCATCTGATGAATTAAAGGGGCAGGCCTGCTTTCCGAAATCAAAACCACAGCGAATATTGTACAGCACGCGAGCATTCCGCGCCTGAAACAATCCTCTCTCGTTATAGCCATCGGTAAAAAGCTAAAAGCAGAGCGTTTCCTTGTTTTTTTAAATACATTTTGGCTGTCAAATGCGGCTTATATTTAGTTTTAAAAAGCACACAGCTTTATTGTGTGGACATGAAATTAAATTATAAATAGATGTATCCTCTCAAATGTTGTGTAACTAACAGTGCAAAATAGAACATATCATTTGTGACTTTTATTAACATTTAATCGTCGATCTTTGTAATTATTACCAATAATGCCACCTCACCTGGCCCCACCACTGTTACATCTGATTCCTTAGCACAACAATCTAGGGGACGGAATCAGGGTCGGGAACAACAAAAATCATGGCTGTAAAAGGCCTACTGTTTGTGCGTTCACGTGGCAACGATACATGCATTTTCTGTTTTTATTCCTAGGCTAAGATTTAGAGAGAGTGTGTGGGGGAGACAGATTTGATGGAAGACAGCAGAATCCAGTCAGCAGCTGGGAGTCCAGCCCTCTTGGCAACTGATCTTAATCATAATACATTCTCCGTCTGGTTTGTCAGCATCTATCACTCAGCAGTACCACCAATGGACAGTAATTTGAGGTGTGGCTTATTAGATCCCTCCACCTTATGAATAATAAAAAGTTATGGAAAATTGCATCCAGGCCCGCTATCCAATTTTCGCCAGTGTCACCCACTCTCTAGCGCGCTGACATGTTTATGCATGATTTCTATTTCATATGGATAGACCAGATCATTTCCCCGTTGTCCTGAGAATTGATGACACACACTGTATTAAGAATGATGACCTCTGCAAAGGGAGTAACAGTTTCCCTAGATTACGCTATTGTCAAAGCATATTGAAATTTCCTTTACACATGTTACAGATGTATTTTTTTTCTACTTGAAAGGCTGGCTTGAAAGGAAATCTGGCAGAATTTGCTAAACAAGATTCCAGACAGGTGTCTTTTTTTTTCCTAAGTGCCTTTGTTGAATGACCGTAGAAAAATAATAACATCATTCCTCAAAACAATGCTGGCAGAACTGTGTCAACCCTTCAAGGAAAATTTGATGACCCTATCCTGAGGATTTCTGCAGAGGCAACTCCTTCCTGCCGTGCTTAAAGATATGTCAGTGTCAGGGCATGCATGATGAGTGGGTTTCTATTCTCGTTTATTCACAATAATAATTTGTAGATAACATCAAAGGAGCTGATCTTATTCTTTCGTCTGAATTAGGGAAAGATCATTTCCAGCTTTATTTCGTGAGGAATATTCATAGCAGAACAATTATTTTTACTTATTTCTTTTTTATTGTTATTGTTGTTATTTGGACAGCTATTTCATGTAATGCTGTCACTGCATATACTGGGATGTGGAAGCCGCCATTTCCTCGAGCATCTTGCCAAATCAGCAGATAAAGTATCAGTTGAGTGCTTGAAGCTTTCTTATTTCTTTGTGATTGTCTCCCTTGCCGGCAATGGTAAACAATGCATACTCTTTGTCAAAAATCATATCTGGTTCATTGATGTTCCATACTTAGAGGCACATGCATCAATATTGCATTTTGCGATTCCTTAATTGCGAAAAATAAGGAATCGCAATTAAGGAATTGCAAACTGCAATGCATCAAGAAATCTCTAAAAAAAATAGCGATTTCTTAAAATTCCTTAATTGTGATTCTCTAATTGAGAATCGCAATTAAGGAATACCTCCCCATCCATTCCTGTGGGCCTAGAGGCCCATAGGAATGAATGGGACGACATTCTTAATTTGCGATTCACCATTAGAAATTAGCAAATTGAGAATGCAATTTTAAGGGTGCAGGGGTGTCCAAAGGAAACCTGTTGCACCCCTGAAATCTGCCTATAAGTACATTTTGCACACACACATGCCCCAATGGCATGTGTGTGTGTAAAATGTAACTTTGAAAAATGACCGTCGTGAGATAGGTTAGTTTTACCCTACTGATGATGTGTTGTTGCAAAATCATCACGCTCACATCATATTTCTCCTGCTGAAGTATCCCGCTCTTAGCACTGGTCATTCTCTGTCTGAAGATATAAGAATTGTATTCTGTTTTAGAAAATAGATTGTGTTCTCTATTTGAAAACATAAGTTGGTGACAATGACAAGATGAAGATAAGAAGTAAATCTTAAGCTAGAATATACATCATGTGCCATGTGTAAAATATAAGCTGTTGCTATTCAGTACAAATGAAATCTGTTGAGTGCTCCTCAAGGGACCAAACACTCACATTAAACTGTCACCATTTCCTGAGCAATCAAACCTTGTTGCATCATATGTTTTGAAGTGCCAAGTCCTCTACAACTGCTCGAAAACAGAAACTCAACTTGTGGGAAAAACAAAATATTCTAGAAGTACAGAGATAGGATTTTGACACATTGGAGTTCTCCAAAATTTTGAGCGGTTTTATAAGGACACAGAGATGAGTGATGGTGGTCAAATTGTGTCTGCTCTCAGATGCATTGCAAAATGCAACACAAGACACAGTCAATAATCAAAATGAAGAGTTGTTCATATTGCTCAACAATTATATGGCAAGAGAATCAGTTGGATACAATGAGACAAACTCAGACAGAAGGCTTTTTGAAGCTCAGACACTCTTTTTCTTTGGTGTTACAATATTCAGTCTTCAGATTGCACCCTGAAATCGAGTGCAACGGTACTTCCGGAGTATGAACCCGTGCCAATCAGGACATTAGACTCTGTGCTGTGAGAACAGGGAGGCAGGTTGTTTTTTACTGACAAAAGCGCCTTTGGATTGTGGGCTACAGCAATTGGACTTACATCAGCGCTGGCGGTCAGGAGAAAGAAATGTGGGTGGTGCACAATTGTACTTGAGGGCCAAATATAGGGACATATTTACAAAAAAATGGCCCAGGGCGGTGCTGCATGCCATTTTGCTGCACTGAGCTATCATTTCCAAAGTACAGGAATGCGCCATGTTAACAATAATACTGTGTATTTCTGTACTCATCCCTGCGCCGGTGCAAAAAAAGCAGCCTCGCATCATTGCAGTTAATGGTGCTTTCGTTGCAGGGATGATTGCAGTGAAGGACATCTTCCTGCACAAAAACAATCAGTAATGGCGATTTGCTTCTTCAATGTGTGCTGCAGAATGCAGGAAATATAGAAAGAGCAAAAACAAGGAGAAAGTATTTCTCCTCATTGTGCCACTCCTACACCTCCCCTGGGGAGACATACACTTTTGGCGCTACCTCAGATTTTCAGATGTTTTAAAATATGGAGCACTGTCAAAAAGCAACGGGCGTTGCAGGGGAACGCCTACAGCAACACCCATTGTACGCCCCTTTGCCAAAGAAAACTGCAACAAGGAGGACCATATTTACAAGACGGCGTTAAGCCACACAAAGTGACTTAGTGCCACCTTGTAAATATGGAGCAGGAAACAGTGCAACCGGAGCGTCACAAAATTGACACTCTGTGGCGCAATGCCCTTGTAAATATGCACCATAGTCTGTAGTTTTAAAAGCGTTACAGTGCATGATCTTTGGGTATGATGTTGAACCCCTTCCCTCCGCTTACCCTGCTCTTAACCAATTGAGCTCGTTTCTCTTGTAATTTAATAACTTTCATGAAACCTCTTTGACCCAAGAAGCCAATTCTCTGAGCCACAAAACCACTTCAGTTGTAAATGCCACCATCCTTGAAAAAACAATAATGGCATATGTTACCACAGCCATCAGGATGAGTTGTGAGCAGGGTTTGAAACCGGAACCCACTTTACATGAACCAATCTTACCACAGGCCTAGAGAGCCCAATCGACGCGTTACCGGGCGAATTCTTTGTCATATGAACTGTGCACGTTCCAACTATGTGCAGCAAAATCCCTTCGAAACTCTTCCCACAGAGACGTGGAAGGTGAAACCTTTTTATTTCGCGCGTGGTTCCACCCTGACTCTCACACAAGGACATGAGAAGGCCCGGCCCCAGACACGAAAATCTCGGAGCTTAATTTAATTGCATATCCTTTACATTTTTCTTCCCCTTCTGAAGTTGGACAGGTGGGAATGCTTTTCCTCTTAAATCATGGCAGGGTTCATGTTCACTAAAGCTTTTTGAGTTCAGCGTTCGGTTCTCAGTGCACTCCCCCCCAGCCAGCTTTGTCCTGATAATTCCTTCAGGGCCCTGCCCTGCTTGAAATCCGACTGGCCCCCTCCCCAGGTCACCCTGGCTGGCTGCCCGTGCACACATTTATGTCTGCCTTTTGAGTGTTTTCAGAAGCCCATTAAAGTGTGCCTTGGCAGGCCAGACGCATTCAACTCGCCCTCAGACCCGAAGAGAGAAGGTTATCAAATTCCCTCATCTTTGCCAGACACACACAGCCTGGCGATCTCTAACCCTGCAAGGAATCTACGCTGCTGTTCTGACACACACAAGAGGCTAGAACTTGTAAACATGCTACCCGAAGTTATAAAATGCCTGAGGTCACTGATAGACAGAGAGGCTGGAAGGGGGAGGGACTGAGCTTCTATCTATCTATCTATCTATCTATCTATCTATCTATCTATCTATCTATCTATCTATCTATCTATCTATCTATCTATCTATCTATCTATCTATCTATCTATCTATCTATCTATCTATCTATCTATCTATCTATCTATCTATGTATCTATCTATCTATCTGCCTGCCTGCCTGCCTGCCTGCCTGCCTGTCTGTCTGCTTTGCCTTGTAACATAAGGGTGACACAAAATCCAGACAAGATTTGCCAAACTGTGCAAGGCCACCTCACGCGCGCCTGTGGTGCTTGGTAAATCTGGAGAAGGACAAGGAATCAAAGTCACTGCCTTGCGTTACTCTGCCCCAGGGAGGCGTTCCATTGGTGGATTCTGGGTGTTCCCACACATCCATGCATGCATTTTGGTGCAACCCAAAATTACCATGAGTGGTAGACCTGGCAATGTGTTAAAATGCAACGCCTTTCCAGGCGAGGCGTAACGAGGAGAAATATCCTTCATTCTCCTAATTTTTTTTCCCTATTAAACATGTGCTCTGCAGCACGTGTTGAAAGTGGAAAAAGCCTCAACGGATTGTTTTTGTGGAGGAACGTATCCTTTCCTGCACAAACATATTCCTCCCTGCAACTCTGGCACCTTAGCACCATGGTGCACGGGTGCCTGCGTTCGCACTAGGCAGCAGTGAATGTGCCATGTAATGGTAAATACAGCGTATTCCTACCCTCTCCTTTTCTCCTAGCACATCAAGGTTTCTTGCAGCATTGCTGGAAAAAAATATAAATGTGGCCCTTGGTGCTTTGTTGACAGCACCATGGTTAACTACTTTCATGAAATCCCAGCACTGTTTTCATAGCTCACCATTCCTGCTGTCAAGCCCAGTTAGAGGAACAGATCTTTGTCTGATTGAAAGTCAAAGCAAGGGCACGTTGAACCTTAAACAGGCTTCAAAGAGGAATAGAGCACCAAGTCCTGGGTGCCTGAACTCTATACAACACGTGGCCTTGCAGCATGGAAAATAGGCAGGTAACCTTAAACCAATAGACAGAAAGAGGGATAGAGAACTTTCTCATAATTTACTGTTCTGCTAAATGTCTGTTCTACAGCTGTAAATCGCGTGATGATTTTAACCAAGCCCCTGTGCGTGCCCTGGCTACCATAAATATACAGGGACAGGGTCTATCCAACCAACAGCACAACTAGTCAATTGGTCAGTAATACCAGTGAAAGAGAGGGAATGTCAAATGTTTCAACAACAAAGAAGATGATTGCTATTTTGTTGGAATTCTTTTAGCATTCTGGTATAATTGTTTAACTCAGTTCTAGTTTTTGCCAGCTTTGGAGACTCAAACCCCATGTTTATTCACAGTTATAAATGTAAAAATGTAAATGTCATGGTACTTACAGAACGCACTGTCACCAGACGGTCACCTTGCGGTGTCGCCTATTCGGCTTCCTGGCGCTGATACTCATACCGCTGTGGAACCCCTCCTGGCTTTCCCTGTGAAGTGTCCACTCCTGGGCACCCCCAGGGTGAAGCCAGGCATCCTTAGCGCTGTTGGGGTCGGCTCAAAGACCAACTATGCAGGTGTAAATGGATGTTTTATGTGACTGTGAGGATTTCCAAAAAAAACCATGATTCTGTGTGATTTCCCATTTTTCTGGAGACTTTTGGTGGCAATTTTGCTTTGTGCAGAAAGGATAAGTAATGATATTTGTGTGCTCTTTAGTTATTTCATGTTTAAACATTTTATTAGTATTTTCAAGGTGTCTTAATACAATCACAAGTTTCTCAATACTCAGCAAAGCAACACTAAGTGGTTAACAATCAACACATGCCTTCAAGGAAAATATTACATGAGATATGAAGTGCTGTGCAGTGTGTGCGCAAGGAAAGCACGTACAGGGTGCATATGTGCTTGCAGGAGGTATAATACATGAAGGGTTAAGTGTCATGCAGAGCGCGCATAGTGAATGTGTAGACTAGCAGTGTATGTGTTTGCAAATAACACACCATGGGGCAGTACAGAAAGGGTGCAGTGCTGTGCAGTGCACACAGAGTGTTTGTATGTACTAGTTGTGTGAAAGCTTCTGGTGGTACAATACATAGAAGTGACAGTACTGGACAGTGTGTGTGCTGTATATGTGCACTAAGTGCAAGTGTGCCTGCAATGGTACATTACATGGAGGATCCTGGGTTCCATTTTGGGAAGCCCAGGCCTGCCTGGTGAAGCCACGAGAAGTAGAGGAATACCCTAAGATATATGTGTTCTACTGCATTCCTGTGAGGTGGGGGAGACACATTGGAAGAAGAGAGAGAAAGAATTCCCCTTTACACTTCAAAAGGATGCTCTTCAATTCAGTGATAGATCATAAGAAAGGGGCATGGACACTTCTCAGGAAGGAGATGGGGCTGATAAGGGATTCAAAAAGAGTGGGGTTGGGAGCCCAGAATTAGCCCTTTGAGGCACATATTTCTGTTGATGACATCCATGTGTGAACCATAGTCACTGCCCATTACCTGTGTTTTGGGACTATCAGCTTTGGAGTCTCTGCTGCTGTGAGCGACAGCCTTTTAAGAGGAAAAAACAGAAAGAAAATTGTACACTTCAATAGAAGCAAACCCCAACAGAAAACTTCAATGACTCAGACCCTGAATCACATTTGGTGTCTGGAAATAGAAGATTAGAAGGTGAGGTTAAAACACCAAATATTGCAATCTGCCCATCAGCCAGATGGGTTGCGTGAGAAGAGGAAGCTCTGTAAGATTTTTTCCCGGGGCCAAGACCAGAGGCTGAGGTCTGCTTCTCTCCTTGCTTGATGAGGGAACATCACCCAGAGAAACCAAGACCAACTGCACTGGAGCCTGGAGTACCAGAGTCTGCCTGTTTGCCCTGTGAGGAAAAGGAGAGTTTTGAAGGGAGCAAGGTGCAGTGGGGATCCCTACTGAGTGGAGTTTGTGTGTGTGAAGTGAGGATACAGCTGCGCATCGATTGAGTCATTGCCCATCTGCAGAAGTAATTCAGTTACCACCGTATGGCTAGGAAAGGGCTGCCATGAATTGAGTCATGCATCAAGTGCCAAACAGGGAGCACCAAGTCTGTAGTCCAAGCTTGTTGCAGTGGCCCCGTATTCTAGAGGGGGTTACCAGTGAAGTAATTGTGCCAGAAGCACGGGACGATTTGTGTGTGCTTAGCGGCTAACCCATGGGCAAGGAGGGGCTACCGTGGTGAGGGTGATTGCACTGGAGGAGTCTGTGCTGTGCCCGCAAGTACTGCAGCAATCCCCTATGTCAAGAGGGGCTTCTGTTACTGTCTCTGCCAACATTACAGGTTGTTGCCCAGGAACAATAGGAGCTGCGACCAGTGGGTAAAGCCTGTGCATCAAGATCTGCCTCTGACCAACTCCAAGGACTTTGGGAAGATGTCAAGCCACTGTCGGGCTCCAGTCCTTAGCTGAAGAGCAACACCCTCCCCTACCCCTGTGTGTAGAAGACAGACTTACCATGTTCACGAAGTCTAGAAGCATCACAAATACCTGGGGAAAGTCGGCAGTGCCACTCGGGAGAGAGTCTCTGCCTGGAGGGCGCTCCTGTGCGTACTGTGAGCAGCCCAACTTCTCCGAACCAAACAGAACTTACAGGATCTACAGTCGGGGTACCCACTGAGACAGTGAACACTTCTGTGCTGCAGGAGTAGGTAAGACTTGAATCCGGCCTGTTGGCCCGGGGGGTGTTCTGTTGCAGGTGCTGTGGCACCACAGACACGTCTCACTAATTTCTAAGAGTCAAAGGGGAACTCTTGAGTTAGGCTTACTAGAGAGCACCCTCTGAATGCGGCCACCAGGGAATGGGGAATAACCCTGACCACATTGCAAAGATTAGGATGGGACAGAGATTTGCCAGAGACACACTAGAGTCCCGACCTCAAGGGGACTGTGTTGTTGCTTATGAACGACATTACTTCTTTAATTGATAGAGTTACAAATAAAATATTTTTTTTCACAGAAAAATAATCATTTGATTTGACATTGATTTGTTGACATTGCTGAGTGCACATTAAGTTATTAGCAATGTTCACTATTTTGCATTACACTTCCACCCCAAGTGAGTCTGATTGCTCGGCCACAGCTATCACTAAGAGCCAAGTGCATAGGGGGTACTTTTCTCAGTTGGTCTTAATCCATAGTAGGTCGGGCCCAGGACATCTACCATGGTTGGACACAGGAGCCCCTGCATGCCCAGAGGCCATCTGAAAGGAGTTCTGACACCTGTCATATCAGGGAAGCAATAGACTATCTCACAAAGACTCCCCAGAAGATTTCTTTCCATGTTATGACAATTCTTCCTGGTCTCCTGCAAAGACCATTCAATAGCCATCGTGTCATGTCTGCTTTTAGATCCTGAAACAGAGGTGGATAATTAGCTCGACAAATCCCCCTCCCCAGTGATGAAGTCATGTGAATTACCAGATATTTAAGGTGGAATTTTTTTGTAGTGTTGTAGTAAGGGAGATACCGACTGGATTGAGTCAGCGGGGCGACAAGAGTGAGAAAGATATCATCTAAAAAAAGATACATTTTGTGTTGGGTTCAACCAAAGAGCATGCCCTGTACTGAGGGTGATTATTTAATCAGCTGGGATAACGGCGCCACTAAAAAGGCAAATAGTAATGGCGAAAATGGACAACCCTGTCATGTTCCAAGGGAAAGCAGGGTGTCCGCCATTCTTACCCAGTTAATTTGGACCCTTTGTGTCTTTACCATGGGAGACTTGTACCTTGCCGATAAAACAGTTCTAAATGCAGGGGCCTACTCCCATTTCTTTGTAAAACCTTGGTTAAAAACAGCCATTCTGTGCAGTCAAAGGCTTTTCTTCATTGACCGCAAGGATCAGCAGGGGGAATGTTCTTCTGTTAGCTTTTTCAAGAAGATGTAGGACCCTGCATATATTATCCAAAGTTTGGCATTTTTTGATAAAACCTGATTGATCCAAGTCTATTAGATATGGCATGTACCCCTCTTGTCTGTTTGCCAGGACTTTTTTGTATATCTTTTGATTTGCATTCTGTACCTTGTATATATAAAAATATTTCTCAATAAAAATTACTGGAAATAAAATAAAGCGAAAGGAGATAGGTTTGTGTGCAGTTCATTGCTGCTTGACCTTACCAGGCTGTGTATAAGATTGATGATTCTCTCCTTTATGGAGTCTTTTATTTCCCCCAAAGTCCGAACGAAATTAAATAACTTACTTAGATGAAAAATCAGGTCAGTTACAAAATATTGATGAGGCAATCGGGGGCCTGGGGCCTTGTGGGATTGGGGATCACCCTCCCCACCACCCCCTTCAACCATGATCTATTTCTCAAGTTCTAGCCTGTTGTTTCTACGGAGGGTAGGTAACTGAATAGGCAGAAGGAAATTGGAGATTCCTGATGCAGATGGGTGTAGGCTTGAGTGTAGGCACCTACAGAAATCCAGGAAGGCACCCCTCTTATCTTTGTCAGTCTCCATCAGACACCCAGTTAGGTGCCTAACATTGGGGACACATGTCAAATTCCCCACATGATGCAAGCTAGCCGCTAGGAACTTGTCTGCTTTTTTGGCCTCTTTGTAGAATCTATGTTTTAGTTTAGTGTTTTTTATAAAAAGATTTCTTATTTTCATCATCTCCCTCTGGAGTTAAATAGTTTTCCTTTCCTCATATTGACTTTCTTTTTCTTTTATCTCTAATGCTACCTTGCTTTTCCTCAAGGACCATGGCCGTTGTTGAGTTACAATTAAGATAGCCTTCTCCCTAATCACTGCCTTAAAGGCCTCACTCTAACTACTGCCGAGGATATGTTTGCACCGTGATAGGTCGTGAAATAAACTTACATTTGTTTTGTGAGCTCTTCTCTGTACAAAACCATCCTTCAGGATATTAGGGTCAAAGCTCCAGGTCTTTTGATGTGAGCCTTCCTCTCCACCCTCAAACTTCCTTTAACATGGGCATGGTCTGATATGGTAATTATGCCTTTGTCCATTTTAGATGTTTGAGAGAGAAGGGGGTCATCTCCCAGATCAGGTCTATTCTTGATAAGGTTCTAAGGCTGTGGGAAAAGAAGGTATAATCTTCCATTCTGGGGTGACTCTCTCTATATATGTCATGCAGTCCTGAGCTAAACAAGCACTCCAGAAGTGACTGGGACATATCCCTGCTGTATAATATTCTGTAAGGTGCTTGTCCTAATTGGTGTGAAAGATTAAATTAATGTTATCCGCCCATATAATCTCTCCCCTTGCAGTCACTTAGACCATGTTCTATATTTGGAGGATGTAATCTTCCTGATTACTATTGGGGCATAGACAGTTATCAATGCACGTTTTCAACCTCTGACCAGTCCCATTATAATTACTGTTAGACTTGGCATCTTTTGCCGTGTTTCCCCTGAGTTTTTTTGCTTTCTGCCTTCCCGGTTTTGACTCTCTTTTTGCTGGTATAACGTTTCTGTGCGCTTTTTGCACTGCTGATCAGTGGTAAAGCACTGTTTCTTTTGTGGTAAATTGTGTTATGGATTGATGTGTGACCTACTTGTCAGTCCCCAGTAAAGGGCACTGTGAGTCAACCGGTACTCGTGGGCCCGCAGCACGGATACTGCCACCCACGTATGTAGCCCAAAAAAGGTATACGTGAATGAAGTTTGGTATGCCTGAACTCAGCATCTTAAACGCAGCCTTTACAGAGGATGCCCTTTTCATTCTGAGTTCATAGAGGCCAATTGGGTATTATTTCGCTCAGTCATACTGTTTGCCTCTGCTGGAATGTGGATTGCCGGTCTGGTTTTTGAATAACACATGGCTAGGAAGCAGGGTGGCTCTCGATAGTCTAGGTAGGTCAGGAAAGGGCTAAACAGACCTGGGTCATGATGGGGGAAGAGGGAGGAGATTTCCTTGCATCTCAAATGGCCTGGTCTGCCTCTGACAAAGCAGTCTCCACCTCCTGCCAGGAATTCACGCCAGAGAAGGCGCAACTGGTTCTGGCCAGACACCGACACCCTCTGCCTGGAAGATCAAAGGATTTTTGTACCCAAATACTGGGTCCCAGACCCCTAAACTTTAGAATTCATCTGGAACAAGAAGACTGCAAAGAAGAAGAGCCGGAGAAGCTGCTAAAAGGAACAACCACTTTGCTGTGTGCTTTTCTGGGCTGACCTGCAGTGGATGCTTCTGTCTTGGGCAGTGAAAGGCCTGGACTGGACTTTCTGCAACCGAATTGATGAGGCTCTCCAAGGGCTTGAGGTAGACCTGGCACCCTGTTCACGAAGTCTCAAGAACAGCAAAGACTTCAGGTTCTTCGATCCGCATCACTGTGGACTCTGTGTTTTGTGCTGCAACCCAAAGAACACCACTCGACGACGTCTATGATGACCCTGCTGAACCTGTGTCTTGAGGGCACCACAGAGGGCACCGCCACAATGCCGCAGGGCGACCATGGTCTCACTGACGACGCCTGCTGACGCCATCACCAAGCCGTTGCTCGCACCCTGACCTGTGGGCACGGTACTCTGCACCGCCTTGCTTTACGCCAAACCTTTGGCACTGCAGAGGGCACCACTGCCACGCTGCACCGCATCCCTGGTCTCACCATTGGCGCTGGCTGATGTCATCACCCAGTTGCTGCTCACACCACGACTTGTGGGCCCGCACTGTGCATCCCCTCGCTACATGACGACAATGTGGCATTCCTGATGCCGCCGCTTCCCACCGAAATCGACACCGCTGCTTGCACCATGGTTAGGGGGCACCGCTTGTAAGTTACACAACCCACCGCCCTCATCACACACCGCAGCCTTGGCCACCGACGTCATTGACTCTAGTTCATCAGCCGACGACAGCACTTCAGCAACGCCGCTGCTTGCACAGTGACCTGCTAGCACCATGACGAGCACTGCCTCCATCTCGCACTGCAACCCTGGTCTCACCGACGACGCCATCTGACGCCGCCACCAAGCCGCTGCTTGCACCGCGACCTGGGGGTACTGCACGCCATATGACTGCCCTTCGCACCGCAGCACCCGACACCTGCTGGCGCCAGCGCTTCTGATCGCATCAGAAAGGAAATCGATCTGCAATGTGACTGAGTTCAATGCCCCATCGTCCTGCTTCTCTGAAAGGTACTGTTTGTGGGTCTTCCCGACACCGTAGTTGGCAGCGACCCTGTGATCAGCCATAACTGTTTTTGGATTTGTGTGCTCGCAATGGAAGCCCAGACGGAGCTATCCACACGAGCGAACTCTTTTTAATCAACGTATTTTTGAACTGTGAACTTTTTTAGTATAGTATTGTGGATTTTTAAAATTGTATTTGGTTTATATAAAAATTGGATATTTTTTCTAAACCGGTGTTGCGTCCTTTTGTAGTGAGTACACTGTTTTACTGTTGGTTATGTACAAATGATTTACACACTGCCTCTAAGATAAGCCTGGCTGCTCGTGTCAAGCCACCAAGGGGGTGAGCAGGGGTTATTTTAGAAGTGTAACCCCCTTACCCTTACTAGAGTGGTGGTTTCTGCCTCGCTTTGGCGCAAGTCTCAGCTAGCCAGAAATTCCATTTCTAACATTGGTTGACAGCGGTGAGGATCGGACTTGCGTTTGCACTTGACTTACAGTGATTGGTGTGCACTACTGCCATATCGCAGACAATTACGTGCCACATATTAACCTGTTTTCTTTTTGGCCGATTTTTATGATCTTTGCCAGGTAAACTTTCTGCTTCATCGTGCCAGAATCAATAACCTCATCCATTGCAACTATCGACATTGCCTTTCAAAAGGATAGGTTGGAGCTCTACACTGTGAGGGAATTGAAGTCTGTGTGCAAAGACCTTAAAAGTCCAAGTCAGAGGCCTCAATAGGAAGGACGAGCTACAAAAGGAGCTGAGGGCCTGGGTAGCAGCCAGAGATGCAAGTGGGCAATCTCGTGACCTTAAAGGAGAGGCGGGGGAGCCTAGTCCTAGGATGGATGTGCTTTTGGGAGGGGGGGAACACTTCCAACCAGGCAGTAGTGGCCTGTCCCCAGAGGAGCAGGAGTACAGGCGGGAAGCAAGGCGACCTGCCACAGAGCTAGAAAAGATTAGATGGGCCATGGAGGAGAAGAGAATGGTATTGAAACATGAAGTTAGGATGAAGGAGCTGGATCGAGAGAAAAGAGCCAGCTCAGATGGTGGCAGCAACTTGTCAAGACAGACAAACCAAATCGTACACATCCCGAAGAATGTGGGCCGAGAGTTCAAGAAGGGGGATGACATACGGAGGTGGTTTAGGGTTACGAGGCAGTGATACACATGAATGGGGTCCCTAAGGAGAATTGGGGAGCAGGATTGTGGTCTTTGTTTCCATAGGAAGCCAGGGATACTTTGACAGCTTTGCTGATATGAAGGAAGCACTCCTCACTAGGTGTGGTCTCACCCCTGAAAAGTACAGGGATCAGTTTAGGTGCTGGAAGAAATTTGATGCCAAAACGTGGCTGGAATGTGTGGATGGGTTTTGTTGATTGTTGGATGGCTGGGTGAAGGGCAGCAATGTGACAGATTTTAAGGGGCTGTTCAATTTGATTGCGTGGGAGCACTTGTCCAGTCTATGTTTTGCAGATCTGTGCCAGCACCTAGTAGATAGTAAGCTTTCTGACCCCAGGAAGCTTGCTATGGAGGCAGACAGCTGGGTGAGTACCAGGGTCCAAAAAAAAGCGTTTGGGGGAGACTCAGCCAAAGGTGGGCAGGGTCCCCAGCCGAAAAGTGGGGGGGCAAGGGTAAAACACTCAAAAGGACCCCAAAATAACATCCAGGGTAAATGTTCCCATCCCCCAAAGATAAGAAACAAGGGGCTTCGACAGAAAAGCCTGCAGAGACCGACCCCCGCAAGTGTTTTGCATGTGACCAGGTGGGGCACATTAAGGGAGACCCCAGATGCCCAAAGGGGACCCCGCCACCCACCACTGGGCAGTCCAAAGTATTAGCCAGCGTTGCACTTGGGGAGGAGGAAGAGTCCCAGCAGGAGCGTGGGGACCCCGCAGAAATTACCCTTGTCTCACTAGGGGACAGTGAGATGGTCCCAGGAGCCCAGGTGCCCCTTAACACAAAAAAATACAGCACCTGGGTGTCCATCAATGGGAAAAGGGTAGAAGCTCTCAGGGATACTGGAGACAGTGTGACCTCGGTTCGGTGTCACCTGGTCCCTGAGACGCAGGTAATCCCCGCGGCATTCCACCAGGTGATCATAGTCGACAACTCAGAGTGCCAGTGTCTAGTGGCGCAGGTTCCCTTCGAGTGGGGGGATCTCAGGTCCATTGAGGGTAGTTGTGAGGCCTTCAATGCCTGTCGATTGTCTGCTTGGTATCAACCTGGAACAGTCATTATGTAAGGATGTTGAGCTCAAGTCCCACTTGGAGATGTTGGGATTGCCAGGGTGGGCATGCGTGCCCACTTGGTCAATGGTGGCCTGAGAGGGTGATCAGAGTTAACCGGAGCCTGAGACAGTGGCCCAGGTCCCTGCCAAGAGAAAGGGCAAGGGGCATGGGAAACTGGCAACTGAGGTTCCCATGGCCCAGGAGGAGGTGGACCTCGAGTGGGATGACCCGGTGACTACAGGGGAGCAGGTAGCTGAACTGTGAGACATCTCTGAGCTGACCCATTGGCAGCGAGAAGGGGGTCCCACCAGGGAGGAGTTCTGCCAGGAGCAGAAGGAGTACCCTTCTCTGGAGGGTCTGTGGTGGCAGGCCGCAGCACAGGCAACTAGTGTCAGTCCAGATCACATTGGATCTATTAGGAGAATGATCTCCTGTACAGCGAGCCTAAGGTCATGGAACCTGGATCAGCCGATATGCTGGTGGTACCTCAGCACTTCCGGACCTTCCTACTGGGTCTGGGTCATGACGTGCCTTTGACAGGACATTTGGGGCAGGTCAAGACCTTTGACGAGCTTGTCACCCACTTTTTCTGGCCTCAAATGCGAAGGCAATTGTCTAACAATTACATAATGGTCATCCAGGAAATCTGTATGTACCTTCTTAAGCTCTAGGGGTAGGTGTTTATGAATTGCAACCCTCCAGATCTTTTACTGAGTAGCAATGCAAAATTCTGCATGGGATAGAATTTGTAGGACATGAGCCTAGTATCAAAAGCTATCAAATGCAACACCCGGAGACAAAGTACATCATGTGACTCATTTCATACGGCTCTCTTTGAGAAATTGGATTACTGGTTGAGTAGGTGAAACTCTACTCAAGCAACAGCTACAATCTTTGTCAGGGTGAACCACAAAAAGTCACTAAATTAGCCTGTGCTTAACTGGAAGCTTGGCACAAAAGCAGTCAGACTTATCCCAGAGGCAATACGTAATGTATTTATGAAGCACTCGATCAGGAACAAAGTGAAAACACAACAGAAGGAAAATCCCACACCAATCTAAAAAAATAGATTCAATTTTAATTCAAAAAATGATAATAGAAGAAAAAACATCCAATCAATAGAATCGGATGTATGCAATTTCAAAGTCTAACATAACAGTATTGCCAAAAAGCGCAAAGTTCCAAATGGAGTTATCTGGTCACATTGGACCGGGAAAAAGTTACAAGTTCATATTAACCGTGGGCCGGGTACAGCACTAAGTTTGACCCACTGGACAGCGCACCTGGTTGTACTTGAACTGAGAAGCAAGGTCCTTCATTATGCTTTATCAAGTTGCATTGGTTCAGTGGGGTCACTGATCAAGAGCTGCAAGGTGCTGCATCGAGTTGCATTGCGCTGCATCTGTTCTGATGAGGTTGCAGATCAGGAGATGAGAGATGCTGCGATGCGTGGTCCAGCATTAAGATGGATCAAGTTGCATTGGTTTTGATGAGGCTGCCAATCAGGAGCTGCAAAGTGCTGCAGTGTGAGGTCCAAGTTGCATCACATATGCATCCATTCTGAGGTAACCCACAGTTGGGCCAGGAGGAGTATACTCTGATGCCAGTCAGGGGTCCAGGTCCTCGGAGCATCAGGACTCACTCCAGCAGAAGCCAGCAACAGGCCACAGGCAGGTCCCGGTGAATATTGGCAGCTGAGTAAATGCAGGACAGTTTTCTGGAGCTTGCTATGTCCCTGTATCTCACAACAGTAGGCCAGTCAGCGAGCCCTTGGAGTCACTCTTATGGTTCTGAGTTCAATTAGCTGGTCCAGTCATCCTTCATCAGATAGCAGTACAGTCCTTCTTTCAGCAGGGCGGTATTTTCAGCAGCAGGGCAGCAGGGCAGCAGGGCAGCAGGGCAACAGAGCAGGCCTTCTTTTGAGTCTTCCACAGGTCCAGAAGTGACCTGAAGGGTTGGTCTGAGGGTCCAATATTTAAACCTGGTACCAACTTTGAAGTGGGAGAGACTTCTAGACTCCCCTCCACATATGGTTCTGGAATTCCATCTTTCTCCTGCCGAGGTTCTGGAGGTCTGAGGTGACAATAGATTAGGGGTTTATGATGCACTTCATTCCACTGGTGGATGTCACAGAGTTTTGCCCACTCAAGCTCGAGCTTGGAGTGTGGAGTTCGCCAAAAACTAACCACTGTGTGGCGGAGTTTACCGCCCACCCCTAGCAGAACCCATGTCCTTCTGACGTAAATAGAGCTGCCGACTTCCCTTCT
The DNA here is from genome assembly GCF_964263255.1 of Lissotriton vulgaris. Classification (NCBI taxonomy): domain Eukaryota; kingdom Metazoa; phylum Chordata; class Amphibia; order Caudata; family Salamandridae; genus Lissotriton; species Lissotriton vulgaris. The sequence goes on from NW_028250985.1 coordinate 117,140, forward strand.
AATGGTTAAAAGGTGACATAAACCAACGCCATTTGGAAAAAAATACCCAGGAGGGTCCAAAGACATCCTTTGCATTCGTACTAAAAAATTAAAAGTAATTTTCTACAGCCATACGGAAGTTCACATGGAAAGAAAATGGGAAAGCCTTGTGGGGCCAAGTGTGTCTTGGCGCATATGGCATGCCGAGCAGCTCCAAAAGTCTTCAGGCACATAGCGTGGCACTCTGGGCGCAAAGCACCCCATAACACCCCTCGTTCCCCCCCAAATGAATCAAGTTGTCTGTGGAGCAGGCAATATACTGGTGCGGCCTTTCAACATTAACAGAGTCCCATGGGTCTTCAATTAATTATCCAGACAATGGTAAGTTGTATCCCCTATTTGTCAGGGGCTCACGAGGATACAGACACAGTGCCTAACATAGGTACATGAGCTGCAGTGCACGGCGGCAGAGGCTGGTGTAACTGACAATTGTTTTAGCTGGCATTCTTCATTCCTGCATAAATAAAAAATGAGAGGCAGGAGAGTGCTAGGATCGCTGGTGCGGAGGTACCTGATTTGCGCTGTCACACAGTTCAGAGTGAGGGGAACAGCTGGGGAGGAGGAAGGGCACAGGAGTGGTGGCAACCGATGAGCATGGGGAAGACTGCAGAGAAGAGGCATTGAGTAGGCTATGATTTGGAGGTACAGCAGATTGGGGTGTTAGACCACACCAGGTGTTGCTGCTTTGGGTAACTGATCTCCCATGGAGTTCGGATTGCTATGCGAAGTTTTGATTTTTAAAGCGGAAATCGGCTCAGGTTCTTGATTCCGTTTCATTTTCCTGTACAAGGAATAGCATACAAGTTGGACTTGAGTGCAATATGGGACGCAGAGTTCGCAGGGTCCATTTCTTTCCTTTGCCTGAATGCCATAAACAGTAATTAAAGAAGCGGTCATCAGTGAAATAAATTGATTGTTTGTTTGCCAGATACAACACTCCCTTTTTTCCCTCTGAATAGGAGATTGGATTAAAGCTGACGACTTGTGTCTTTCTTGCGAGCATTGTGGCAGGCGAGGACCTGGGGAGTTAGTCAGGTCACAAAGGCCAGCTAATTGATTAACAACAACAGTTTTTTTACACCAGCATGTGCAGACCAGAATCCCACCGCTTACGGAACTCCGCAGAATCTCACAGAGTTTTTAGGTAACTCCACGGAATTCCGTAATGTAAAACTCAGCGAGTTCCGCCCACCCCCACAATAGACAAGTGTGACGTCCTTTGCTAGTGTGCTGAAGCAGCCTATCTGGAGTGCATCTGTGGTAGGTGAAAGCTCAGCTCCTCACATTAGGTCAGGATGGCCTATCCTGCCAACACTCAGCCCCCCTATGTGATGCTGTCTGGGAAGGTAAGACTAGGTATAGATGGCCAGATGCCAGCTATACCTAGACATGTGTCCCAGGATACATGATGCAGGCCCCAAATGGTTTGGACAAAAAATTGCAACTTTCGAAAAGTGGCTTTTTAGAAGTGTGACTCAAAATACAACTTTTCCATTAAAGGGGGTTTGAAATTACAATTATTTCAGACCAAACATGACATTCCTACCTGGTCCCAATCAAAAACTATCACTTATTATTATTAAGTGTAATAAGGTAACCCAATGTTATCCTATGGGAGAAGTAGGCCTTGCAGTAGTGAAAAATAACTGTAAAGGTTTTTCACTACCAGAACATGTAAACTCAGTAGTACATGTCCAACTTTTTAACTACACTGTAACCTGCCCTATGGGCTGTTTAGAGCTTACCTCTAGGAATGACATATGTATAAAAAATAAGGTTTTGGCCTGGCAAAAATAACTTTCAATCTGCACACAGACTGCAATTGTAGGCCTGAGATATGTTTTAAAAGGCTACTTAAGTGGATGGCACAATAAGTGCTGCAGGCACACAAGTAGCATTACATTTATGGCCCTGGGTACAAGGAACACCATATTCCTGGGGACATATAGATAAATGTAATGTGCCAGAAAGAGAACAAGCACATTAGCACTCGTTGGCAGTGGTAAAGTGCACAAAGTCCACCAAAACCAATTAAGCAAAACAGGAGCAGTGAAGTCAAAATGTTTGGGGGTGACCTTGCAGAGGTAGGAAGGTCCAACACCATCCATATTTTCTGGCCGTACAGTCAAGATCCTTTATATTCCATGTTGTGAGTCTTACCATAGCCTAGATGTTAGGCCTAGCATCTTTTGGCGTATTTCTTCAGTCTTTTCGCTTTCTGACCTCCTGGTTTTGACTCTGATTATGGTGGTTTAGGGTCGCTGTGCACTTTCTCACTGCTGTTCAGAGTTAAAGTGCAAAATACTACTAGTGGGCCTGCAGCACTGGTTGTGCCACCCACAGAAGTAAGGTATCTCAGACATGCCAATGCAGTGTCAGCGCACACTTTTTACTGCCATGTCAAGAAGATGTTGATATTGTGTGGTTGAAAATGCCACTTTTAGAAAGTATGTGGATTGATTTTCTGGCTTTGGAGTGACCGTGGTTCGGTATGTGCATTCACTGTAGACAGCCACTGGGGGGTCAAGATGTGTCCTTCCTTCCCTGGATGAGTCAGGGCTAGACGGAATAGATCTGGGCTTCATTTAGAGTAATGGGAGGAGATTTCCTTGCACCTAAATAGGCCCGGTCTGTCTTAGAGAATGCTGTCGCCACCTCCTGTCAGGAAGCTAGACCTGAGAGAACAGAACTAGTTTTGACTAAGCAAAGAGACTCCCTGCTACAAGAGAACAAAGAAAAAGGCTGTATGAATATTGGGACACAGACCCCAGATCTTTAGAACACTTTTGGACTCAGAAACCTGCCAAGAAGAAGAGGAACTACCACTTTGCTTGGCCTGCAGTAGCTGCTTCTTTTTTGGGCAGAGAAAGGACTGGACTGAACTTTCTGCAACTTCTTTGTTTGAGTTCCTCCAAGAGCTTGAGGTAGAGCTTGACCCCTGTTGAAGAAGTCTCAGCAACAGCAAAAATTTCAAAAGTTCATCTGCTACCAGCACTGGGAACTGTGGGTTTTGTGCTGCAACAGAAGAAAAAGCAAGCTGACGCTGTCAACGAGCCCATTCAGGCTCTTTGTCCTAAAGGTACCACAGAGGGCACCACAGCATTTTGCACATCAACCCTGGTTTCACTGATGAGGCCATTTGACTATGCCACTGAGCTGCTACTTGCACCGTAACCAGTAGGCACACCACTTTGCACCACAGCCTTGCTTCACAACGCCACCTTCATACACTTAACGGCGCTGTTCCGCACCGATTTCGATGCCGCCACTTGCACTGTAGTTCAAGGGCACGGCTCGTAAGTTAGATGATGCACCACCATCCTCCTGCACTGCACCCTTGTTCTACAGATGCTGGTGTCCTCATATCCAGTGTGACTGCCGACAACAGTGTTCCCGCAATGACAATGCTGCTGCTTGCACCATGACCTGCCAGCTCTGTGTCGAGCACCTCATCACTTTGCACAGCAGCCCTAGTCTCACTGATGCCACTGGACAACAATCACCGAGCCGCTGCCTGTACGGAGACCAGAGGGCACCTCATGCCACACCACTTTGATGCTTGTTTCCAGTCCAGGGAGGACCTGGCCTGGCAGTTCGGGCTGGACTGTTCCCATTGGGGACAGGGTCAAGACAGATTTGCATATGGCTGGGTCCAAACTGGAATGGCATGGTGAGCAAAAAAACGATGGATTTATGCCCAGATCTCTGTACTGGGGTGAATGTATTACATTGGTCTGCATTCTATCCATCAATTGTTCTTTTTGCATTTGTCACCCCGAGAGGGACGGGTACGCCCAGAAGTGGGTCCAGTACTATACATGCCACTGGAGTCAATCTATCCCAGCTGATGAGGGCTGGAAGCCCGAAACCGGTCCTAGGATGCTTGTTTCCAGCCCAGGGAGGACCTAGCCTGGCAGTTCGGACTGAACTGTTCTCATTGGGTGCAGGCTAAAGACTGATTTGCATATGGCTGGGTCCAAACTGGAATGACATGGTGAGCAAAAAATCGATGGAGTTAGGCCCAGATCTCTGTACTGGGGTGGATGTATGACATTGTTTTGCATTCTGTCCATCAATTGTTCTTTTTGTATTTGCCACCCTGAGTGGGTCAGGTTTGCCCAAACATTGGTCCTGTGCTCTCCATGCTAGTGGAGTCAAGCTATCCTGGCTGATAAGGGCTTAAAGCCCAAAACCGTTCCTAGGATGCTTGTTTCCAGTCCAGGGAGGAACTGCCAGGCAGTTTGGGCTGGACTGGTCCGATTGGGTGCAGGGTAAAGACTGATTTGCATATGGCTGGGTCCAAATTGGAATGGCATGGTGAGCATAAAAACGATGGAGTTAGGCCCAGATATCTGTACTGGAGTGAATGTATGACATTGTTTTGCATTCTGTCCATCAATTGCTCTTTTTGTATTTGTCAACCTGAGTGGGATGGGTATGCCCAGACATGGGTCCTGTGCTCTCCATGCCACTGGAGTCAAGCTATCCTGGCTGATGAGGGATTAAAGCCCAAAACCGGTCCTAGGATGCTTGTTTCCAGTCCAGGGAGGACCTGGCCTGGCAGTTCTGGCTAGACTGTTCCCCTTGGGTGCAGGGTCAAGACTGATTTGCATATAGCTGGGTCCAAAATGGAATGGGATGATGAGCAAAAAACGATGGATTAAGGCCCGGATCTCTGTACTGGGGTGAATGCATGACAATGTTCTGCCTTTTGTCTATCAATTGTTCTTTTTGCACATATCTCCCCCATAGGGCAATATTGGAGCGGTATTGCAGCCTTTTGCAAATATATCTTTCAATTCGGAAAAGTAAGGTTGGCGTCTCTAGGCTCACAAATTAAAAACACGTATTTTCGTGAAGTTGGTTTTAAGATTGCAGGTCTGAAAATGCCACTTTTAGTAAGATCCAAACAAACGAGATTGTGAGTGCCCTCCTTCCCTTAAATAGAAAGATATTTATGACACTTATTAATGAATGCGTGCTACCAGTAACTGTGGATCGCCTCCACCACAGCATAATCCAAAGGTATGCAAAACGGAGTACTTCCCTCGCCCTCCTTAAAGTCGCACTGCGAAAAGGGAGTGGATTGTCCCACAACATATTGAATTTGACCCAGTATTCCAAGTAAACCAACGATACCATAGTTTAATCTGATTTTTATCCACTAAACTGTCTTTGTTCATATCATCACTCCGGAGACAGTGTGATTACACCTGTATCTTTATTAAACTTTTCAATTACCGACTGCATGCCTGTTTGGGCTTTGTGCACCGGCACGTTTTTCCAGGTAAATAAATTATGAAGTAAACACGATGTATTCCCAGTGCATTTCGAGCCATTAGAGACTCTTCATGAGGGGATTCTACAACAAATAGAAAAAACAGCTCAGCTGACCAATCCATGTTAAATTAACTAAAAAAAAATTTAAAAAAAGACAAATACTGCTTACACCATTACTACTTCCCAACCCTCTCATAACCCCACTCCCCCAGAACTAATACATTACTTAGAACCAAAACCCCCCAACCTCACCCAGCTCGGCCCCACAAGTACATAAATCACCATTAACCAATAGTATAGAAAACGTAAATATACATGTTACTAAGGCCCATTCTAGTGCTTCCTTGCAAAACTGAGATCCCCACGTTACACAAAATTCAACTTCTCCCTTATTTCCACCCTCCTACACCTTTAAGTTCTGAAAACTCATACCTTGTGAACACCACGAACTGCAGCCTCCTCGTGCCTTCCTCAATTAACGTTACTATGCCTGTGAATTGGCCCAAGTTTGTGAATATGTACACTCCAACTCTTAAATACCAGTGATGCTCTTTGTTTGCCCTCCAACCCGGAAACTTCTTCCCGCCCAAAATACAAGAGCTCAATTATCCCAACCCCTCACTGAAAACTCCAACTCCCACAGTGCATATGTCGTGAAAATTAACTCGCTGATGATGCCCACCCTCTATTCCATAACAAATCTCTCTCCTTACGCCCTATAAAATACCACATCCTTCATCATCCTGTAAATTAATCTTCAATGACCATTTCATGTAAAATAATGACTGACATTTGATGCACGGCCCTCTCTGAAGGGTCACCCCAAACTTTTTGACTTCTTCCTCCATTTTTTTCTGACTTTCTTTTTGTTGGTTGATTTCGGACTCTGGGCTCTTTGCCACTGCTAACCAGTGCTAAAGTGCATATGCTTGCTCCCTAAATAATGATATTGGCTCATACCCAATTGGCATATTTAATTTACTACTACTTCCCTAGTAAAGTGCACTACATGTGCTCAGGTCCTATATATTAAATGTTACTAGTGGGCCTGCAGCACTGCTTGTGCCAGCCATCTAAGTAGCCCTCCAACCATGTCTGATGCCTGCCACTGCAGGGTTTGTGTGTGCAGTTTACTGACACTTCGACTTGGCATTGAAAACGACTTGCCAAGATTCAAACTCCGCTTTTATTACTCCTAAGTCACCCTTAAGGCAGGCCCCAGGAAACGCTAGGAGAGGGTGTTGTGTAACTAAAAGGTAGGACATGTACTTTTGTGTTTTACATGTCCTGGTAGTGACAAACTGCTAAATTAGTTTTTTTACTGCTGTGAGGCTTAATCCTCTCATACGCTGACATTGTGAATTTTAGCTATAATTCCTGATTAGAAAGGAATAGCACCATCATGTTTCATATATTTGTAATGGTAATGATAGATCAGCTTTACTGGTACGGTCGGATTTAACATAATTTTAGAAATGCAACTTTTAGAAAGTGGAAATGTTTCTGCTCTTACTGCTCTGTGTGCCTTGCAGCTTGTCTCTAATATATGTCTGGGCAGGGTGGCAGTTAGACTTTGAGCATTCCCTCCAGACAGCCACAAACACAGGAAGGCTATGTGTGGCTGAGTACCCGTCGCCATACATCTGCATTCTGGGCAGGAAGGAAGGGAGGGGCTCACTACTATGATACAAAGAGTAGTGGATTAACCCAACACTAAGGACTTATTAGCTTCCACATATAGCTTGTACTGCTGTTCTGGAAGGTCTGCTTTTCTGTTTGTTGCCCTTCTGCCTGCTGCTCTTTGACTCTGCTATGGGAGAGCTGGACTCTAACTTCTTTCAAGTGATCTCCAAGGGCTTGTTGACTTGCCTCCTGCTGCTTGAGACTCAGGGATATCACAGTCTCTACCCCTGCTCCTCTGCCTGGCTCATTGGAAGTGGTCCAGATACTTGCAACATTGATCCAGCACATCCTCCCAGTTCCAGGAGTAAAATTGGTGCATCGCTTCAGGACCACCGATTTGACTCCAGAGATGGACGTATTAGACAATTTATCATTGCTGTGGCAGCTTGGAGAGATCAACACATCCCTTTGACTGCGTGGCAGAGACTGGCGCAACGCTCGACGCCTCTCGACTCCGGCACCTATCTTCCAAACTGTTGCATCTCCCTCACAGCATGGAGAAGATCGACATATCTCGCTGCTTGCAACTATTAAAGGTACCTTGTTTACCGGAGCCTGTGTGGGTACTGTAGAAAGAACTTTGACTTTGTCCTGGTTCAGGGCAACCTAATGTGACCTTTTTAGTACTACTTACTTCTAATTACTACACCTCATCTATTTCTTTAAAATTTAGTATTTCAACTTCTACACATTGGATTTTTGTCATTTTGATCTTGTTTTATTTATAAATTCATACTTTATTTTTCTACACTGTTGTGGAGTCTTTTTGTGGTGTTTTTACTGTGTTCCTGTATGAATTACTGCATACATACTTTACACATTGCCTTCTAAGTTAAGCCTGTCTGCTCTGTGTCAAGCTACCAGGGGTGAGCACAGTATATTTTAGGTTGTGTTGCAACTTACCCTGATTAGGATTGTAGTTCCTACTTGACAGGGTGCATATCTCTGCCAACTAGAGACCCAATTTCTAACACTGGTGAAGAGGACCCACCCAAGTGCTCTAACTATACCAATGGATGTTGGTACCCCTGGCACAGAACCTGTGGGGAGTCTGGCACCAGAGGCCATTGGGTCTGGGGTCTTTATGTGCTCCCTTACATTTCAAATTCTCACATTGGACCTGCACGATCTGTCCTCAAGACATTCAAATTTCCTGCTGGTGTTCTCCATTTTCTGAGCCACTTTAGCTAACATTGCTTAGTTTTTACTGGAGTTGGATTGTAGGTGTGAGATTGAAATCTCATTGACTACCAACCTTGCCCTAGTTGCTTGAGCATCCCTTATCAGCTCCGACAATATTTCATGGCGTTTGATTTGATGGATTGGAGTTGTTCATATAGGGTCTTGGTAAGTTGTTGCTGCAAATCCGTCAAGCATGTATTTAGGACTTGTTTGATGAGGGTTGTTGAACAGCGCTTTTCAGTGAGGATGCCATAGCTTTGTCAATCTGCTTTGGGGGTGCACTTCCAAGTGCAGTTGTTAACAGCAGTCAAGAGCCCAGTCTGACTTGAGGTCTTGTTTAGTGTTGGGCACCACATATTTCTTGATATGTCCCAAGGGTGACTATAGGGCCACAGCTATGCTACTTGATAGGATTATTCCCTGTGACTGTATCACCAGCACCTCTGTGTTTGTGGCCTTCAAAACGTTATTGTGGTGAGGCTTCTCTGGATGAAGCCCATGTCCGGAACTATTTTCTCCTCGTGTGTACGAACTCTGAGTTTTTTGTCCCATTTGTTCTCACCGAGGTGACCCAGCTCTATTTTTAACACTCTTCAAGGGTGCTCCTCTCTAAGTTGGAATTCCCCTCTCTGTTACCCCAGGGTGACTAGAGGACCTCTTCTCACTTCTGTGTAGACTTCTACAATTTGCTTGCAATTTGTTCTTGAGGCACATCAGTATTCCCTGCCAAAGACTCCCCCACCCCATCACCAGGGGCACCATGTTCTAAACATCAAAGGATTATATTCTTGACACTGTCATTTCTTTGCAACCAATGGCTTTTCCGTTGTTACTTGTTTGGGGTGCCAACCTCTATCCTCTAGGCCTGTGTGCCTCTCACCTTGTTGGTGATTGGGGCCTTCTGTAGAACCGGTTATGGTGTCATCAAGTTGTTTAGCTGAACCTCTGTCTCACAATCAATCTGGCGAATATCCCCTCTGGTTACTGAGATTCCCCTATGAGTCTTTACAGGCCTCTCACAACTTCATGCGGATGTTTAGATGGTTGTCTTCAGTGAAAGTAGGTGATCCAGGAGAGTCTACCACAGCTGCTCTATGCGGAGGGAAATATAGTGAGTTAAATCCTTCATTGCAAATCCTATGGAACACATCTCTGTCCTGTGCTGTGTGCAAACACTTATTATTGTGGGGCTGTCTGTCGATGGATTTTCAGGTCCACGTTCTCATGCCTGTTGGACTTGGGCCATTTGATTACAGTGGGCTGCGGCTTTGTAGGCCTCTGCTTGCCAAATCAAAGATGGCCACTGCTCACCAAGACATGGATCCGCAGCCTCTTCATCGTACAGGCAGGTAATTTATAGAGGCGGACAAGTCCCCAGCAGCCTCGCTGTTTCTTTGAGCCCACCTTTGTACAGAGATGTGATCAAGCCTACATTCAAGCTGCTTTAAAATATAGAAATTGCAGACCCGGCCAGGAGCTCTACTCTAGCATGTCCACATTGTCATAAACACTAGCCATGACCCCTTTATGCTTTTTAATTTGAATTCATTTTTCAAAATACTTTTCATTTTGATTCTCTCTTTTTTCCAGGGTCCCTGCAAAGCTATGGCAAGGCTAATTTGTGACAGTGGCCCCTTTTAAAGAAACAGTTTCTATAAAACAGAAGCTGCCATTCTGATTTTCCATTCTGACCAAACCCATTCTCTGAACTGGTCAATGCTTGTAATATACTACAATTGATAGTGCTCATAAGATGCACATAAATTTGGGCCCGATTCACAACGCTTTTTCTATGAGTTGGAACACGAAACATATCGCAGATTGGATCTAGTCCCACGAACTTCGCGACGAACATGAGGGTTTATCCTTCCCTTCTGACGCCGTAGTGATTTATGCTTGTACAACTCCATTGGATTCTTACCCAAATAAGCTCGTTCGAATAGCATCACCGTCAGTCAGTGGACAAATATTATTCCACCTATGTGTACGCTTTCGCACACCCAAACTGTTCTTTCTTTCCAGAAAGCATGGATTCTTTTGGCTCAACCCCAGATCGGGTCTCTTTCTTACTACACGTCTTGCAAAATGTGAGTTCCGGGCCCTGCCGGGTCGGAATTATCTCCGGCGGAGCGGCTTCCCTAGAGACTGATCATTTCATCATAGCCCTGAGGAGTCGTGGGAAAACTATTCCATGTGCAACGAAACACGTGTCGTCTGGATTGTTATGAAGAATATTAAATACTTCATTTCTCACGAACCAGAAGATGACTTCTTGTTTATCCACAGGCTTTGTTTCAAATTGTACCAGTGTCTACACTGACACATTGTATTATATGTAACGGTTGTGTGCAAGGGTATTCTGTTGTGTATTTCTAGTGTGACAGTATTTGCTATCACATAATTGGGGGGGTTACAAGGCTTATCCCCTCACACTTTTTTCACCACAATTTGTAGCTAGTATTTCCAGACCTTTTTGCATTCACCTTTGCAGTGCGCCCTTTCCCTGACTTAAAATCCCTTGTGAATTCTGTGACCTATTAGTTGGTGTGTGTTAGTTCAGGCTTAACTGTTACTTACCCATGAAATTCCAGGAGTGAGATTTGCTTATTCACAGTTTTGATCATTATGCATGTCTTAATCCTGCAACATTCCAACAGAAAAATCAAATTGGGCCTCAATAGTAGGTGTCATTTACAAACAGGACAAGAGTGAGGAACCAACTCATAGAAAACGCTTTGTAAACTAGGGTGAGAGAAAAAAAATCTGAATTCTTCAGCCACGTGGCATTCATATATTGGCCAGTCCACATTCCACAGCCATTGATTGGCAATAAGTGTCATTCATTAATAAGGACCTAACTCGCAATCACATGAATAGTATGATATCGAAAACTATTCTTCTAAGCTGAAAACCTTTTTGAATTTTGGGACTTTTAGTTCCCGATTTTCCATCAAGTATATATTCATATAGCTCCCAGCATACAAAAACCTGTTAGGACTGACTGAAGGTGCAACTTTGACACTTTTTACAATTAAAAATAGTATTTAAAAATACAAATCAAAACTGTGAACTGTGGAAAGAGTTTTTGGTTTTCTATTGTGACTCACAGATTTGCTCTAAGAGGGGAAGAAAATTGTTCAGTGGCTAGCCACATAAGGTGGGCATCGTGTAGCACCTGAAAAGGAATAGAATCCTTGAAATGATTAGAGTGTATAGTCTAAAGTAAAGCAGTCGTTGCAAAATGATCATACCCTAGCGGCAAAGGTGGGAAACCTCTTAAGATTTCTCCACGTTTTGTATTCCGCCTTTGTTTACATAAGCAAGAGGTTTCTCAGATAGAGCAACATACATCAGATTAGTATGAAGTTATGTGCCACAAATATAGAGACAGCAACACTATGCTTTTTGATACTGAACATCTGAACTCAAAGAATCTTAGAATTAGTTTCTGTTTTAATCTGCCCACGCATTCCAACGTGTTTTTAAGATGTGTGGTAGCTATTAACAAGCAAAGAGGAAATATTGTATTTGAATTATAAGTTCAGCAAGACACATGTAATATGTATGTCTTTCATGGTTGTGGTTGCATCCAACAGCACTATGAATGCTGGGGCTTGTAGGCATACTCTTGCAATGGGTAACTGACAGAGAAGGAGGGACACTGCCCTAGTGCAACAAACGGAGGAGGAGTAGTATACACTCCACCAAGCAGCAGGCAGTCGAGGTGGTGTCAGCATTTCAAGCGCATGTCACTTCCCCAGGTTGCACCTGTTAATATGCTTTTGTACCAGTGTGAACATAGGCAAGGGCTAATTCTGTACCACGCTTCCTATTCTGCTCATGAACACTATATTTAGCATGTTCTGAGCTTGCCTTTCCTGTCCAATCTCCCGAATGGTGAAATTAATCTACTGGTGTGACAATCCTGCTCCATTTTCTGTGAGTGCTGATCAATAGATCAATAAATAAATGTCTGCCAGGTCCTGGCATGGCAGCACCAACTGGAAGTGACTTCAGCAACTTTCATCCGATTAACCAGAGTCAACTTTGAAGCCCTTGTCAGCTTCTGGTTTCCTCAAGAGGAAGGATGTATGTGCAAGAAAAGAAAAGTATTTCAATGGCAGTGGTAATCCAGAAGGTGGAGACACCACTGGTACAACCAGCCGCAGCCCGTGCAGGTAAGAACGGTGGGGCGGAGGGACTTGGTGGGTAGTGATTTTGACAGACGACGACAAGGGAAAATTAGATAAATAAAACATTTTCCTAGTTGTTGTATGTCAAAATCCCCCCCCCCACCCGGCCCACCGCTCCACCGCTCTTAATTGCATGGGCAGCGGCTGGTTACAATTGCCCTTGTCTTACAAATGTATCTATGTTGTCACCTATTTCGGGGACAGTGGAATAGCTGGGAGGGTGGGGGTGGTCCGCCATGTGCTGCAATGTTTTGGGTGTGGCGAAAGTTAGCATGTCGTGTCTGTTGACTACCACTATCCCTCTACCCCTGAGAACAAGTCGTCCGTCGGCTGACAGATTTCCCCCCCCCGAACAAGTTGTCCTTCGGCCGCCACCCTCTACTCCCTCTGCTCTTACGTTCATTGGGCGGCAAACTAAGGGGCCGGCCCGCTTGGCAGTAGGTCTGGGTACGCCACTGTTCTGGGAGCTTCATAGAGCAGTAATATAGGAGACATGGGACAAAGTAATTGCAGGGAACCACAACTACGTCTGTAGTGACTCCTCTATGACTCCTAGGTTTTTGGTAAAATAAATGCGATTTTTGCTTAATCGTGCATTGTTCTGATCATCATATGCGTTGTCCTTTAGAAAATCTCTTGGACTAATGCTTTTATTTGCTATTGGGTTCTCAATCCAGGGTAAGATAAGTAATACTGCACTACTTTGCAGAGTTACCACCAACAACCTATTTTGCTGCTATTCAGACGCGCTCATACGGTGCAAGTACCACACTGATACAGACCTAAGTAGCGGCATTGTATAGCATTCACATGCATAAAAAATCGACAGAACTAAACCAACAGAAGTGAAACGAATATCAAAAGCTGGGCTGGAGATGGAATGCATTCAATTTGCATTCTAGAAGACAGTATTCTAATCTTGCATGTACTAGATGTTAAAAACCCTCTTTGGTTGAATTGAGGTTGGAGAGAATAACATCTCTTTTTGGAACCAACCCATAAAGCTATCTACACAGTTAAGTATACCTTTGCTAAGAAAAACTCTGTTTTGCATAGAACATTTGCATTATTGTTTTCTCAGCAGTATTTTGATCATACAGAAATTCCACTAACATAGTCAAATTTGTTTGTGGATCAGTTTACTCCCTGATGTTAATATTCCTTTGTCGCTCCACCAGCAAAAGCAAGTAAATGCCTACAAACTTGCCCTGGATAAATATGTTGCATTAATATAGGAATCGTCTGTTTTAGAATACTTTTAGGTTATATTTGGGTCACACCCACTACTAGTAGGTGAGAACCTTACAATGCTGTATGACAATCATTGAGGTTATCATGCAGTGGAACATTACCTTACCTCCTCACTATACGGAGGTTCACACATTCTTTTTGGTTCATAAGTAGAGTGAATGTTAATATTTTTCTTTACATTGGATATCACAATATACACTGCTGAATTTCTACATTACTAAACTTTACAAGCAGAAGCATATCCTCTTGCTTGGATAGTGCAGACCTGTTCCTGTTGAGTTGTTTTTTAATATTAGGGTCCAGATGTCAAAAAATATGTGGCTAGCATTATTTCATGTCCTTGGTGGTAAGTTAAGGCAGTGCTTGTTCCAAACACCTTTTGCTAATATATTATGAAAACAAGATTCTGGAGGTAGCAATGTGTGACAAGATTGTTTGTGCATATTCGGCGTATGGTATTTTTTGGTGGTGGGCATGTGTTCTGTTGTTTTTTATGCTACTGTGTTTTTGTGCTGCACTATTGCAATGTGATTTTGTTGTGTTTTACTGCTGCTGTTTATTTATTATTACATTTATTAAGCGCACAGCTACCCGGAGGTTTCCCGGCGCTGCACTGTATTCTGTCTTGACTCTTGCTGTGATGCACCCTGTTACATTGTAACTGTGTTGTTATGTTGCTTTATTTATGTTATTGTGTGGATATGTTGTTATGTTACTACATTATTGTAAGTAATTCTTTATTGCTCAGTTAAAACCATTGCACTGCGTTATTGTGTTACATTCTATTGTTTATTTTAGATGTCAACAAGTGCTGATACATTTCCAGCGAAAAAAACTTGAAATTACCTATGAAAAGCAACCAAATACCACTGTCTAATCAGTAAGATAACACTGCTCTAGCTCAACTACTTCATGCACAGCCAGCTCAAAACTGTTCTGAAACTGAGTAGGAAGTTAGAGCTCCCAGCAGTGGTGTAGCAAGAGTGATATGGGCCGTTATGAAACAAGGAAAATGGGACCAATGGCCACACTTCAGTAGCAAAATACAGTCTTAACTGGGGTCCAGAAAGCCCCTCAGACCCCTGGGCCCCAGAGCTCCTGCACCTACAGCACTATTGATAGCTGTGCTCCAGGTTCCTAGGTCTTACTCAGTGTAATATGGCTCCTGATCTTGTGGTGGATTTCCTGCTAAGACAGAAGTAAGATTGGTTGCAAACTTTCATAATGGCTGTATAACAGTTCTTTGTGTAATAGTCCTATAGCTGACAGTGTGTCATTCTCACTTGCTGTAGAATGTATCTGCACGCTTTTTCTATGCCGAAGGCTCAAGAGCACTGATCAGAAATTGTTTTACCAGCAGCGGTAAACTAATTTTAGAGAGGAGGCAGGTGTCCATAAGTGACTGAAGGATTTCCATGCAGAATGAGACATGTTGGAAGTATGTGCACATGATTTGCCAATCCACCACTGTTCCTCTCTGTGTGGTGTGAGCCATTTACTTAACATGCTGGATTCCACTAGAAAAATGATCTCTGGCTGTAGTGGAGTGAGGGACACTCATACTGGGGTTGCTACCCATTTGGCTTTAGCCTGGAATTATCACTATTCCCAGGGCTTAAAGTGGGATGAAAAAACTGGGGGGGGGGGTCTCTCAAAGGTGCGTGACCAATGTAATTAAGGGCGTGGCTTAAAAACACTGTTAAGCTAAAAATCTGTTCTAAGCATAGTGTGCCGCCCAACTTGTATTTTGCTGTTTCTTTCATCACATTCAGATATAAGACAAAAATAACATCATACCTACAACATGTCAGGACTATTGGCTTTGTCAATGGTTGTTAGTTGCATAAGATAAATAAGCAGCCACTATGGCTTGCATATAATATTGAAAAAGGTTCCACTTAAATCCCTGGTGACACCACAACAACGTTGCTGCTCCTGAGTTTCAAAAAGAGAAGGGAAATCCAGAGAGAAAATTACTCTCTTTAAAGGATTTCCCTTCCCCTACAATGCTCACCTCACATGACGTCATGCCATACCTTCTCCACTAGTGAGAAGTGAGCAGTGTGGGCACGCGCACATCGATGTGCCTGCTGTCAGGACAGTTCGGTAAAAATGGACCGCCTGTGCCAGGGCACAAAACAGAGCCCAATAGAGTCCCGTTTCGAGGCCTCCTTTAAAAAACTGCAGGTGCTCAGCAACGGTGAGACCCGTCCCACTTAAAGCCCTGACTATTCCAGTACTGAATATGTTCGTTCAGTTTTGTATCTTTTTTTGTCTTGATTACAAGAAGTTCCTAGGGACTTCAAAGTCGATTTTGATTGCCAAACAGCAGCGATTAATGAAATAAAAAGAAGACTAGCTTGAGTGCCACCTTTCTGTTTGACCTATCCACTTTGCCTATCAGTTCTTACCAGTTATAATTGCATGAAAAAGGAACAGGTACCATTCTGGTTTTAGCTGATCTACTCTATAGTTTGAAGCTAGTTTTTCTGTTAAAGTGATCTGTGGTGTGGTAATGCTTTTTGTGGCCCGTGTTAGATACATGAAGACTTTGAGTTACTTGATTATCCCCTCACTTGTTTCTCCAACCTTCCCTAACAACATTGCACTGCTTGTGTGAGCGCTGTGTGCTAAATAGCTGCATGCCAGCGCGCTATTGTTGCAATGTCCATCCCATAAACACGACGGCCTGATTGCATTGTAAGTCTGATGTTCAACCGAGGTGCACAACTTCATATTATAAATGACAGCCAGCTTGTCATTGACATATTGTGGCAATGCTGCTCATCACAGCTTTTACCTAGTCAAAAATTCTATTAACACCCACATTATCAGTATCACAGTAAGTGTCCAATTGAATACAAATGCTGTGTTGCACCTATTTATTAATTGTGGATTTTATATAGTATGGACATGGCCCAGCGGCATCAGAGCACTTCATAATAAAGTGAGAAAATATCAATAGCCCAAGAAAACCTGATTCCTATTCTCAACATTTGCTGTAACTAGAAGACTCTTTTTCCGTGGCCCTTTAACACAATCTCCTTGACCAATCAATTCAATTCATTCAACTTTATTTCGGCGTTAGACCATAAAAGTGCGAGTTCAGAGAATAGATAAAACATTTTAAAACTAGACCAATGGAATAAGCCAGATGGAAAAATACACAACATAAGGTGTAATACATTAACCTGAGATTAACACATTTGTAACCAGTTGCAAAAAAACAAAAAATAAAAAACACAGTAAACTAAAACAGAGACTAAAAATATCCATAAGGACACAATCTAAGCATCCATTAGTGGTTAGGTAGGCTGCGATGTGATGCTGAAACCATGTCAACAAAACCCCTTGCCTATACCACTCGGACAGCCAAGCCCACTATGTTGGCTCATTTGTGTGCTTTTTGCACACTTAAAGCTAGTAAGAAGTTACGCAAGGGACCTAAAACAGTGACACAAAAATACTTAAAACCATATGGATACAGTAATGGAAAGTTAATATACTATGTATCTTTCACTTTTTGAACAGATGCCCCAAGATCTTGGCAACGGCATAGATGATCTGATCTTAAAATGCGAAGTGCCTCAGCATGGCAGCCCGTGCCCAGCTTCTTGCAGATTGGTTTTAGCCATTTACACCTTGGACAGAAGTACTCGGGACAGAAGAAGAACACTTGGGCAATAGATTCAGTAAGAGATATGCACCTGGGGCAATACAGGGGAAAAGTGGATGCCTGCCTCCAGGAGCTAGTGTATGTGTTCAAAGGGAGTGAAACAAAGCGGAACTGTATATAAAGTTTCCTATCATAAGGAATGGTGATGATTTCAAAGTGTTTTTCATAAAATCCAGTCATTTTTAAATTCATAAAATCCAAGATTAGACATCCTCAGGAAGAGCTGGTAAATGAACCCTGCACAACCCAATCCGAGTAGTGTGTCTTCAGTGTGTCTTTGCTAAGGGGCGGTGGTTGGTCCTTAATGTCCCAAAGGTCCTCTAGACCTAATACTCTTAGAGAAGATTTCACATTGTGAACCTAGCCAATCCTCTTAGAAAGGTCGAGTGCAGCTACCTCATAAATGGCGGCAGCATATAGGACAACTCTGGGGTGGACCTAATGAGCAGCCAGAATAATAAGGGGTGTAGCTTGGCCTGCTATACAATGGTAGGTCTACCCAAATGAATTCTTAACGGGTGCAGGGGCGTGCTCTTTGGCAGAGAGACAAGAGACCTCAGAAACTTGTTCTCTGAGTTCAGAAGAGCGTCCATCCTTCAAAACCCAAAAGTTCTGCTCCATAAAGTGCGGAGCCCACAGCTTTTGCCGCATAGATCTGAATAGGGGCTGCCACTGGTTTAGTAAAGAAGGTGCTATGTTCCTTTAGCAAAGCCCAAACTATTTGTCCAACCTTGAGCATCTGCTTATCCACGTGCTGTTTCCATTACATATCTTCAGATATGGTAAATCCCAAAAAGTCAAAGGTATGCACCCTCTCAAGGAGGATCCCTCCTATTTTAAATTTACCTCTGAAGGACTTGTGGGGGTTGAGGAGGAGTATCTTCATCTTTAGGATATTAACCTCCAGACCCTGTGAATTGCTACCGTTTTTTTTTTGGATCAAATTTATTTTATTGAGTTCAGCAGTGCAAAATATTACAGAATTCGGACAAAGTGAGCATTGCACGGGTGTGTACCCCCTGGGTGTCGCCTGTCTCCCGAATCCATAAGTTTATGGGTGGGATGCCATGTGTCCATGTAAGCTCGTAAGGCGGGAACCAGACCCAACAGTGCATGCTAGAACTCTTATATACCTACCTCCCCATAAACCCACCCTCACCATAACTGTCCCCAACCCCGAACTCCAACTTACCCTCCCCCACCCTTCCCCTCTCGGTGTGTTCTGGCGCGCCCCTAGAGGTGGCTATTAGGACTCAGTCTAGACCTTGCTTTCAACTTTGGTCGTCGTGTCATGAAATTCTTCTGCTAACTTCAGGACCCTTGGGTATTTGGGGCAGGTAAGCTCAGTTAATTCTTGGGAAAGCAGGGTAAGGAATGGATGCCATATTTCTTTGAAGGTGTCGGACGTCTGCGTGAGCCAAGATTGTATCTGCTCCATCCCCATAATGTAGCACAATCTGTGTAGCCACCCCGTGTGTGTGGGTTTTCTTGACGTACCCCATAGTGAGAGGATGTGTTGAGTTGCCGCTCCTAATGCCAGACCCATCTGTTTCCCCCTTATTGATTTGAGTGGGAACATGAGTTTGTTGGGGAGCCCTAGGATCGCATATGCCGGGAAGCGGGGGATTTCAGTTTAGAAGTAGGTGTCCACATCTTTAAGCACCCCTTCCCAGTAATCTTGCACCTCCACACATTCCCAGAGCAAGTGTAGCATAGTCCCCGTGTGCCCACAATCCCTCCAGCATTTGGGGTCTCTACTTGGGTTACCCAGATGTTGCGTTCCGGTGTCAGATGCCAGTAATAGGCAACCTTCACCGCCGACTCTTTGCTGGCTGTGTTCCTAGCCGTGTGGTGGGCCCTATAATATATGTCCTGCCATTCTTTGTCAGAGAGTGTGCGTCCCAGTTCTCTCTCCCAACGCTTCTGACCGGCGGATCTCATCATGGGTGGCGGCGGGGATAGCATTTTATATAATTCCGTGATTGACCGTGTGTCCGACGTTTTAGTCATAATCCATCGCTCGTACGGGGTGAGAGGACGGCTAGCCAATGGTGCGACATCCTTATGCGTGAGCCAGTGCCTGAGTTGAAAGTACTGGAAGCGGTTTGGCATATCAAGTGCGTAATCTGCTGTCACCGTGTCCCACGCCAAGAAGCCCTGTGTGTCGAATAAAAGACCTGCGGAGCGGCAGTCAGACTGTCGCCACTGGGGGAAGGAGCCCGGGGACATCCCCGGAGGGAACTCCGGGTTGTCCAGCAGGGGCGTCATAGGAGATGGAAAGGATGTTAGGCCTCTAGGAAATGCCGTCGCATCCCCCACCTGGAGAAGCGTCCTAGTGAGAGGTGAATTCTTAAGGTAGGCCAGTCTATCCGGTCTAGCCAGGAAGGGGACTTTCTAGAGAGACAAGCCTGCCATATTCCTGTCCTGAAATAACCAGTGCTTTTCGGAAAGGGGTCAGGACCACTCTAGGAGATATCTTAGCCGTGCCGCCTGAAAATAGCGCCGTAAGTCTGGCACTCCCAGTCCCTCCTCTGCCGTCACCCGCGTGACCAAATCGCGCCGCAGCCGAGGGCGTTTACTAGCCCAGACGTATTGTTGCAGGGTGTCCTTATTTAGCATCCCCACTGGGGGGGTGACTGGGATGGTCTGGAATAGGTACAGAATCTTTGGCAAGAGGGACATCTTGACGGCCGCCACGTGGCCCCGCCACGAGAGCGGTTGTTGTCTCCATCTCTAGATGTCAATTTGAATGCGCGGCAGGAGCTTTGTGTAATTTAGTTCGACTGTCTGGGCTGTCGCGGGCGTCAGTTCAATCCCCAGGTATTGTATTGTGGTTCGAACTGCTAGCCCCGCAATGTGCAACGTCTCCCTGTTGGCAGGACGGGTGTTGCTACCCAGCGTGAGAACGACGATTTCTGTACGTTCATTTTGAAGCCCGACACCGCCCCGAATTTGTCCATTTCTGACAGGAATGCCGGTATCGAGACCCGGGGGCCGTCTACTGCGATAAGTATGTCGTCCGCGTATAGACTTAGGGTCTGCTCTTCCCCCCCGAACTTAACTCCTGTGATATATTTGTTGTCGCGAACGCGTTGGGCGAATGGCTCGATGTAGAGGGCGAACAATAACGGTGAAAGCGGGCAGCCCTGCTGCGTGCCCCTTCAAATGTCGAACGGCTTGGAGCTGACCCCGTTGACTTTGATCGACGCCCATGGTGACGCATAACAACCGGCCACCCAGGCTCTGAACTGGGCGCCCACGCCGAATTTCGCCAGCGTGTTGTCCAGATACTTCCAGTCGAACCTGTCGAACGCCGTCTCGGCGTCGACCGACAGCAAGGCTGCATCTGAAGCATTGAAATTAGCTTTGTCGATAACATGCATTAGGCGTTTAGTGTTGTCCGCACTTTGTCGGGTGGGCACAAAGCCCGCCTGGTCTGGCTCTATTATGCCTGGCAAGCATGGGCCCAGGCGCATGGTCAGGATGCCGTAAATAACTTTAGGTCAAGATTGAGGAGCGATATCGACCTGTATGCCGCACATAGAGACGGGTCTTTGCCTGGTTTCGGCAGGACGATGACTTCCGCCTCCAGCATCTCCTGTGGGATCGAGCCCGGGTCCCCAAAGGAGTTGAATAATTTTGTGAGGACTGGCGCCAGAAGAGGGCAAAATGTCTTGTAGAAGCCTGCTGAGAAGCCATCTGGGCCCGGGGCTTTTAGAGGTTTGAGTCTGGCGATGGCGGAGACAACCTCCTCCAGGCGTATAGGGGCATCTAACGCGAGGGCGCTCGCCTCGTTGACAGCGGTGACCTCCATGGTCTCTAAGTAGGCTTTCCCCGCCTCGTCTTCCAGGGCTGGGTCCGCCGCGTAGAGCTGTGCATGGAAGGCTCTAAATGCCTCCGCAATGCAATCCTCGTCCTGGACCATGTCTCCTCCGTCCTCATGAATGACGGGAATCTTGGAGCGGACAGTTTTTGCTTTAAGCTTGCTAGCCAGCAGGCGGCCGGTCTTGTCCCCACTCACGTAATACGTGTGGCGGAGGCGGAGGGCCACATATTCCGCCCTGTCCAGATCCAGGCTCGCCAATTGTGCCCTGGCCGCCTTCAATTTGCACCAGATCTGGGGGGCGCCCGTCCGGCAATGAACCCTCTCCAGCTCTAGCACCTGTTCCTCCAGCTCTCGGTGCCTCTCCCTCCGCTCTTTATTATCCGCCGCTGCGATCGCCATTATTTCGCCTCAAAGAACCGCCTTGAGCGCCCCCCACACCGTCGACTGGGCCACCTCCCCGTGTCATTTTGACCCAAGTAGCCGGTGATGCTTTGGGATAGCTGCTGTACCACCCCTTTGCGGGAAAGCAGGCTTTCTCTGAGCCGCCACCTACCTCTATGTGGAGGCACGCTCGGGACCGTCAGTTGAAGGACCACCGCTTCGTGGTTAGACAGTGCCGCTAGGGTGATGTCTATGTCCCGTATCATAGGAGTCAGGTCTGCAGAGCACAAAAAGTGGTCTATCCTGGCGTAAGTGCGGTGCACGTGTAACTAGAAAGTGTACTCCGGGGCGGTGTGATGCGTCTCTCGCCATATGTCTACCAGTCCTCTATCAGTCAGCCACTGCTTCCCTGCCGTGGAATGTGCCCCTGAGTCCCCAAATCTCCTCCCAGATCTGTCCACCTTGTTGTCCATAACCAAATGTATGTCCCCCCCAACCAAGATATGCCTCGTATCCCCTGCCAGTGCATCTGATAAAGCCCCCTTAAGGAAGGCCTCCTGCTTGGTGTTGGGTGCATAAATAGAGCCAATTGTGAATGTCAGGGTACCTATGTGAACAGTGTGTGCTAAAAGTCTACCCTTGATTTCCGCCACCTTGCTCCCCACCCGTCCTTTGAAGTGTCTGGCTATCAAGACGGCCACCCCTGCCTTTTTCTCGGTGGTAGCGGAGTAAAATTGATGGGGAAAGGCCCTGGCTTTCATGCGATGCCAGTCTTTTGCAAGTAGATGTGTCTCCTGTAACAAACAGATTTCAGCCCCAGAGTGCTCCAGGAATGAGAGGACCGCCCTCCTTTTGACTGGGTTATTGAGCCCCTTTACGTTAAGGGAGAGGACCCGGATGAATTCATCAGCCATAAGACCGTGTGTGTCCTGTCTGCCCTTGACCTGGCCCCAAGCCGCCTCTCGTTTCAATGCCTGTCACCTGATGGAATCGAACACACCGAGCCCCTAGTTTTGAACTCTCCCACCCCTCCCCTCCCCCTGAACCCCAACCGGAAAATCCCAACATGTGAACATTGTCCAAGGCCTATATGACAGCAGTCTAGGCCTGTGGTGTAGTGTCTGACAATGGGAAAGCGTGACTGTGGCGGACCTGGAGCCCCCCGTCCCGCTTCCCCACGGCAAAGGTGCTACATGACGATCAACCCCTCTTGCTCAAGTCCTCTCATGGTCCGGCGGTTGTGTCTTTAGTGACCTTCTGTATCGCCGCCGCATGCTCGTTTGCCACCGTCTCTGGGTCCGGCTTGAACCCTTTCTTGGGCGTGCGTCGATTTCTCACTGTCTGCCAGCCGTCCTTCTGTGACTGCGGAGAACGTGACTGAGAGGGCTGTTGTTCGGAGCCATCGTCCGACGCCCCCCCTCCATAGATATGCCTAGGATGGTGCACGTGTCCCTCAAGGACCGGAGTTGGTGGAGTGTCCCGTTCCATTTGAAGACCAGTCTGAAGCGGTGCCCCCAAGAGTATGGGACTCCCTTGTCCCGTAGGAAGGTGGTTGCTACCTTGAACGGCTGTCACTTCTGTAGAGTGATTGTGGACAGGTCCTGAAAAAGTTCTATTGTTTGCTCCTTGAAGCGGAGGGGCTGTTTCTGACGTGCTGCTTTCAAGATGCGCTCCTTGAGGGGGTAGTCGGGCAGGAAGGCCAGGATATCCGGGGGAGGGGCGGCGATTTGCGTGCCTGGCCCACCCTGTGGGCCCTGTTGATTCGGATCTCAAAGTCCACACTCTCTCCTAGGACTTCTCGGAACAGATCCTGTAGGTAAGCTGTGACGTCTCCTCATTCCGCTTTAAGTGGCACGTTTCGCACCCGTATATTGTTTCGCCTGGATCGATTCTCCAGGTCCTCCGCGTGGGCCTGGAGGTCTGTTTGTTGATCGTGTAGTGTGAGGATTTCCTGCTGCAACTGTTCCACCTCCGCACTTCTAGCCTGGTCCGAGGATTCAATTGCAGCCACTCTCTCGCCTATTTCGTCCATGTTGTGGCGCAGCTCCTTGTAGCCCCCCGCCATGTCGTGCCTGAGGGTTTGGATGTCCTCCTTGAGAGATGCGAACAGAGCCTCCATAAAGGATTTTGTTGCCGGTGCTTCCCCCTCGTCCCTTTCTCTGTCTTTAGGCTTGCTTGATGGCAGTGGTTTGTCTGAGCTCTTGTCCCCCTTAGGAGCACCTTTTGCCAACATTTCGGGGATAGTGCGCCCTCCTCTGCGGTTTGTAGAGGACATGTTCCGTCTTCCCCGCCTCAGGTGGCACCGCCTGCGGTCGTAGAGTACCTCACCAGCTCCAATGACGGTTTCGCTGGCGAGGCGGGATGCCGAACCCGGGGTCCAAGGCTCGTCTCTCCTCCCACCCAGCCCGCTAGTGTGGCCTCGTGTCAAGGCCTATGGTTCCCTGCGTTCAGGTCCGTTGGCGGTTGCTGTGTGCTCTACTGTGTCAGCCCGGGTCGATTCCAGGTGCCTCAAAGTCCGGCCTCCGTCCGCTTCCCGGACCTCCCCGGGCGCTCCTTGGGCCAGAAGTCAGATCCCCAATGTCGTGGCCTCTGTGTCCTCAGCTCGCTGTAATGGCCGCCCCTCACTCGCCCGCCAGTGTGGGCCTCTTGGTATGGTGCTGCATGAGGGGCGTGCCTGTGCTGAGCGGGGGAGGTCCCCCGCCCTCGTCTATTGGTCCCCGGGGAGCTGGCCGAACCTGCGCTTCCCGGCCTGTTTGCTAGCTCACTGGGTCACTGCACTTTGGTGCAATGGATGTGCGGTGCGACAGGTGCTTTCCATGGGCGAGCACTGGACCCCCGCGCCCAGTCACCGCGTGGCTGCTGGCTGTCCCAGGGTCAGGTGTCAGGCAGCTCGATCCGCAACCCGTCTGTGATTCTTGCGGTGTGAATCGGCCTCCCGCCCCTATACTCGGCGGGGGTAGGCCAGTCCAATGCCGTGGGCTCGATCACCTGCCCCCTGAAACCCGGCTCCCCGAGCTCCGGCCGCCCACTCCTCACCTCAACTTCCCGAATTCACCGGCTCCGGCAGGAAGGCCCAAGCCTGGGCCTTGGGTAGTGCGCCCTGCCTCTCTCGCTGCCCACCGCTCCGGAGGCCCTCTGGAGCTAGCCCGGGTCTGCCAAGTTCGGTCCACCGCCTCCGTTCTGCCTGGGGCCGATCCGCCCAGGGGTGCTCTTCTGCCGCCGGGAGGAGTATGGCAGGCCACGGCCGGGGCCTGTAGCTCATCCCCGCCGGCCGGCCAGCCCGCCGTTGCTTTCCCGCTTCGGGCCTGGGACGGCAGCGATCTTCAGTCAGGGTGTCTCGCCCCAGCCGCCGGTGCTAATGAACGCGGCCAAAAGTTGCTGCAAGGGGCCCGCTCGCTGGGGAATGCCGTTTCCGCCTTGATGGGGGTATTTTCAGCGCGGTAGCCGCTGGCTATGGGGGATTGGGACGAGGAGCTCCGTGTGGTTGCGTCCTCTCAGGTCGCAATCTTGGCCACGCCCCCGCTACAGTTTTTTAAATGATTCAAGAGCAATGGGAGCCCACTTGGGGTTTTCGATACTAGCAGAGTATTGTCAGCGAATAACAGGGTTACCACTTTTTCTCCCCCTTGAATAGGGGCATCTGCTGGGATGAAGTGAGTGTCCAATCACATGTCTTCAGCTTGTACATATGAGTAAATATGAGTTTGGCGGTGTTCCTGTGGAGAGTAACACCAGCGCCCTGAGGGAGGACCCCCAAACCCATAGTGAGACTGCCCACTGGATTCCAACTGTAATCCAAGTCAGGCGGACGGTGCTCCGGCGGTCCCACATAGGTGCCTTTCTAAGGCTCAGAGTAGAGCCTTAGAAAGACACCGACATCGGACCAAAGCAGCATGCTCCTGCACAGGAAGAAATGCACCATGTTGCGCATTCTTTCCCGTGCAGGAACTGGGGGGGTGCAAAAATACAGAGGGGCACAATATGTGCCCCCCTGCTAATACCTCCATGCACAGAGGCAACAGTAAGCCCCCCAGTTGCCTCACTGCCACCCTTTCCATGGTGAACTCACCGTCTTGGAAAGGATGGCGGTGTGGCAACTCATAATATGCTCAGCAGTGCCGCAGTGGCACCAACAGCATATTTCTGCCTTTGACCGCTGCACCACCGATGCAGGATCACGGATCCCTGGCGGTTTCAGTGGTCCTGTGGTTGCCCGACTGCCACACTCAGAGTGTGGTTTGTGCTGCTGCAGTGTGCCAGTGCTCAGACAGCACCACGGGTTTGGCGGTCCTACGGACTCATAGCAGGCCCATAGACTCAACCAGTCAATTTGTTTAAAAAAAAGTGCATGGGTCCTAAAGTGTTTCTAGGAGCTCCCTGCTAGAGGAGCGAACACTGAGGTTGCTGAATACCAGGGTTGCCTAGTTTATATTGTATTGTATTGTACCATTTATATATCTCTTAGTACTCCTATGTAGAGCCCTAGAGTATGCTAGCCCATGGTGCATGCATAGTTGAAATGACATTGTCTTTGCTTTTGATCCTCTGTGGAAAGTGTTTCCATGTCGCGCGTAGTGACCACAAAGGTGTGGCTATCACGCTATGGGATGCAGCGCCTACCAGTGTCACCGATATAGAAGTGTGAGATAAGCACACACTGTATGGTTTTCTGTACGCTTGCTGATTTGATCAGCTCTGCATGTTCCTTTATGGTATTTCTTAAAGTCCACCTCCTGTCTCTTTAATCCACCACCCTACCCTTCCTGTCTCTATAACTCGTTCTTGTGCCTTTGTTTTCATCACTGCTTTCTTCCTTTGTCACTGTTTTCCTTTCTATTTCTCCTTCTCGTTCCCTTTTCTGTTTTTCTCTCTTTTGCCAATGCTTGACAATAAAAAATAAGTTTCAGTCCCCACAAGCGAGCACCGCTGCCTACCACCTTTAACCACCTGCAGAAAGTAAGCACTAGGCTGGACCAGTGTTTCATGCCAAAGAGCACGCATGAAGAGAGTGCCATGATGAGTGAGTGTGAGGCGTGTTTCAGCTCTTTATGTTCATCGACATGTTCTGTGGAAGTGGACCAAATACATTCTTGCAATGCCAGCATTTCCACATCGTACATAGCTGTTTACATTTAAAAACGTGGGAATTGAATTTAAATAATGTGGAATTTCTAACTGATGATAGAGGAAGACAGAACTAATGCCTCTGCCTTCCACGAGACCCTGGCTACAGCCCGTATCATGCTGTACAATTTTCTTTTCAGCTGTGCCTACATTAAAAAGACTCATTTCTGCTGCCATTATGGAAATAAAAGGACTCGCGCTTTCTCTCATTGCTGACACTGCCAGGGAAACATGCAGTTCTCTAACCCCTGGTACAATGGGCCCATAAGGTACCAAACATCAAAGCATATTAAAAGATATTAACTGCATATTTGCTTATGAACAAGATAAAAAGCTGCAGAGCCTCCAGCTTCTCAAGCTGTGAGTGGAACAGCTTTGCAATTTGCCTGCAAAACTGCATTTTGATCTTAATGAATATAAAATGGCTGCCATTAAAAGTGAAACAGATTATTTCAGGCCTTTCCGGGCCCATAGCTCCTTGGCAGTCTTGGAGGGGCCACTATGATCTTTCATTAAAACCTCGCAGCGGGGGCTCCCTCACCGGCAAATCAAGCCTCGCAGTTGACGCGATTGGCCACATTTAAAAGTAATTTTCAGAAATCTACACAGATTCTCAATTCGGTAATGAAAGCCATAAGAGGACGCGGGCAGCCTTTTGTCAAATATTGTTGCTAATCCAAAACTCGCGTTTGTTAGAAATTAAACTGCCCCGTAAGTATCAGAAGGATGGCAGCCTGCCATCTCGGCTCAGTTGTAATCTCTGTTTGTTAATGAGGAACATGTGCTAATTGTTGTCAGAATTCCTTGCTGCGCGTCCTTTCTCTCAAAGCAGAAGATTGTACCTTCTGAGAGGTGTTACATCTTCAAATTGCAAGGCATCCAATTTAAAGGCACCAGCCTCTCCGCCTTCGATCACAGAAAGGCCCAAATTGCCTGCAAATGCAAAAGCGAGCAAATGAATATTTTAGTTCAAGTCGCATTCTCTACAGCCTGCCTTTCAGGAGGAGGTGGTGTTCCCAATGTGAATACATTAATGGGTACAAAGAAACACAACGGCTATGGGAACAATTGAGGCAAATTCGGGAAACCGTAATGTACAATGGAGAAGCGCACACTATGGGAGAGCTGGAAGGTATTAAAAGTTTCATCAACCTGATTTCGTTTTTTTGCAAGTTATGAGGAGGGTTAGGAGGGAAGCGTTGCCTGGGGCATGCCGGGATCGAGGTTACGAGGCATGTGCGAGGTTACGAGGCATGTGCCTCTTTTACAGACACAGTTACTCGCCACTGTCCCCATAAGAAAGCCGCACAGCGCGCGATGAAAGTTTGTCATCTCATACATAGGCTAGAGCCCTTGACTTTAGAGGGCGGTGGGGAGTGGGCGGTACAAACAGGTCAGGTTGTCAGCCTATCCGTGATGAATATGCATGAGCCTAATTTACATAGCATGCATATAGATTATGCGATTTGCATATTCATTAGAAGTCCTAAAATTCCAACCCACTGCACCAGGCTTGTCCATTCCAGTGTCAAAATCAGATCAGTGATTTATTTTGCTGCCAGCTGCACCGCGACCGGTCGGAAATAAAAGCTGACATGGAATATGGCTGGCACTGTGTTTGAAAAGAAGAGGCGCCTCTATGTACCCAAGCACTGGGTAGGCAGCTGTTGCCATCGAACGAACACTGTGAACAATAGCATTTCTCGCGCAAAGCACACAAAATTAGGGGTCTTGGGAGTGGGGTAGTCCAGCAAGTCTACACACGCTTGTATGAAAATGTATTTATCTTTCGGGGGCATTTTACAGTCATCTGGTGCCACGTTGCAATGTCTTTACATCTTGATATGTGATTGTCTTGAAATAAAAAATCCCGATATGTTCTTTACATGCAACAGTGAACGCCAGGTAAGGTTTTAATAATACCCTGGTCAGAAAGTAATACTTTCAACCCTGGGAGTTGAAAGGCGGGGACTAAAACCACAGAGAATTGCCCCGTGAATTTAAATTAAACATACATGGTGAGAGAGCGCAATTTGAATAAAACGTATATCCGAGTCGTATTCACAAGCATATCGTATAAACGTAGAAATGAAATGTATATCGAACGTGAAGTTGACGCTTATAGCATAAAGTTAACAGATGTGACCAAAGTAATATAGGAAATGTATTCTGTATTCACTTTAGAATGCATTAGATTTAGAAGGCCCGTATACGTAGTGGGCTAATGTAGGAATGTGTAGAAATGCTTACGAACAGAAGAACGTGCAAAGTAGAATTCATGTACGTGTGTAACTTTAAATGCAGAAACGGCGAGAAATGTAACATGGAGAAATGTGCAGAGAGCATATATATAACGATGTAACAAATCAGAATATAAAGTTATATTCTATGTATTAAGGTTTATATTCTACGTAATTTGTATTCTATGTAAAATGTATTCACTTTTAAGCAAAGGATTTGCTAAATGCGATCATATATAAATGTATGTTAAAGATTATACTGTGTAGAAGAAGTTTGTAGGAATGTTAGAAGAGTTTAGGTCATTTGTGATTATAACCTGACTGACCAAGGGTTCGCAGGAGTGTAGTCCGCTGTTGGTAATTTAGTGGGCTCACAGGAGTCGTGAATAGCCTTCACTTGAATGTGCGAGCCAAAGAGTCTAGTTCTTGTTAGATTTAAGGTGACAAATGTCGGACGAAGTTTATTGCCTAAACATGAGGGGAGACGATAGGAATTTGAGTCTTGTTTTGAAATGACCATTCACAGGACCAAGAAAGGTTATATACATAGTCGTAAAGAGTAAAGTTCTGATAAGGTGATAGATTTTGCTCCGAAAGTGTCAAAGGTAAAGTTGAATGAAGTCACCAGCAAGAAGACGAAGATGGCGTCTAAGGAGAAAGGTCAACTTAACGGACGACGCGAAGAGACGAAGCCATGGAAAGAGCTAGAAATGACATCATGGGGGAAAGTCCGTGGTGGGCGTCGAAGGGGCGTTCCACCCACACTGTGATTGTGTATTTTAGGGACAGCACCCTGGGGAGAAGATAGCAAGAGCTCAGCGAGAACAGCGAGAGGCAAGTTAGGAAGAGCAGATGACTTGAGCAGATGCGTTGAGAAAGATCAGAGCGCAAGAGAGCAGTAGGCCGAGGACCCTTAGAGATCGGATGGGTAGGCAGAGAGGGTACTGCTTCTTAAACTTAAGTTACCTTTAGAGGCTAAGAGAGTTTGAACTTCTTAGGGAGTCAAACTGCTGACACCTCTTTTTAGGGTACTAGAAACTTGCAAAGTAGGGATGTCACTTAGTATAGAGTAGGGACAGATTTAATTTGATTATTTTTCTCTTTCTGTAGATGACGCAACGAGACCATATTGAGTTGATGCTATAAACTGAAGAGATTTGGAGTTGATATTAATTGTATTCTTTCGTATATTGATTGAATTTTATCCTGAGAGGATTGTATTTGCAACGTTTCTTAATTTTATATTAAACCTTTTAAACTTCATCGGTTGTAAGTGGTTCTTCAGAGTTGCGTCAGTTTATGGGGTTTATCTAACCTATGCAGGGGCTGTCTTTTACTCAACGACAGATAACAAGCGATCCAAAAATTGACGAATGAGATAAGTTATCAAATTGATCATAAAAGATATTAAAATCTCATTCCCCGCAGTTGGTAGCAGAGAAAGATGGTTTTCTTCTTGAGGAAGACAACCTAGGTCAGGTTTAGATTACCCCAAGGTCCCTAGTCATCGACGACCAGAAGAAGAATCCCTGCCGAAGAAGGTGCTGACGGTGCGTCGAGAGAAAAGCAGCAGAGTCGGTCGAGAGTGAGTATAAGGGTCATGCGTTGTAAGATTGCGGTGTTTTATGTTGTTCCTGTGTTGTAATGTCAAGCGGAGTTGAATGCCTGTAGTGTGATTGAGGGAAGGTTGTGAGCGCGCGCAACCGGATAAAATCTTATGTCCAGAGAGGGCTTAAGTGGTTCGGGTGTATCGAACACCCAGAGTAATTTGTCTACCATTTAAAGGGGGTCATGAGGTACCATTGATCGCCCGCAGACCGATGATAGGGGGAGCGTTTGAGTGAGTGTATGAGTAACGCACGCTGGTCGTACGTTTACTGTGTGTAAGTAACCTATCAGTTGAGGCAAGCGTCTGACCGTCAGAGGGAAGACGTTTCGCCAGTTGAGGTGACAATTACAGTTAGACTGTGGCCGTACAGTCAGAGAAAAGTGATCGCTTGGACGGAAGTAGTCATTTTTCGGCGTATGAATGAAACGCATGTAAGACCGCGAGACGAGTTGAGAAATGAAGGGAACTGCTGCAGAGGGGACAAGTGACGTCAGCGTAGAGTCGCGCTGAGATTGGTCGGTTGGCATAGAACCGCGTTGGGATAGGCTGATTAGCGAGAGTCGCACAGGGATTGGTAGTTGTCATCGGGACATAAACAAAGGAGAGAATTAATAAGGAAAATCGTAGATTACTGAAAATGAAGTGCTTTAAGAGTTTAAGGGCAATCTTTAGGAGAAATAGAAGAAACTTATATGCTGGAGAAGAAGCTCCACCGGAAGGTACACCAGCTTATCATATGGCAGTAAATGTAGGCTTACACTCGATAATGTGGATCTCCGAGTGGAATAGGCTAACAGAAGGAAATAAGGAACTGACGTTTCCGAGATTTGGAACATTTAAGTTAGAAGTGTTGAACCAACTGAAAGCGGTAATGCTTGCAACGAGACCTCTACCGAGGCCAACACAGTTCGAAGCACTTAGTGCATGGTTTAGAGCAGCACACGAAAGAAATTTAAAGAGGCGCCAAGAAAGAGTGAGACGATCAGTAAAAGCAGTGCAGGATGCGAAATGGGATGAGGAAGCTAAGAAGTGGAGAGTGCAAAAGATAGAAGCAGACAAACTGTTCACTATGATAGAAGCTACGGGAGAAAAGAAACCTCTGGAAGAAGATGAGGACAGCGAGACAGAGGAGGATCTGATAGAGAGGCTATTAACAGATAGACCACCTCCGTACAACAGCGAAATCGCAAGTCCCGTGCTACAGCAAGAGGACGGAGCTAGATGGGGGGAATATAAATCGATCCCAGTAACAGAGTGGGATACCAAGAAGGATGAGGAAGTACTTCAATCTAGTTCCGAACAGAGAGTAGTAGGAAGATTCGTGGTCCAGAAGGTGCCAGAAACGCAGTATGCAAGGTCGTACCAAATGCCAGACGCTCTACAAGTACCTGTTACCATAGGCCCTATAGTGTCAATCTACAACCCAGAGGGGGTCCAGCAGGAGGAACAGGCAAGATGGGACAGGGAAAGGGCAGAGATGGAGAATAGGAATAATACGATGAATCCTCAGAGGCAGATACTAGCACCAGTGAGTCGGAGTACCCCATTAGGTTCCGCAACGGGTCCTTGGATAGAACAAGGGGGTCAAAGGGGACCAATGGATTTGAGGGGACCGAAACCGAAATCCTATAAGGAATTAAGGGAATATCTGAAAGAATGGGATACTGCCGAAGAGGCTCGGAATAAAAGTTTAGAAACAGGAGCAGAGTGGAGAGACCAGGATAACAAGATCCTCTCTCATTGTGGAGCTGGCGAAAGCAGCCCGGAGTGGGAGAGAGGGAGTCAAGGAAGCAGGAGAGATACTTGCCCTACTACTAGTGGCAATAGGCAAACGTACAACGACAGGAGTGCAGGGTGTGGGGAAGTGCCTCGTGTCACCTTTAGTGAGGGAGAGCGAAGGACGCAGGAGTACCGAAACACTTTCAGATGCACACACCATACTCCGGATGAAAATGTGCAACATTGGAATCACGGGAACATGGAGAGTCGTGAAACGTCTCGACATGCCTCCAGTGATTACGGACGGAATCACGGGAACATGGAGAGTCGCGAAGGGTCTCGCCATGCGTCCGGTGATCAAGAACGAAGTCACGAGAATATAGGGAGTCACGAAACGTCTCGCCATACATCCGGTGATCACGAACGAGATCGCGGGAGCATGGAGAGCCATGAAGGACCTTATCGTTTGTTGAGTGACACTAGACAGCAAGCAAGTTACAGTGGTTTAGAACAGCACGGAGGATCCTATCTCGTATCTGGAGAAACCGAGCCGAAAAGACGGAATGTAGGGTTGGGGGATGGAGCATTGTTCCACCATACCCCAAGGGAAGATGGAAAAGCTTGGGATCTAGAGAGGTGGGAACAAAGAGATGGAAGAAAAATTCCTCATAACTCACCTGTGCTTAGGCGTAGGGCGCGTAGTGGAGGTGAGAGGGATGTAAGAGAACAACCTAGGACTGACGTACTGAGAGCTGAAATAAAAGCAAGACGCATAGATGTAATGAGTTTAAATCAGACTTGGATGAAATAATTGACGGCACAGTGGCAATAGAAAGGTTAGAGCTGTACGATCCAGATGAAATACTGTTTTTATCTAAGGATGTTACTCGAAAAGCAAGGGCAGCTCATGAAAAGTTATCTGAATTAGCAGAAAAGTATATGATAGACATGTCACGAACAAAAGCCTTACAGGCCAACCATAGGCTGAATTGCACGGATCGGGATCTAGATGAACGTAGAACGATTGGGCTAAGAGTGCACATAAGGGAACTAATCATGTGTATTAGGATATGGAGAGATCTGGATAGATGGGAGGAAAAATGGTCCAAGAGGGGATCTGTCAGACGGAGTACACTTGTGAAGTCCCAGGATACAGACCTAATGCGAATGGAAGCTTTCCCTTTGCGAGAAATCGCGAACGGAAACTACGTTCATGTACCCTGGAGTAGGGGGGATTTAGCGGCATTCACTAATTCTTTCCCGAAGCTTAGAGAGAACCCCGTGGAGTGGTACAAGCAGGTAGAGAGATTCGTGAAAATCTCTAAGGTACTGTGGATTGATTTGAACACTTTGTTCGATATCGTAGTACCCGGAGATTTGTGGACGGCATGCAAAATTAGTATTGAATGGCCCACTTGTGAGCCTCCGAGAGATACCCGGACAAATGGTCCATCAGACAGAGTCATGGAAAAATACGAGAGAGTAATAACATGGCTAAAAGAGAAAGTACCGGTGCAAGACATAGACTGGGTTAAGATAGATCGAACAACTCAGGAGCCTAAAGAGACCGTTCACGAGTTCTATGAGAGGTTACTGAAAGCATTTAAACAGTACAGTGGGTTGGACGTAATGGATCCTAAAGACATAGGACAGTTTGTGTCTAAGTTTGTTCTCGGATTGAGACCAGACATAAGCTTGATGATTCAACAGCATTTAATTTGCTGGCAGAACAAACCTTTAGATGAGATTCTGAGGTATGCAAGATACTGTAGCGATGAGATAGATTCAAAGGCAAAGAAGCTTAAGGAAAAGCTGATGTTAGTACAGATGCAAGCAGCTGGAAAGGGTGGACAGCGGCAGCAGGGAACAGGAACGCCAGCAAAGAAACAGAATAATAAGAACAGAGATGAGGAAGAAAGACCGAGACCGAGAATAGATATCGCGACACTGAAAAGGACAACCAGGTGTCATCAGTGTAATGAGGTGGGACATTGGAGACGCGAGTGTCCGTATAATATTG
This sequence comes from Lissotriton vulgaris, assembly GCF_964263255.1. Lineage (NCBI taxonomy): Eukaryota > Metazoa > Chordata > Amphibia > Caudata > Salamandridae > Lissotriton > Lissotriton vulgaris. The sequence goes on from NW_028250985.1 coordinate 151,363, forward strand.
AGACAGGGGAATTAGAACAGGAGGAGGAAGAGGTACAGAACAACGTGGTTAAGGGAGCAACAGTCCCGAAGGGAAAGTTTCTCAAAGGGGGGACTCAGACTCCTCGAGCCCCGTTTCCTCAACCGCCTCACATTGCAAATGGAGGGAAAACCTATAGACAAATGCCATTGTTCGTAGGAGGAGAAGAATGCTACTACGTTGATCCTCTTACAGGGCAACGAGTGAATAGGGAAGAAGACTGTACTTTAGGAGCAGCCCTGGAAGTAGATCAGAGAGGACCATACGTAGAAGCCGAAGTAGCTGGATGTCCTACGACCTTTTTGGTGGATACGGGAGCCACTAGATCCACGTTGAGATCAGCGGTAGTCCCAGGTCTGCCGATATCAGGAGAGATGATTCAGGTGGTAGGAGTCGCAAACAAGAGGATGACGAATCCTCTGACGGAACCAGTGTCAGTGAAGATAGGGAATTACAGTGACGAACATCAGTTTGTGATCTGTGATTCTAGCCCGGTGTGTTTACTAGGAAGAGATCTGTTGTGTAAACTGAATTGCACAATACATTGCACACCTGAAGGAGTAGAAGTGCAGACCAACGATGAGGATGCTGATTTCAAAGTTGTAAACTCGCAGGAATGCGTGGAACTATATCCTACCTTAACAGTGGAGGAACTTCCACAGGACTTGAGGGAGAAAGTGTCAGCTGAGGTGTGGGATTTTACTGGAGAAGAAATAGGATTGATCAAAGGGGTAGAACCAGTAAAGATCATGGTAAGACCCAATGCCGAGTATCCAAGAACACCACAGTATAAGTTGACACCGGAGACGATTGCAGGAATAAAGCCTGTGATCGAATCCATGATTAAACAGGGAATACTGAAGGAGATCGTGGGTAGTCCATGTAACTCCCCGATTATGGGTTTGCAGAAGCCTAGTGGAAAATACAGAATAGTGCAGGATCTTCGAAAGATTAATAATATTGTTGTCTCATGTTGTCCAGTGGTACCGAATCCATCAGTGATATTGTTTCAGATACCGTTCCAAGCTGAATGGTTCACCGTGATAGATTTGTGCCAAGCTTTCTTTTCGATTCCTTTAGATGAAGATAGCCAGTATCTTTTCGCTTTTAAGCTGGAAGATCGCGTTTTAACATGGTGTCGTATCCCTCAGGGGTATACAGAAAGCCCATCGATTTTTAACCAGCTACTGAAGAAAAATCTTGAAAGTCTAGTACTGCCCAAGAATTCGGTTCTGGTCCAGTACATAGACGACCTCCTAGTTGCGTCAGAAACTGAGGAAGCTTGCAGAGTAGACACCATCACCTTACTAAATCACTTGGCCGAGAATGGGCATAAGGTGTCTCCAAGTAAATTGCAATATTGTCTTACCGAAGTGCAATACTTGGGCCACAGGATTGAAAAGGGGAAACGGAAGGTGTCTCCAGACAGAATAGAGGCGATTATGAAAATGAACGCGCCTAAAACACAGAGAGAAGTCAGGATGTTTCTAGGCATGGTCGGTTATTGTCGGCAGTGGATAGCCAACTTCTCACTGAAGGCAAAACCGTTATTACAGCTGACGCACAAAGGAGTGAGTGATCCGGTACCATGGGACAAAGATTGTTTGATGGCGTTTTTGCAGCTGAGGGAGGACTTATGTCGCGCCCCGGCTTTAGGAATGCTGGATTACACAAAACCATTTTTGCTTTACTGCTGCGAAAGAGAGGGATGCGCTTTAGCAGTTTTGGCCCAGATTCATGGAGATGCGCGTAGGCCAGTTGCGTATTTTTCGGCTACATTAGATCCAGTAGCCGCAGCGTTGCCCGGATGTCTCAAATCCGTTGCTGCAACGGGTGTCAGCATTGAAAGATCTGAAAGCGTGGTAATGGGACATCAGTTAGTGGTGTATGTACCGCATTCTGTGGAATTGTTAATGACCAGGACTAAGACTCAGCATCTGACGAATAGCAGGCTCACACGCTACGAGCAGGTCATATTGGCTGCCGAGAATGTGACCCTAAAAAGATGCTCCGTCTTGAATCCTGCAACTTTGATGCCACTTCCAAATGATGTGGATGATGAAATTTGTACAGATCACGACTGCCTTGATGTGACTGAACTATGCACCAAACCGAGACCAGATATCGTAGATGAGCCATTAACTGACCCCGATGAAATTTTCTTTGTTGATGGTTCATGCGTAAGAGACGATATTGGTCAGCTGAGAGCAGCTTATGCAGTTTGTACAATCACCAGAGTTGTAGAAGCCGCTTGCCTGGAAGGAGTACACTCCGCTCAGGTAGCTGAAATTATTGCTTTGACACGTGCCTGTTTAGCAGGTAACAAAATTCGAGTCACCATATACACCGATAGCCAGTATGGTTTCGGGGTAGTTCACGATTACGGGCAGTTATGGTCTCAAAGAGGTTACATGACCTCCTCGGGTTCTCCCATTAGGAATGGAGAATTCGTGAGACTATTGTTAGATGCATTGCAAGGCCCGACAGCTATTGCAGTTGTCAAATGTGCTGCGCATACGAAAAATGTAGATTTTGTGTCACAAGGTAACCGCTATGCGGATGAAGTAGCGCGTTACTGCGCAGAACAGGGATATTCTCACACTGATGTGAAAGTGGGGGGAATCCAAGAAAGAACTGAATTGACAATGTTGTTAGACACTGTAGATACGTGGGATGAGCTAAGGAGTGTTCAGGAGAATGCACCAGATGATGAGAAAAAGGGCTGGGAAACAGCTGGGTGTATAAAGAGCGAAATGAACTTTTGGATCTCTGCCGATGGGAGAGCAGTTTTACCAAACGAACTTGTTAGTCCAATGGCAAGGAGATTACATGGATCAGCACACATAGGTAGAGATGCCATGGTGAGGGTATTCAGACAAACGTGGTTTAATCCTAAATTTAGAGTAGCGGCAGAAGCAGTATGTCAGCGATGTGCGATCTGTCAGCAACTAAACGTAGGAAAGAGAACACCAGTCACATTGAGTCACATAGGAAGGTCTGGGGGGCCTTTCAATAGGATGCAGCTTGATTTCATAGAAATGCCTAAATGCAACAGACTCAGATACGTTTTAGTGATTGTCTGTATATTTTCTAGATGGGTTGAAGCTTACCCTACACGTAGATGCGATACACTTACAGTAGCAAAATTGTTGCTTAGAGAGTTAATACCGAGGTTTGGGGTGCCATCCTCTTTGGAATCGGACAGAGGAACTCATTTCAACAGCGAAATAGTGAAGATGCTATGCTCAGCTTTGAGTATCGATCAGAAGCTCCATTGCAGTTATCGACCAGAAGCTTCAGGGATTGTATAACAAATCAATAGCACAATTAAGTCCAGACTTGCCAAAGTTTGTTCATCAACATCCCTGAGTTGGCCAGACGCACTACCAGTGGTTCTTATGAGCATACGTAGCACACCGGATAGAAAAACAGGTCTCTCTCCACATGAAGTGCTAATGGGGAGAGCTATGAGATTGCCATCGGTTCCGACTGCAGCGTTATTGAACATCACAGACGACTTGATCTTGGACTACTGCAAGGGACTATCTGATGCCATTAATTCTGTGTCCCTCCAGGTCCAGGCTGCAGAGGTTCCATCAGCACAAGACTTGTGCCATGACCTGAGTCCGGGGGACTGGGTTTTGGTGAAAAAGCATGTCAGGAAGAACTGCTTAGACGTGCGTTGGCGAGGACCGTTTCAAGTCATACTTGTTACGAACACTGCAGTGAAGTGTGGAGGCCTGCCAAATTGGATACATGCTTCACACACTCGAAGAGTGCCAACACCTCTAGAAGAAACAGCTCCTCTCTCGGATGAGAATCCAGCAGAAAGCGGAGAAGCCACAGAGGGGGAAAGCCAAGCTGTAGAGGTGATTGAAGAGGCTGAGACTGTGTCAGAACAGGTCGACGAAGGTCAAGACACCAGTGAGACCGAAGTCGCCTCAGGAGAAGAAAGTAATTGGGAGATCGAGTCGGATATTGAACAAGCTGAGAGTGACCAAGAGACAAGTCCAAGAACGAGGAGTAGGAGGACAAGGAGTGACGAAGCTAGTTGGCCAGAGAGAAGGAGAAGGCCAAGCTTAAAAGCACCACAAGAAAGTACCCTTGTCCCAATCTCTGAAGAATCAGACCAAGAAGAGGAAACTACAGACTCAGGCACGGAGAGTCCAAGAAGATCTAGGAGGGTACGTGTGCCCTGCAGAAGGTACGCCACCCCAGAGTGGACTTATCTAGCAGATGTCTTGGGGACAGAAATCTGGGAGAGTGAAGGAAGTGAAAGTAATCAATCACGATCCATTTGTGGCAGTGGAGATATGGATGTTGACTCCTGGACTCGAGACTGAGGGATTACTGACTTTCACACTTCCCATACCCCCATACTTGAGTCGGATCAAAGATCTAGTGCTAAATCGATTACAGTTTCCGACTTTTGGTCATCAAATTCCGGAAGAAGAAGAAAAAGTCATTCGTTTTGAATTATTGGAACTTGTTATTAAAGCTGCAGGTACGAGAATAATTGTTGATGTATAAAGACTTTTGTATATAAGTTATAAAGAAGAAGATAACCTAGCGCCGAGTGGAAAGAAGAATAAAATTAGGGATTACATTCAGAGGACGGAGAAGGGTTAGGGTTGTCTGTTGTTAAAGATAAAGAGACATTGTTGCGAAAAAGAGACTTTTGTTGATAAAGAGCACTTTACAAACTGAGAAAGAAAATAAAGTAAATAAAGCAAAGACTGGAAAAGAAAAGAAAAACTTTTTCGCAAAAGAAGGAGTTGCGCTGTTTTGGTAACATGGAGAACGGCAACCCAAACCGAAAAGCTAAATGCATAATAGGTACACTTATAGCAATAGTAATTTTTCTAATAATTACAGTAGTGACCATATCATACATAGTAGGACATGAAGCTGATAAAGCAACAGCAGATGTAAAACCTGTAACGACTTTGAAACCTGCTCTTGATGGGAAGAAGGAGGAGAGCAATGTTATCCGTGAAAAAGCGTTACTGGTAGATGAAGCTCGCAGATTACATGTAGACGAGTCACAGGGAAACTTTAGGTCAAATGCATATGCTAAACTATTGTACGAGTATATCGATGCCATGGAGGCCAAAGATTGCTATGTATGTATGCAATTGCCGGCTTCTGTAGATGAGGGCATCAGATATCATCATCTCCCACTGACTTATGGGATAACGTGTAGTTTACTGCTTAGTATATTTTATGGTAGAGAAGGATTTGAGTACTACTTTTCGAATTATGATTCGGTACTGCCTGAAGTTCCGAATTATAAACAAATGAATAAGTGGGACTATTACAAAAAGGAGGATAGACTAGCCAAATTCTTCCTTCCTTGGGATACATTAGATACATCATACGCACGCAGAAATAATCTGACTTGCAAAGTGTCAGAGATAGAGAAAAAGTTCATAGGACAGGTAGATGACCGATACAGAAGGCAGAAGATTCTAAAAATGTCAGGACAGTGGAAAACTGATTGGACCGAAGAAGAGAAGGCACATAAAAAGAAAGGGAGCAATGGTCCAATAGCTTTGGATAGAACGCAGAAAGGAAAGTTATGTTTAACTCGAAGCAAGACATATTATGAGAATGTATTTGTAGGTGAAGTTAATTGTGAACATGCTTTTAGGTTAGAGTACTACACGAAAGATTTCATGAAGGAGATGCAAGTGATTCCTAATGTATATTTTGTATGCGGAAGAAATGCCTATGTAAAACTGCCTGACAATTGGTATGGTTCGTGTTACTTGGCAATTGTCTTCCCCAAAATATATCATGCAAAGGATTTAGCAATCATAGAAGGAAAGGCTTCGACAAGAATGAAAAGGGAAGTAGGAGATGCAGAAGTAGTAGGAGACGTATTTGGAGCAATGTTTCCTATGTTAGGTTTAATACTTAACGATGTTAAGATCAGGAGACTAGCTACAGTCGTAGATAGATTATCTGCAAGTACTGCAAGGTCATTAATGCTAATAGAAGGTGAGATGCAATCGATTAGAGCAATGGTTCTTCAGAATCGACTTGCTCTTGATGTGCTATTAGCAAAAGAAGGCGGAGTTTGCAAGGCTTTGAAGGTCCAGGAATGTTGTACTTATATTCCTGATAATTCAAAACCACTTGAGAAGGTCATAAGAAACATTACACAGATTCATCAAGAAATCGAAGATTTGACAAAAATAAATGTTTGGGAAAAAGTAGGTCATGGAGTAGGAAAGGTTGGGAGTTGGTTTGCCAACCTTGGTAAAAGTATTGTATGGTATATATTAAAACCTGTATTAATAGTATTAATTTGTATAATCACATTGTTAGGATTTGTGAAACTATATAAATGGTATAGGACGAACCGGTTACAAAGGTCTATGAGAGAACAAGAAAGGAGATTAGCTGCTTTACAAGATCAACAGTATAAAAGTTTAAGAGCACTTGAAATGATGAAAAGAGGAAATGATGTAACTAGTCCTGTTTAAAGGTGCTATTCAAATTGCATTTAGTGATGACTCCTAAAAGTCATCAAAGGGGGGAACTGAGAGAGCGCAATTTGAATAAAACGTATATCCGAGTCGTATTCACAAGCATATCGTATAAACGTAGAAATGAAATGTATATCGAACGTGAAGTTGACGCTTATAGCATAAAGTTAACAGATGTGACCAAAGTAATATAGGAAATGTATTCTGTATTCACTTTAGAATGCATTAGATTTAGAAGGCCCGTATACGTAGTGGGCTAATGTAGGAATGTGTAGAAATGCTTACGAACAGAAGAACGTGCAAAGTAGAATTCATGTACGTGTGTAACTTTAAATGCAGAAATGGCGAGAAATGTAACATGGAGAAATGTGCAGAGAGCATATATATAACGATGTAACAAATGAGAATATAAAGTTATATTCTATGTATTAAGGTTTATATTCTACGTAATTTGTATTCTATGTAAAATGTATTCACTTTTAAGCAAAGGATTTGCTAAATGCGATCATATATAAATGTATGTTAAAGGTTATACTGTGTAGAAGAAGTTTGTAGGAATGTTAGAAGAGTTTAGGTCATTTGTGATTATAACCTGACTGACCAAGGGTTCGCAGGAGTGTAGTGCGCTGTTGGTAATTTAGTGGGCTCACAGGAGTCGTGAATAGCCTTCACTTGAATGTGCGAGCCAAAGAGTCTAGTTCTTGTTAGATTTAAGGTGACAAATGTCGGACGAAGTTTATTGCCTAAACATGAGGGGAGACGATAGGAATTTGAGTCTTGTTTTGAAATGACCATTCACAGGACCAAGAAAGGTTATATACATAGTCGTAAAGAGTAAAGTTCTGATAAGGTGATAGATTTTGCTCCGAAAGTGTCAAAGGTAAAGTTGAATGAAGTCACCAGCAAGAAGACGAAGATGGCGTCTAAGGAGAAAGGTCAACTTAACGGACGACGCAAAGAGACGAAGCCATGGAAAGAGCTAGAAATGACATCATGGGGGAAAGTCCGTGGTGGGCGTCGAAGGGGCGTTCCACCCACACTGTGATTGTGTATTTTAGGGACAGCACCCTGGGGAGAAGATAGCAAGAGCTCAGCGAGAACAGCGAGAGGCAAGTTAGGAAGAGCAGATGACTTGAGCAGATGCGTTGAGAAAGATCAGAGCGCAAGAGAGCAGTAGGCCGAGGACCCTTAGAGATCGGATGGGTAGGCAGAGAGGGTACTGCTTCTTAAACTTAAGTTACCTTTAGAGGCTAAGAGAGTTTGAACTTCTTAGGGAGTCAAACTGCTGACACCTCTTTTTAGGGTACTAGAAACTTGCAAAGTAGGGATGTCACTTAGTATAGAGTAGGGACAGATTTAATTTGATTATTTTTCTCTTTCTGTAGATGACGCAACAAGACCATATTGAGTTGATGCTATAATCTGAAGAGATTTGGAGTTGATATTAATTGTATTCTTTCGTATATTGATTGAATTTTATCCTGAGAGGATTGTATTTGCAACGTTCCTTAATTTTATATTAAACCTTTTAAACTTCATCGGTTGTAAGTGGTTCTTCAGAGTTGCGTCAGTTTATGGGGTTTATCTAACCTATGCAGGGGCTGTCTTTTACTCAACGACAGATAACAAGCGATCCAAAAATTGACGAATGAGATAAGTTATCAAATTGATCATAAAAGATATTAAAATCTCATTCCCCGCAATGGTGATACATTCTTGAGTGGTCAAAAAAAGACGCTTAATAATCGAGCTAACACCGCCGAACCACAATATGACTATATGCTCAAATTAGTACACTATCTCAAAGTTCCCGGCATGTAATTCATTAAGATCTGTTCTACACAGGATTGCGGTGTCTGGAATATCTCCCATGATAGCTCCCAGTAAAGCTTTAATGTATGGACTGCACAGATGATCTAATGTGCATGTCCTGAACACGATTCCAAGTTATGTACCAATGTCTGTCACTTCCCTGCCCTAGATGTAAAGAAGAAAGGGCCTCCTTTGGTCATATGGGATGGTTTTATGGGGCTGATTAGACAATGGTGGACTGAGGTTCCGAAACATATCAAGGACTGGACTTGCAAGGATAAACCCAAGGTGGGCCCCCGGGGGTTTATGCCATGGCCGGAAATGATCAAATCTAATAGAAAATTCGGAGACCTCATGTTCTTCGTAACAAATTGATATAACTCTATGAACTGGAGATCTTCGTTGCACCAGAACCTTGACAGGTGGAAAGCCGATTTGGGTAGATTTTCCCAAGCCGAGGTACATGGTGCGCACTTGATATGTGGGATGCCTTTATGGGGGTCAGCTTTTATTTGGGAGATTTTGCTGTGGGCTCTCTATCCCAAAACAGATGAGAAACCCTCCTAGCTGACAAATGCACATAGGTTTTATGGATATAGAGCATGAACTCTAAATGCACTGTGGGAAACTATTGCTTACTGGTGGGGATTTGGGTAGATCAGGTCCACAAACAGGTGAGGGTACATACACCATTGACTCCAACACGGATATCAGTGGGATGGTGTCTACTGGTAGCAGGGTAAGGGAGGGGTAAGGTGGAGGAGTTTGTTGGTGATGAGGGAGGGTGCGATTTTCTGTTGTTCAATGATGTTGTTGATCTTTTTTCTAATGGCGTGCATATTTTAATCCATCTAATGCAGACCCTAATACATGCAACATGGATGTTTTGATATCCAGGATTTGATTTTTTTTTTTACTTAAGTATCGGCACGTGCACAATGTTTCTGATGTGCTGTTTCTGGGACGTCTCCTAGGTTATACCACTGTGTAAATTAATAATGCGCTATGTAAAAAAATATATGTTTTGAACATTGTGCCACAAAACCTCAACTCCCCCATTGTTAGTAATATTTTCTGTTTTCCTGTTGTGTTGTGTTCGCCACCTTGTCGGTGCGCCGGGACGCTCCTTTGCTGGAGCAGCCGTGCGCTATACAAATAGCACTAACATAACATAACATAACATAACATATTCACCTGAAACTCATCAATATGCACTCATGCATCACAGAGCTGGTGGCAGACAATGTGTCTTTCATTGTGCCATGGAGAGGGCACCAATATTTAGAAAGCAGTGCTTTAGGGGGGAGGGGCCTGGCCACAAATGTAGATAGCCACTAGTCACTGGAGCTCCTTGGAAAAATGGACCTCGGACAGGGCAGCTCCGTTATCAAAATGGTAGGAGCTATGTAACCTGCTTCCCTATTGCACATGTTCCAACGTGGTGTCCGCTCCCTGTGTTCCAGCAACCGCCAGTGCCCCTGTGACACCGCCGGCCTCCCTTATCTGGGCCTGCGGCACTCGTTGAGGATTGGGCCTATACCATGTAGTGAAGCCGTGACCCACAGTGTGGCAATTACCTCGGCTGGAGCGATTTGCAGCGGGAGCTTTACCATCTGCCTCTATGCTGCACCTGATCCCAGTAACCTGGAGGCTGTGGACGATGCCCCAACGCCACTGGTCCCTCCCACTCAGATCTACGGGGATGGTGACTGACCTGGCCTGAGGCCTGTGGGAATACCGAGACCCGCAGCTCCGGAGCACTCCTGGCTGGATCATCTGCACCCCTGTGGGCTACTTCCCCCACAGCAACCATGGACTGGCAGGGGCCCTGTGACCTGCTCACCCCCCGCTGCATCTGCCTGCTGCCTAAGGCATGCAGCCCTGGACCTCTGAATACCACCGAAAGTCCTCCAGACCGGCCCTGCCCCACTGCACCACCGGGTGCTTGCCGGACTATTGATCAAGGGGACTTTCAGGCCTATGCCTGGTTGTATGCCTGGCTCGCTGGGAGCCTCCTCCTTGATCAACCCTCTCCATTGCAGGTTTGCCTCGACCCCCCCGCCCCGGATTTTACTGTACCATGGGACCACGCACCCATCAGGCCCTCACTGACCGGGCAGCAGACAGGAGACCGTGGGGCCTGAAGACACAGGGGCGCCTTGGATCCAGCTGCTGCTGCACATCTGAACCTCCCCCCACACTGGCTCTGTGTCCCATCCAGATGCTGGCCCTGTGGCTACGTCCTGCCTGTTGGATGCAGACCGGCAATCCCAGCATCCCCTTCCATGCAACACCCTACTGGGATGGGCCTCGTCCATCTTGGCAGCTTAGGCACAGGAGTCTGGGCCACACCCCGGGGCCTCCCACTCACCGGTGTGCCTTCCAAGGGCTATGATTTGCACTGTACTCCCCGCTAGTTGGGCACTGCTAGCGCTCCCTCTGCGACAGTGTGCTTGGTCCCTGACTCTTCCTGCGCAGCGCCTGGGCATTGAGGGAGCATGACTGTACAGCCAGGGTGTTCCTGGGGCTTATGCCGTGGCCAGGAATTTAGCAAATCTAATAGTAAATTGTACCATCTGAAGGAGGAGTTTGGCCTTCACTCACGACAGGCCTGGTAGTATTTGCAGCTGCTGCACTGCCTGAGAGTCTGTCTCGGCCCTCACTCCTGGACCTTACCAACCTCACCAGTGGTTGACTACCTGGCCACATGGGGCAGACACAAGGGCGTATTATCAGGCTTCTCCGGCATGCTCGTCATCTTTTCTCCCAACCCCTCTCACGCAGTCTTCGTAGCAAGTGGCAAGCTCGCCAACAGATTTCCTTCGAGGAAAATGAATGGGCTAACATTTTGGACAGGGGCACCTGGGAAGCCGGCTGAATTTCTGGCTATTCAAATTGCTTCATGAATGGCACTGGACCCCAACAAAACTGCACAGGGCAGGTTTACTCCCCCATACAAACTGCTAGAAATCCTCCGACCTCCACTGCAATCTTACTCACTTCCTTTGTGATTGCATTTCTGTCCGGCCCTTCTGGTCTCATGTCGGAGACACTTAAGGAGCATCCATGCCACACCAATTTGCCCTCACTCCCCAGCCGTTCTCTTTCATGACACCATAGTCTTACCACATATCTCCCGCCCACAATGCCGCCTTCTTCATGCTGCCCTTACTACAGCTAAAACCTGTATTCTTCGCCAGTGGAGGTCGTCCAAGCCCCCCTCACAGGAGGACTGGATGGTGGCAATGATACAGACAGTCTCTCATGAGAGTGTTATTTACAGCAAGCAGGACCAAGTGGAGGTGTTTACATAGACATGGTTACCCTTCCTTCGGGATACACCCTGAAGTGGAAGATATCACTGCTGTCCTCTCCCCCTCATCCAGGGGCGTAACAAACACCCCTGCAGCCCCTGCGGTGTGGGGGGGCCTCAGTCTTCAGTAGGTAAAGGGGCAACACTCAGCTCTTCGGCAGAGAGCTGTGTGTCTCACACTCTCTAAAGCAGCTGCTGCAGTCTGCAGTCTGCCCTGAACTCCTCGGGCTGCAGACCTTTGACTGAAGAGAAAGAATGTATCAACTTACATTGTTTCTCTTCAGTCAGAGTGCTGCCAGGCCCTGGAATAGGGATGGGGGTGGGTGGGGGCCCTCAGAGTTACAGGCCTGGGATGTGCATTTAGAGGGATCTCTGTAAGCAGGAGTGTTAACCCAGTATCAGGGACATCTTAAGGAATTTGGGGGCCTAGGGGCAAACGGATTTTGGGGGCACATGTTCAGAACAGTTTTGAATTCCTGATCCTGTTTCAGCTCAATTATGCCATCTTTGGCCTGGTCACTGAAAATGCACAGACTCGCTCATCCAAATTGTAAATGTGTTTAATTCTAAAATTCAGGGACAGTGCTGTGTTTTTTCAATATTGTAACACAGCAGAAACTCACTAATATTACTGCAAATAATCTCTTGAGACCCCCTCCCATTTCTCATACACGGGGTCTGGTTTTGATTTAAAAGAAAAATATTTATGGATGTTTGATGAAACCTTAACACAGCATTTGTCTGCAAAATCACCGTAATAGACTCTCACACATCACCCACATTAAAAATAAATTAAGGGTAAACTGTTTTTAAAAGAATTTGTATAAAAATTTGTCAAAGTCATCAGGGCAAGACTCTGCAGAACAAAACTGCCTCTGTAAGGGAACCACTTCCTGGCATCAAGAGCACTGCACATGTAAGTATTTTCTGCTTCCTGCAGACTGCACATGACAAAGATTGCCCCGTTGCCACGCCTCCCTGCACACCCTGAGCCCACTCACCCCCTGGTGTCAGCACAGCCTGTCAAGCCTCGGACCCTGCACATCAGAGCCCTCCCCTGGTGCAAGCACAACCTGTCAGGCCTCGGACCCAACCCACACCGAATCCAGGAGGCCCACCTGCAGGACCCTGCCCCAAGCCATGGCGGGGCCATCGCTGCTGCTGCCCCGGGCCCTGGGTGGCCCCTCTGCTCTTCCACCTGAGGACCCCCTCTGCTATCTTGCAGCACCCCCAGGTAAGCTCTGCTGCTTTTCAAGCATGGGTGTAGTGCTTTGGACCAGCTGAGCTGCTTCAGAGCACTGGCGGGAAAGCGGGAGAGGGAGTTGGCAGTAGTTGAGAGGATAAGCGGATGTCAGAAGAGAGAAAAGTTTGAGCGTAAAGTAGACACGGCCCCTTCCCTCTCCAATACCTAGCAAGTCCTCCCTGCCCGTGGCTCTTTGGTACTCTCTGCAAAATCAGAGGCACAACTAATTAAAATCATGCACACACATGCCCCAGCCTTGCACAAACCTTCATGCACACAAGTGATCCCACCCATGAACCCCTATTTTCATATACCCATAGTCCAACCCATGAAACCCTACCTTCATGTACCCATGTGTCCCATCCGTGCACCTTCTTGCATACATCCACATGTCCCACCTGTGCACCTACCTGCATGCACACATGTGTAGCATCTCTGCACCTTCCTGCAGTACCTACGTGTCCCACCATTGAACCCCCTACCTGTGACTTCACCCAAGGCCACCACCTGTGGTTCAAATTTATGGTGGGTCCCCTGCCTACAGGGAGCAGGAGACACACTGTGCACCCCAGGCGTAGCTCCACCCTCACTCCCGGAAGCGAGAGGTGCTACCCACGCACCCAATGCAAGGCCTTATCAGTAACTAGGAAGGGCCTTTGAGGAAAAACAGAGGACAGCCAATCAACCAAAGCCGTCCAGGCACCAGCTGCAGGGGCACCCAGGCTCACGCCTCCTCATCATCCACATGGTTTAATAATCCTACAACATTCCTGTTACTGGGTCGAAAAGTTGTTCAGAAGACAGCCGTCCAATGGTTGTCCTCTCTGTAGAGTGCACAGAGCAATTGGTCACTATTCCAGTTGCCATTTTGTGTAATGTTTGCGCTGGAGATATACAGCTGCCTAAAAGGTAATAAGGCAAAATAAAATACAGTACTTATAGGTGAGTGGGTGCGTTGTGTGTTTGAGCGATTAAAAGACTCTGAAGATCACTACAGCTTCAACAGGTCCCACAATTTCAAAATAAAAAAAAATGATTGTAATTATTTACAGCAAAATAATCGTCGTTACTTATTTATCTTGAAGACCTAACGGTCATTGATAAAGCCAATAGTTCTGGCTGATTTTAGGTTGTCAGTTGTGTTATATATCTGGATACAAGTACAGAAAGCTCAGAGAGGAACCAAAATATCGATTGGTTGGCACATTATCAGAATCACTGAAATGTAGTTTACTTCTTTAAGTGACAGCCTTAATTACATAGACCACCCCCATTTCAGAGACCCCCGCTTTTTTGCAACCCACATAAAGACCTTGTCAGTGGGGTCAAGAAGGCTCCGCATGGGACTGGCTTTATCATTTTGTATTAGGCCGGTCCCTACATATTCTTCTGCTGTATCTCGATTCTTGTACGTGAAGTCTTTTCTAGGGCTTTGCAACAAACTTAATCAGCTCTAGTTAGGGTGACCAACTGGCATAGGTGCAAATTTAGGACACTGAGTGTAAAAATTCAGGACAAAGGGCCAAAATTCAGGACAAAAATTCAGGACAGGAAGTCGAAATTCAGGACAAAAGGTACGTTTTACAGACACATCAGGAGGAGGTTGCGCAAAAGTACACCAGTAAGTAAATCGACATTAAGCATGGGCAGAAAATCCGTTCCGCTCGCGGATTTTGCGGATTTTCGGTAAATTCGCAATCCGCGAGGTTCGCGAATTTCCCGCAAAATCCGTGAGCAGAACGGATTGGGTCAAAAGTTCAAGCTGACTTTTTTATAACTCTTTTTGAATGGCGCTGGCAAGCTGCCAGAGCCATTCTAAAATAGTTGCAAAAGTCAGCTTCAACAGGAAGCTCTAATAGATAAAGTAAAGCAGGTGCTGCTCAAATTCAGTTACACAATCATTAATCACCCCAAACTTGGGGTGATTAATGATTGTGTAACTTAATTTGACCTTCATCTCCAGCACCTGCTTTACTTTATCTATTAGTGCTTCCTGTTGAAGCTATTTGCAGCTATTTTAGAACGGCGCTGGCAGCTTGCCGGCGCCATTCTAAGTGGGGCTGAGGGCAGAAGGAATCAAAAAGTGGGACAGAGGGCAGAAGGGGACAGAAAATGAGTGGGGCAGAAAACGCTAAGCGCCTCGCGAACACCCGCGATCCCGCAAAGTGCCCCCCGAACACCCGCAAACTCGCAAAAATAAAAAAATCCGCAAATTCGCGCAAATTTGCGAATTTTGCGGATTGCGAATTCGCAAATCCGCAAATTCGCGGATTGCAAATTCGCAAAATTTGCCCATGCTTAATCAACATCCACTTAAGCACAAGTGAAAATAAGTTTATATTAAGTTGAGCCAATTGTGCACTTCATGGTTTTTCAGTATGCGCAGCTTTGAGCAAATATGCAGGTCTTTTTGTGGTAACCAAACCTCCCTCCATCCCCCACCTTTCCAGCCTCCTAGGGAAATGCATTATGCCCTGTCCGGCCAGTCCGGCCTTGCAACCACCCTCCAATGGTGCCCCTAATCTCCACAAAGACCCTCTCTCATTTGTATTTAATTTCTTTTATAGTGCTACTCATCTCAAGTAAGTAGGGCAGGGTGTTGGGTGCGTTACATCACACACATATTATATAGAGACAATGACTCATATAAATGTGAAAGTCAATGTATAGGAAATGTTGCTTAAGATAATGGGGGTTACAATGTGTAATCATTCTTTCATCCATCATACAATCTTTCACCATTCATTCTGTACGTCAATCTGTGTTCCCTTCCATATCAATATTCAACCAATTGCAAATCTATCCATCATCTATCCTTCCATCCATGCATCATTCCACTCATCTATCCCTCCATCTACCCTTTCACTCACCCATTCATCATTTCACCCTATCCATTCATCCATCCAGTTCACTCATCCATCTAGCCATTTAACCTTTTACCCATCCAGCCATACTTTCACTTAGTCATTCATCCACCCAGTCACTCATCCTTCCACCCATTCACCCTTTGTCATCCATCCATCCTCCCTTTCTCTCTCCATCCCCTTTCACTTAGTCACCCATCCTTCCATCCACCCATCCATCTACTCATCCACTCACGAATCCATCCATTTGCCCGGTCACTCATACATCCTTTCACTCATCCATCCATCCATCCATCATTTCTCTCATCCATCCACCCTTTCACTTCGTTACTCATCCATTCATCCTTTCTCTCATCCATCCCCCCTTTAACTCCTTCACTCATCTATCCACCCTTTTATCCATTTACCCTCCCTTGCACTCACTCATCCAGCCTTATATCCACCCTTTCACTCATCCTTCTATCCTTTCACCTTTCAATTCATCATTCCTCCCATCAGTTCACTCATCCATCCACCCACCCTTTCACTCGCCTATCATCCACCATTTCACTCATCCATCCACTCATACATCTATTTACCCGTCCATCTACCCTTCTACCCATACATCCATGTATTTACCTTCTCTCATCCATCCGTCCACTCCCTTATCTGTCCATCCTTTCTCTCATTATCCATTTATTTGCCCTTTCATTCATCCATTCACCCTTTCACTAATCCATCCAGCCATCTACCCATCCCTTCACTTACTCACATTTTCCCATTAATTATGAGCTAAGCATTTGTCTGCAGAGTTGCAGACAGAAGGGGCCCATCAAGTGATTCACCCCTGCTATAGTTCCTAAAGCAAGGGGTGGGAGGGGGAGGGCTGTACATAGGCAATCCAAAAAAGTGGAAGTCATGAGTCATGCATGAAACACAGTGCCTCTGTGACATAGTGTTGTTTTCAGGGCTTTAAGTGGGATGAAAAAACTGGGGGGGTCTCTCCAAAGGGGGTGTTCAATGTAATTATGGGCATGGCTTAAAACAACTAAGCTAAAAAACTGTGCCGCCTGAATGGTAATGTGCTGCTTCTTTCATTGCATCCAGATATATAACACAACAAGCAGAGTTACCCCTACAAGCCAGAACTGTTGGCTTTGTCAATGGTTGTCAGTTGCATAAAATAAAAAAGCAGCAACCATGGCTTTGTTGAATATAGCACTGAAAATGTGTCCGTTTTAAAATGATGAGACAGTGAAAGACCAAAAACATTTTTTTTTAAACTTGTTTCACTGCCTTCTTTTCGTGAACCTGGTTCTCGTGTAGCAGCATTGGCCTTTTTGTGCATTTCTTCCACCTCACTGGATGTCCTGCCCTGGACCGAGACTGCAGGAGGCTCACCACATGCATTAAGAGTACAGACTGTCCCATTGTCATTCTGTATGTGGCAATCAGCCCCATGCAGAATGACAATGGATGGATGGGGCTTGCCTTGCAGTCAGAGGATGAGTGCGTGGCGGCCCCATCAGGGAGGTGAGGCTTCTGTCAGGGGACAGTGATGTTCCCAATGCCCAAAACTACGGACAAAAGGCGTCCGTAAAAGGGGTCGTCACGGACAACGGACGTGAGATCCAAATTATGGACAGTCCGTGAAATTTACAGACGGTTGGTCACCCTAGCTCTAGTTGAGTCAAGCGGATCACGTTTCTCTGAAAGAAGTATATGCATTCTCTCTTTTTACAGAGCTCAAAATGCAAAGCGAATCTGTTAAATGTATATAGATTCTGTCATTTTTTCTTGTAAAACGCAAGCACACAGCCGGTCTGCTTTTAGTTATTTAGGCTCCGGTCTCCTTTTAGTTATTTAGGCTCTCTCAATACAAAGAAGGGTGTTTGATGTATTTCTTCACTAGCTCTGATATATTGTGCCATTTTGATTATATTCCTAATTAATTTATGTAAATGCACTAGATTGTACCAACTCTGTTTAGGGAAATGAATAACATCTCTAAAAATGTAACATGCTATTGGCTCAATGGTCAGGACTGTCTGGAGTTTGTCAAACCTGGCATAGCTGACTTGATGGGGTGTCACATACTTTTTTTTTTAAGTTTATATAATTGCAAAGTTTGGCTCTGTTCTCAATATACATCAGATATACAATCACCTCTTCGTAAGGCCCTTAGTCTAGTATTCATGCATAGTAAGTTTAGAGATAGGCCATGTCACCAGGGCATTCTATTCCTTTTACAAAGCATTGTCATTTGGAATCTATCTATCTGGTCGGAATAGAGAAATAAGGCTTTACATTTTAAGGACTGTATTTTGTATTAATCTTTGCAATCAAGACAACCGGGGAAAGTTTTTCAAAGCGTACATTTCCAGGATGAATATATTTATTTCACAAAACAGAAAGCAGCTGACACAAGAAGTTTCTGTAAGTAAACAGTTCTTATTGGTATCCTCATTGCCTTCTGCGCTTCATTTTGATCTACCTGCCATGGTTCCCGAGGGGAGTGCCATGGGTCACAAGGGGAGTGCCATTGGTAGCAAGGTGTCGCAGGTGCGATCCCTAGCGACTTCTTAATGATAGTCCATGGCTGCATCCTTCCTCTTAGTACGTTTCATTGGCTCCTGCCTCTGCTGCAGTGCCTCACTAGGAGCCCCTGCCTTACAGTTAGCACTGACTGCTTGAGAAGAGCACAAGCCACTAACCTCTGGAGGGGCTAGGGGCCTGGATTCGCTAGGACAGTCCAGTTTTTTCACCTGCTGTCCCATTAGATTTTGACACTTTTAGCACATGTCCTGGTTTTCATAGAGGGTCGACTAAAGACATAGGGAGGCCCGTTTTTATGTGTTTCATGGGCAGTATGGCGGGTCGCTGGCTTGAGAGCTCTTGACTGGCACGGAGAATGGGGGCCCCCTCCATGTACTTTGCAGGGGGCCCCCTCAAGTTTCGTTAGGCCCCTGCTCTCCTCCAGCTATTCATCTGGAAGACTGTGGTTGATCTACTAGTGAGCCGGATGGGCAGACCCCAGCTATTCCCTCAGTAGATTCGCTCAACACACTTCAAGCACGAAACCCACACACACCTACATCTCACCCCCTCCCCTTTCTTTCTCTCTCATTCCCCCTTCTCCCCCTTTCCTATTGAGATTATGAACCTCTCCCTTCCGCTTCCCATGTGGCGATATTGCCTCTCCTTTCCTCTGCCCATTCGCCATGTGAAAGATCATGTGGACTATTATCCTCTCCCCCCTTCCCTGCCTGGAGCCATGGGCCACAGGACTAACACTTGCGGCTGCCGGGGTTGGTTTCCCCACACCCGCCACTAAACTGTCTGCATAGCCTCTTCAACTTTACAATTAACATGTGTTGCTTGGGAATGCTTCCCCACTTCTCTATTCCCTCCCCCTTCTCTCCCCTCCCTCATCACCCATTGTTACATTGTAACATAGTATGACACCAATTGCTCCATTCTTTGCAATGCTGTACCTGTGTTGTGTAACTTCCTTTAATGATGACACAAAAAAATATGTGCTCTCACAGAGCAACAGCCATCTCCAAATGTCTTTTCCTGAAATGTAATAACATGAGAAAGTGGCCTTCTTCAAATAGGTTTCCCTAAATGTTCCTTGCATTTTATTTGGTAACTATAGTAGAGCAGCAAGGTAGTCTTCACATAAAATACATGCCAACTTAAATTAAAAAGATGCATGGGAGTAAGGCAAAGATAAGGGAAATGGTGGTTGATCAAGACAATCGAAAATGTTCATGGAAATAATCTGGAAATGCCTGTAAGACAAAATAGGGCAGCAAGTTTCAAAACATTCAAAAGGGGAAAGTCAATCAATGTTCTCCATCCCAGCACTCTAGTGAGAATGAAACAGCAGTGTCCCTGGGGATGGGTTCCTATGGACACTGCTGCCATCAAGCCACAGTGGATGGGATCCCAAGGCCACAGGATCGGTCAGGGAGGTGGTCCATCACGCCTCAAAAAATTAAGTTTATGGGGATGGGATCCCCAGGGCCCTTCAAGAGTATGGAAGGGGATGCCCTCCCCACCTCCCCAAAATCAAAGCAGGCACAAATGATGGAGTACCTGTGACCTTCATTTGGTTCAGAGAGGGGAGCTGAACGCCCCTCTTCCCATTGAGAAGAATGATTGGCCCCAGTGGTTGAGGTCTCCAGAGAAATGAAAAGGCTCGGGGAGGGGGCCCCTCTCCCCATATAAAAAAAAGAAAACAAAACAGTGAATGTGAAATTAATGGAGCTGCCGTTTATTTCGCATTCACTGCTCCCGCTGCAGAGCACACCACAATGCCCTGCAAAAAACTTTTTAAAAAAAGTATAATCGTAGTTCACCTAGAATGGGCAGAGGCACCAAACTCACTCTCAATTGCAGAAAAAATTAATAATAGGAACTCAAGCAATGAGCACATGCTATTGATGTTTGGTGCATCCATACAAAGTTCATGTTTTCACAACCTGCTGATATATAGAACATTTGTATACTTAACATTCTCTCAGGGTAATGCATTCACCCCCTCCTCAGTGCTACATCAACACATCTGTACTACCTTTCATCAACGTGTGTGGCAAGCCCAACGTGTAACCCATGATGCAGTGCTTTCTACACTCCACCTCTCTCTCCTCTCCCCTTGGCCCATACTACGAACAACATCAATTGCACAAAATCGAGAGGAATAATAATCTCATTCAGAACGCCAAGACCATTTGTAGCCACAAAAGCTCTGGTCTGCAGACGCATGAGATGTGTTACCATGTAGGTCACCATTATTAACCACCGTCTGCAGTCACTACTTCATCTTAACCACTGAAAGCCAACTTGATTTGCAAAGCATAACACCATTTCTTGTAAGTGGAGCTGAGAAATCAGACCTCCATGTTCCAACCTACAACTTGGGCTGCATTTCATCAAGGAAGCCTTTTTTACCCGATTAGCTTACTTGATTAGCTTAACTGATGAGCCTTGCTTACCTGATAGCATCTTGGACTAACTGGATCCCTGGAGAAATCTCTTTTTGCAGAAAGACAAAGGGTGACCCGGTAAGCTGGGAACAGGTATATCCTATACATTTGCTGAAGACTACAACTCATAGACTGAGATGAAATCCCCTTTGTTGAGAAAGACAGGCGTGATGTCTCTACTTTTTGAAATTAAAACACTTGTACACTCTTAGGCAAAATGCAAGGCCTCAAAATAAGCACTTTCTCCTAATCCTCCAGCCTTCAAGTGTTGGATGTCACATGTTACAAGTAAGGGTGGGCGTAGTTCGGGAAGTAGCGCTACGCGTTGCTACGCAAAGTGCACTTCGCACTACGCGAGCTACGCGTAGCACTACACGAAGTGCTTAGTAGCATGTTCGCACTGTGCAAGATGTCGTTTTCAATGATTGCACAGTGCGGACAAGCATCCGGCATTGTGCAATCATTGAAAACAGCATCTTGTACAGTGCGAACTGTACTTTTCTGCCACTCAAGTAGAATTTTACTCGAGCTGTAGCTTTCTCAAGGCGGACTGGTAGTTTCTCATCGCGAGCGGTCACGAGCATGCGCCACCACTCGCAATGAGAAACCTGACATCCCCGTGTTGAGAATCTCGCCGGGAGGTTTATTTTCCATGCTCGTGATCGGCAACTTGATGTTGCTGATCTCGAACAAGGAAAAAGTCTCACAAGGATGATTTGCTTGTTCGCGGTCGCTAACTTGACATAGTGGACCGTGAGCAAGCAAAAAATGACCGCTGCACTACGCTACGCATGTTTGCACTGTACTACGTGCAGTTCGTATAGTGCGAAGTTGAGCAAACTTCACAAACTACGCAAGTGTAGCCTAGTGCTTTGCCCAGGGTTAGTTACTAGTCTTTGGACTGAGGTAAATGAGATGGACTTTAGAAAAAAACACTGGCTGCAATCCGACTGGAAAGAAGTGAGCCATACAGTGACATAAATTTCATGCATGCCGTAGATGCAGTGGCTTTATGAGCCTAGGAGTATCAGAGGCTCTGTACATAAATTATGTTTGTTTTCTTGGTAGGGGTCCTATTAGCCAGATTGCCATTTCCGATTTGCAGTCTGGTGATTGCAGTTTGGGGGTAATTGTGTAGATACATGTTAGCTGATTTGTTAGCGCATTCGAGGGGGACATGAGTTGAGTTGAAATCTTTATTTTAGTGGTTAAAAGAGTGGAATCTTCCATCAACCTAAACAAAGAGAGCTTGGCCCTGGGAGTGGATACAGTAGCGAGAGTATGGGCACAGGGCTCATCTGGTTCCTATATTGATGGATATTTTTTCTTTGTAAAAAAAGCTGAATAATTTGATAGTTACGAAGACACTCCTAGAGTCCAGAAAACAAAGGCACCATTTAACTGATGGTTCAATAAATGGCTTTTGAATATTTGTATCTACTTTAAAATTATTTATAAAAACATCAGTGAAAGTCGCTTCAAGTCATATTTTTATTGGTGTAAAGCAGTTTTTTGTGCACAATCAGTGCTTAATTTGAGCCAGTGGTTTTCGGTGCTCGGAGTTGGCACCGGTGTTTAACTGTCAACACCGGCTCTTATGGCAGTCTACCTCAAGGTGGAGCTCTTTGTCTAATGTAGGTGTGAGCACAATCACAGATGTTTATTGATTAAATATACATTGAAAATAACTAATACCTGCTTTTCAGGCCATTATTATGGCTTTGGGGGCCTGACATAGTCTCAATCATCACTCTTGTAAGTGTGTGATGGTTAGTAGTTGTATTTGCACTGACACTGACAACAATAGCAGCAGCAATGGGTGGTGCAAGCTACAGCGGCTTCATGATGGGAGCCCTGGCACATGTGTTTTTTACAAATAAGGCACAAATGCACATCTTCACAAAAGGGGACAATCTGTGCACCATTGAAGTTGTGTTTCATACCATTCATTTTGATATCCTTTTGTCAATGACCCCTCCACCTCATAGCCTCAGCGCCTAGAGACCCTCACGGGTGAGTAGCGCGCCTACAATTCCACTGATTGATTAATTGATTGATTTGTTCAGCAGTCAAGAGGACGTTTGAGTTTACCCTCTTGAGAGACCTCTATAATCCAAGTGGAAATTGAGTACATGACTCTCTTGGCGTGTTCACTCTTCCTGAAGTAGGATGTTCCTTCTTCCGATTGGCAGGCCTCCATGTACTCACCTACAAGGTTGGGAAGAGGATGTTATCTCACGGCTAGACTGCCGACTTTGGAGCTTGGAAATCAAGGTTTGAGCCTCGGGGTCGACTCCACATCCTGTGATTCTGGGCAAATCACTTAATCTCCCCGTGCCTACCAAAAAAAAATGAATATGTCCTTGTGTACCCGTAAATGATGCTCATGTGAAGTGCTCCAATACCTTCATGCTATATAAGTCTGCATTAAAAAAAAGATTAGGTGTTTCTCCTTCTTCGTCCCAGGTCCTGGTTTTACCTGAATTCAGTAGTACTACACCCTGAAAAGGACTTGTGATAAAAGAAAGGGGAAAAATAGCAAAGCATGACATGTCTAGGCCAACACTCCCCTTCGGCATTCAAGATGTTCATTCTTCATTCCTCTTTTAACAGTGTTTTTATATGAGAAACCAAAACGAACTTCAAACAATATCCTTTGTCTATGTTTGACATTGCAAAACTACACTATAGGACAGGGGTTACCCAGAATGAATTAAACAATGTTATCTTTACATTCACTTCAGACGGGAAGTAATACCTTTGATACGAGTCAATGGTCAAAATATGATGACTGATCTGTGTCACTTCCATCACCAGTTTTCGGACATGTGATGTGGAGAAATACAGTGCTCATTGTATGTGCATCACTTTTTATAGGGCAATTTGGAAAACTTGTACTATTGCTGAGACATGTTTTCCCTTTCCACATGTGTGTATCTGACATGATGTTGATAGAACTAGTAATAAGAGTTATTTACAAGCCACAGCATAATGTCGTTCATTTTTAGAACAAAGGCCTTGTAACATTGGTGACCGTAATAGTTCGTATAAATACATATTGATTTTCTCACTACAGAGTTTTTGTATGTCATCATAATCTAGTCATAATAACTGTCTTTTTCATACATGAATAACACAGAAATACTTTCATTCAACAACTCTTTTACAAGACAGCATATGGCACATGCAACATGGAGGTATCCAAAACACATGAAACATGAGACATGATTGGACAACACTATTAAAACATATTTTTATGTTGTGTATAAAAATCACAGAGACGTCGGTGAGAGATGAAAATATGGTTTATTCCAAAACAGAGGTAAGAGAGGGTTGCATCCCCGGCCGGCCAGTGACAGCTGCTGGTCCCTCGCCGACCGTTCCCACACATTCGAATTACCGCACGTTCTAAGTCTCCCATTGTGCATGATATGTGAAAAGCGCATGTCCTATACACAGGAGGTGTGCAGGGCAGGAACCCAACAGAACAATTTTAATTTAGATTTTCCGGCAAAAATGATACTTATTGCCTTTATGCTGCTCATGTGCCTTAAGCTGAGCATGGAGGGTTATCAAGACTGTTCTTACGACCCTCGGGTACTGTAGCATAGAACTTGGGAACCATGTGGCGTGCCTTTAAGCATACCCAGCATATGGGGCCTTCCCACCACTTGCAGCCCTTCCTGGCTTTCTGGATGTGTACAGTCTCTGCCCTTCAATGTAGGGGGATACTCTTCCAGATTTGGCTCTGCACTGCATTGTTCAGCTGGTTGTTTGCCCGCATAAAGCAAAGGATTATTTTATAGGATACCTTCACTCTTAATTTGAAATTCTTCTTCAGAACAAACAGATATATCAACAGTATCTTATTTTTTGTAAATAAGATACTGTTGATATATGAATTCACTTTTTCATTTTATGTGTGGATTGTTTATATTTGAATTTATTAAGTGTTTCCACTTATTTTGTCACTGTGTTTGTCTCACGTTGATCAAATCTAATAGCCAGTAAGCTATTTTTTGACGTTATCGAATGTATTTTCTGATGTAAGGAGATAATCAAAATTGAGCTGTTCACACCCAATGTGTACTCACTTGAACCTTTAAATAATGTGCTAAAAAACAAGAGCATTCACTGTCAATAAATAGGACGTGAATAGAAAATAACTTGTGTGATCCATGGTGTCAGAGGCTTTGTGCATTTAACTATATTTACTTTGATTCCTGCCTCTGATTCCCTAAACAGAATCAACCCCCTGTTACCTTGCAAATATTACCAAGGCAGGCCATATCAAATTATCGCCGCTTTTACGGCCGTTTTTGTCCGCAAAGCGGCGATAATTTCATCGCCCTATTTGCAAGCTGTCGCTAACATCAGTTAGCGACAGCTTTTAGGTGATAGCGAATGGTTTGGGGCCCGCTTTGCATGTCAGCAATATTTATCGCTAATGACATGCAAAGTGGGCGTACCCAACCTGTTAGCGACTGAAAGCAGTCACTAACATCGCTATTGCCTATTATCAACGCAGGTGTAGCGATTAAAAAATTCGAGCTAAGGTTGAATATCGCTGAAAACTAACGCCTGCTCAGACCACTTCTTAACCTGTATATCCAATGGGAGGTGGATATTCAGGTTAAGACTCTACTGGTGTTCATGCCTGAATATCGCTGGATTTCCAGCGATATTCACGCATTAAGCCGCTATCGCCGGATATTTTATCGCATTGGAGATAAACGTTGCTAATAGCACGTTATCTCTGCAATAAAATCCGGCGATGCACGGCGATGAAAACTTTGTCGCTAAGCTTATTTAGCGAAAAATATTGCTAGTTGTTGATAATATGCCCAACTGTTTTTATAAATTAAATGTTGAGAATTGTAGAAGAACCTAAAAGTAATAAAAGCATGAGGGCATGTAAATCATTTGCATTTTGCTTAGCATAAACATACAATACATGAGGGGTGTTAAAAGGTAAGATTCAAGTGTTAATGTATGTTAATTACACATGTACACATAACATATATATGAATGAATGAGTGAGTGAGTGGTGTTAGTATCTTCATATTACATTGACTCATACAAGTTTGCTTGTGGGATCATGGTGGTACAACACAGGTATCCCAGGATGTTAAATGTGGAGAGCTTCATAGACTACTATTTAGCATTGATTTAACAGTGTCCAACCAGTGGGATGCAGCAACCAATTAAGAAGCTCAGGTGCAAAAAAAGGCATGCACCTAAGACCCCGACGTCTGTTATGTGCCCCATTCCGGGAACCCAGATATGGCCATAATTCAGAGGTATGATCTACAGGAAGGAACTCTCTCATGGTGATGTTGTGGAACATGCAGCAAGGCAAAAAATATGGCACACAGATTCTGGGGAGTGCTATTGCATGCTCTGAAATGTGACTTGAGCATGCCAATGAGCACTCAATATTGGATCACATTTGTGGGTTTCATGTTGTACCTCTTTTAAGATTGGGTAGTTGGACACGAGAAGGGGTTGAGGAGACTGGGAGTGAGGGCCTACCTAAGATAACCTGCAAAAAACACATCTGGCAGTTATTCAGAAAGTAGATACATTGCACAAGCAGCAGACAATTTGTAAATGCATGCATCTAATGTTAATGTCACAGATCTGTATTGTGATGGGGTGAAGTTATAACTGACTATGTTTGTGATTCCATCACCACTTACCTATGAATTTCCAATGTGAGATAGCTACATTTATCCTGTAGTCAGATCTCACCTAACTCCCCAGCATCTAACTGATATGGAAGAAGTAACTGTTGGAAGACATAACTATCATGTTTACCTCGAGGAGGGGCAGCATATACATCAGTGAAGAAGTCCCTGGATGGTATGCAGCATGCACGTTGATGGAGTGCCAGTGTTATCTATTGCAGAAATTATGGGGCTTATTATGATGGTGGGAGGACCGCCACGTCGCACCGGCGGTGGCGATCCTCCCAACCATCATAATGAGATTTACCCACCTCCAAACTAGGATGTTGGTGGGTATCACAGTGGACGCAAAGTCTGTCTGCAGCTTTTCTGCCAGTGGCAATCGCACCGATTGCCCGGCAGGCGGAAAAGGGGCACTAATATGGTTGGCGGTGCCAAGCAGGCACCGTCCGGCATATTAGGATGTGCCCAGGTAGAGGCCTGGGTTTTGGGGTTTGGAGTTTGGGGGCACGTTGTGGGCCCCCTCTGTGTGAGGGGAGGGTGTAGGTGCACTGGGAGGGATACCCATGGTACCACCCTACATTTCCATCCACAAAATGGCAGGCACCTCATGGTGCCTGTCATGTTATTTATGGAAATGCACATTGTGGCATTTTAACATTGTGAACGGTGCTGGTCCGCAATGTTAAAAGGCCAGGATGTGCCTGCCAGTATGGCGGGCACATACTAATTGGGCTGGTGGGACTGCCGCACGTCTGACGGGTGGTGTAAGCACACTATGATGGCGGTCGGACTGATTTCCGCCCGTCATCATAATGAGCCCCTTAGTTCCTTATGTCAGGTCAATGAAGTTTCACATGTGTGCTCTCCAGGGCACCAAATTCCTGAGAAAAATTTGCAGCAGCATAGAAATGCATTTCCTGCAGTTACAGAAGTATAGCAATAAACTGGGCCACTTGGCTGGTGATGTAGGACGTGGAGTGCCTCAGTATTTTGAAATGTACAGGCATGGCCTGGTAGTGGTTCATAGTTGAAGTAAGCTCCTGCACCCAGTCCACAACCATGTAAAAACCACATCAGGTGAGAAGCAGCATATACCAATGGCTGCTCCAGTGGACATGCCCAAAATATTGATCATTTTCTTGTACATGCCTCTCTATCCCTCAAATAATTGTTCCTCAGAATGATGGAAAACGCAGCACAAATATTTACTGACACGGCATAACACATGTTTTATCTACCGCTGTCTTTCTTTCTTTTGTGATCAGGTTGTGTGTAATTGATTCCTGGTGTTGTGAGTTTCACCAGCTGAAGAGTGCAGCTTAGGCCTGACAGCTCACTCCTTTATGGATGTATGACGTTACAACGCATACTTTTACAACGCCTACCTTTACAACGCGGTTTTTACCATGCATACCATTACAACGCATAATGCTTTTAGGCGCTGGATAGTGAATAGTTTAATTTACTATTCCAACTCCAGTCCCCGTGGATACTAGGGAAGGTTATTGGATAGTAAATTAACCTATTCCCTATCCTAGAGCGCCCCCCAGCGCAATGCGTTGTAATAGTTTGCATGACAAAAGTTGCGTTGTAATGGTAGGTCGTTGTAAAAGTTGCGTTGTAAAGGTTGTATACCCTCCTTTATCCTTATAGTAGCAGGTGTGTTACACATGAATGAAGCCTTGTTGCAATATGCATTTTATATAACTAGTACTTCTAAATAATGCTCTTATAATTTAAAATGTTAATTAAAAATGTTAATCAGATTAGGAAAATTCTATTTTAAATATAGTTTTCCTTATATTTTTCTGTTTCCCCTACATGGTGTTGCCTTTATTGATTTCAATAATAGTGTGTTGCACAACTAGTGATTGGCCTTGCCTGGTCCTTTACTTATTCTAAGACTTGGTTGGAGTAGATTTGTGCCTATTTTATCAGTAGTATTTTCTAATAAGGTTTAATTGTTGAGAATAGCAAATGCCTTCTTCATTTGAGGGTGTATTTAATTATTGGCATGCGCCTCCATAAACCACTCCTTAGATTTCCATTAACTCCATCCACTTAGTAGTAGACGTGTTCCCATTTTCAAACACTACCCCTTGTCCCTCCCCCATTTATTCCCTAGTCCCTCCCATGTATAATTTACACATGCACAAATTTCAACTTGTCAGAGTTAGTCGGGCAAAGAGAAAAGTGAAACCTGAAAAGCGTTAACTCAATATGGCCACTATGCACACAGCTAGACTTGTGACTACCATCACATTTTGATGGATAATAGATACAGCTAAAAAATAAAGGAACTAGTAACAGATAGACTCAGTCCCTTCAATAACTACACTTTTAAATATGCACACATATTCATAGAATAAAATTACACAAATTAATAAAATGAATGGCTATATACAGCAAAAAAGCTAGCAAACAAAGATCGGAAAATCAACTGAGGAGATAGACCACATAGAATCACCTTAAAGAACTGCTAGACACTGGACACAGACATATTTTAGGATCCAGTACTGGAAACATGTGCACTGAATAACTTTTATAAATAAAATAAATTGCCATTTTAGGAACATTTTGGGGGTTATTTGGATGTTGAGCGGAATTCCTTCCACACACTACTGAATCGGTCATGAGACTCACTGACACCCGGTCGGCGGTCCTGACCGGCTCATTATAATCGGATCGAACAGTGTTCGGTCACATTAAACTTTTCTCAATGGGAACTTGTGTTAGGGCCATAAATCGGCAATAAAACAAGCTCCTATTGAGAAAAGGGAGGTGCATTACATACTTTCTAACAATATGGAATACTTTAAACTTCTTTCAGGTGCAGTTGTTCATGTTTTTTACAGGGACACCATAGAAAATAGCATACCTGTTGGTTACATAGATGTGCTAAAAATGTGAATGATTACATTGATTCAGAGTGTAGGATGTTAATGCCTATAACATTTATGAAGTACTTATGATTATACATGCATTTCAATTTATACTATAGTTATAAGGCGATATGTAGTCAAGGATATGCATAGTCATTAAGATCAGAATTTATGATAGTAACCCGTATAGGATTGGTCCAGAGTTTACTGACAGGATGAGAGTTGGCATTAGAGTTAGTCTGGGTTAAAATACAGTGTGGTCCTGGAACATAAACTACAAAATATATCTAAACCAATTTACCATGATCAAAATATTATGACTCCAAAAATAGTGTTGAGCACAATATTAAAGGTAAGTATATAATTTTCTTTCTTGATGTAAATAATATTGAATAAAAAATATACAATGCTAAAATACGGTGGTAATCAACAGACTTTTAACTGGAACACTGACATAATATCGACAGACATAATATTGACCTACCATAATATAGGGACTGAAATATTGATTACTCTAATATCTACATACCATACTAATTTATAAAAATACATAAATATCGACAACAAAATATTGTTAAACATTTTCATCAATATCAATATTATCGAACCAAAAAATATTGTGATAACTTATATCGAACATATTAAGAAAACACACAAAGTGACAATAATATCGATAACAAAAATATAGACAATATTATTGTTAAAAAAATATATCAACATGTTAAAATTATTTATAATAACACAATACATACCAGCAAAATATAAATACATTATTTAACACACACAGCATACAAAATAAATCAATTAACACACATTTTACTGACATTTAAAAACAATATCATAAACATTAATAAATACACAACATTACTTATTACATCAAACAAATTCCCTAAATTCAAAAAATATTATATAAAACATAAAGCAATATAAATTGCATATAATATACTATACCACTTTTAATTGAAAGATTAGTAACTGAAACTTAGGGGCCTATTAGGATTGCGGTGAATCCGCATCCTCCGGACCGGCGGAAGCCACCGCCGGCCCGGAGGATGCGGATTCACCGCTACGGTGATAGAAAAGACCCCCTGCCTGATTAGGATGGCAGGGGGGTCGGGAAGACTGTCCGCAGCTTTTCCGTGGTAGACCCGCGGCGGAAAAGCTCTAATATGGTGGCGGTGTCTATCAGACACCGCCAGCCATATTAGGATGCATGGGGAAACATGCTTTTCCACGGTGTATTTTCTGCCGCAGAAAAGCATGTGGTCTTTTCTGTTTGGGGGCCCGTTGTGGGCCCCCAGGGTGTGGGGGGTGCACATGGGGGGTACCTATGGTCCCTCCCTGCATTTGCTTGGACATTGCGGCAGGCACCACGCGGTGCCTGCCGCTTTGTGCATGCAAATGCACTGCATGTATTTATAGCATTGCGGCGGGTGCTGCTTCAAGCAGCCCCCGCCACAATGTTAAAAATACAGGATGTAACCGCCAGGGTGGCGGTCACATCCTAAATCGCACGGAGAGACTGCCGCTGCCCCTGCGGACGGTCCCTCCACCTCTGGGGTGGCGGAGGGACGCAGGTCCTTCCGCCATCATAATGACCCAGTTAAGTAGCATTTTTCATACATGGAAAAGAACTGCCAGATTAATTTAAACAATAAATAACCCAATAAAATTAAAACAATCATTAATTAAGCACTATATAAACACACGAAAATTAAACATTATTTTACACTGCAATTAAAAAAGCAAGAATAAGGAATAACTGGGCAGGATTACTGCCACAACATTGGACTACATGATAGAAAACTCAAATTCCAGCTTCACAAAGTAAGTAAAATAGCACTTTAAAACTACTGCCACTAAAAATTTTCTCAAAGCACTTTTTTTTAATAAAATAAGTAATATATATTTTTTAAATTATATCTCCTCTACATATACTTCTGAAGACACTCAAAGAACTACAGAGCACTGATAAAAATCAACTTGCAAATAAAGTAAGTATTACATTCAAATAAACTAACACAATTTTCAAAAATGCAAAACAGAAATCCAGGCTAAGCACAACTCACCACTCCTAAAAACACAGTTCAACACATTTATTAAAATTACTCTTTTTTTCCTCAGAAATTTCGATAATAACACTAAAGGCAAACAGCAAAGAAAACTCATCAGCAGTGAAGTATTAAATTGACAATGTATATGTTTTAGATGATATAACAGCACAGGAATATTTTAAATAATTTTTATATACATTTATATTAGCATTTGAAACATCACCATGACTGAAGGCGCCCAATTCATTACTTCCCAGAAAGGAACATATTTGTTATGTTATATGGGGTATTTGTACACCCAAGAAAAGCAAACAGGCGACAAAGTCAATTGGAAATGTAGTAAATATTATTCTAACAAATGTTATGGGAGGGCTGCAACAAAGGATACGAGTGTACTTTATGTTAGAAAGAATATCTACCCCCTAATGTAGCTGGAATTGAAGCTTGAAACGCTTTAAATAAAATAAAAGAAGAAAGCACTAGATCTGAAAAAGCTACAACAGTAAAAATGTAAATTGTAAATTGATACTTGTATAGCGCACTACTCACCTGCAAGGGGTCTCAAGGCGCTTGTATGAATACCGCTGTGGAACCCATCCTGGCTTTCCCTGTCAGGTGTACACTCCTGGGCAGCCCCAAGGTGGACGCCAGGCATCCTTAGCGTTGTGGGGGCCGTTGTAGAGATGAAGCAAGCTATTGCCCAGAGTTGCAGAGTGGGACTCTATGATTGGAATAGGCACAGAGGCGAGAATTATCAGGGTGGAATATTGAGCCCAAGACCCGCCGAGGCGGGGAATTGAACCCTGGTCCCGGGCTAGACCTCTGCATCAGGGTCTGCCGCTCTAATCATTGAGCCACACTTCTCCACTAATAATATACTCCAGTAATACTTAAAGACATGCCCACAGTCCCACAACATTCAACTGGCCAATAGCCCTCAATATCGTTACAAAAAAGAACAATAGCAAGAACTAAAAAAGCTACTTCTACCACCACACCTGTCCCCAAAACACTTGCTGAAGAAGAAATACCACCTGAACTCACAGTTACTCATAATGAAGAACAATTTCTTCTTTATGACAAAAAAGCAACTGACAAAAGAATAATAATATTTGGAGCTCCCACAAATGTACTAAAACTACAGAACTGTGATACATGGATGATGGATGGGACTTTTAAGATATCTCCCAAACCATTTTACCAGTTATATACAATACAAGGACTTTACCAAAATACAAACATCCCCTTTATATATGCTCTATTACCAAACAAGCAAACCACCACCTCTATAGAACTTTTAAGCAAAGTAAAACAAGAAACCAATAGTTACTTTCCCCAAAAAAGTGAACAGTCAATAATACAAGCCATACTAAAATTCGACCCTCATACAGCAATTCAGGGTTGCTATTATTACTTTAACCAATGCATTTGGAGACACCTCCAAAAATCTACACTAAGGGGGTCATTACGATGGCGGATGGAAAAGCCCTCCGACCACCGTGGTTGCATAAAAAAATGCCTGCATGTTCCACAGCAAAAGCTGCGGTCACATTATGATGCAATGATTGTAAAATCCGTCTGCTGCGGACTTTAATGCTGCAGAAAGCACTAAAAACACAAATCCACAAGCAGAATGACAGCAAGTGAAATTAGGATAAGATGGAATGATCATTGCATTCAGACCACTGCAGTCGTGTGGATAGAAGAATGGCAATTGAATGCAACCATAGCACAAGGCCTCCAAGTTTGGCTGTTTTTCCGCTTCCCTCAAAAACATTTGACACACCCCAATGACACCCCCCCATGGCATTGAAAACCAAACATATCCCAGGTCAACATAGAGAACACGCCTGACATGAATACCCCATTTTGAGACATGCACATAGCTGAGCATAAAACCGACCCCTTCCCTAACACGCATCCTTTGTACAACTCCAGCAGTGAAGGCACAAACACCACAGCAGAAAGGAGAGGCAAGTCATCACACATCACACCATCACAACCATCCACACCCACACCAACACACACCTCACACATCTCCACCACCACCTTCCCACCAGCACTTGTCACCTATGTGCACATCACACACCATGTCACAGAAACAAAATGCCCAAATTCACAGACAATGAGTTCTCAGTGATGGTAGACGAGATAATTAGAGCAGAATCACATTTGTTTGGAAGCATGGTCCAACAGACACCACTAGTCAAATGTGGGAAAGGATAGTCAACAAAGTCAATGCAGTAGGAACCACCCTGCGCACACAGTGTGACAAGAAGAGGTAGCATGACCTCAAGACCAGGGTGAAATACCATGCCAACAGGAACCATGAGATGGCTCAGTGGACATGCAGCGGCCCTCCCATTCCCCCACTAACATTCACTGAATGGGAGGAGAAAAGTACTTGCCATACTGCATCCAGGGAGTCTCACAAGAGTAGCCAGGGGAGTGGTGGCTGGTAAGCACCAACACACTGCCATGTACTGTCTTGCACAACTATTAAGCTACACTTCCAAGACCTAAATGTACTTACGTACAATACACTCTTCCCAACACATGTCTCACATATGGATCACTGACAGAATATGGAGGAGCTAAATATCGACCTACAGAAATATCAGTGACAAAATATGAACTACCAGAATATCGAATTCCTATCTACAAACAGGTAGGTACAAGAATATTGATTCCTAAATATCGTTGTACTTAATATAATTTGTTAGAAAATCAACTTTATTAAATGTCATAAAATAAGGTAAAAAGAATGAAATAATAAATATAGTTAAGTAAAACATGCTAAAAATACTTAAATACCCTTAAAATTAATAAATATTTAAATGTAAGTAAAAACAAATGAACATGTATTTTTATTTTTTATTGCATATATTAACTTAATATTAAAAATCAATCAATATTTTTATTAATTAAATGTTAAAAAAACATATTTTTAAATATAATTACATATATATACATATATATATATCTAAAAACCTTTAATATAAATATAAAAATAAATTATATATAATAAGTTAAAGCATAAAAAAATTAAATAATATTTTACACTACAATAATTTTAACAATACTGAAAAGATTGCTTAGCTTAAAATATATATTTACTATTTCCACTCCAACACGTGGTACAGTGGGGAAAGCGTTGGATTGCGGAGGTCGAAAATTACTATTCCTACTCCAGTGAGTGCAACAGGAGGGAAAGCGTTGGATAGCGGGAGGGTAGAAATTACTATTCCCACTCCAGTGAGTGCAACAGTAGGGAAAGCGTTGTTTAGCGGGATGGTAAAAATTACTATTCCCACTCCAGTGAGTGCAACAGTAGGGAAAGCGTTTGATAGCGGGTGGGTAAAAATTACTATTCACACTCCAGTGAGTGCAACAGTAGGGAAAGCGCATGATAGCAGGAGGGTATAATTACTATTCCCACTCCAGTGAGGGCAACAGTGTTGGATAGCTTAGGGGAATACATTAATATACCCACACCTGCAATTTAATTAACATTAATAAACAATTAATAATTAAAAAAAAAATTACCTCCCACCATTTTCCCCTATAAACATTACATACAATATTGTAACATATTAATAAATTAATATAATCAATTAACAATTAATTAACTAATTACAATTAACAATATAATTAATAAATAATAATAAAATCTCCTTTAATAAACACAATTAACACTATAAAATATTTTAAAAAAATTATAATATAACAAATAATAAAAGTTACATTAAATATAAATTACTTTCTACCCTACTCCCCTATCAACCCTCAACTCACTGATAAAAAAGTACACAATTAACATATTTACAAATTAATTGTTAATAATTATTATCTAGTTATTTACTAATTAATAAAAACGTTTAAACAATAAACGTAATTAGCAATTAATTATTAATTGTTATGAATCAAGTTATAATTAATTAGTAATAAATGAATTAACTTAATTGACAATATAAATTAATAAATATTAAATTATTAAGTGATAAAATAATACATTAATTAATTTCAATGACTTTAAGTCTGTAGCGCAACCGGCTACAGACTTAACGTACGCAAACAATATTTAACAAATAATTAAATAATTCTAAATAAGGCAAAAAATATATATTAAAATTAAATTACTTCCCACCCTATTCCCTTATGAACCCACAACCCGCTACGGAATTAAATTTTACAAAAATTAATTTACATAAAATTAATTACTTTTACAAAATTCAAACATACATTACAAAAATATTACAAACTTTTAAAACTTATACTAACACTTACAGCACTAAAAAAAATTGATAATACTAACTTGGATAATGTGGAAATTTATATTTCTGACTTGCATTTCAATATTCTGTACCAATATATTTTTGCAATATTCTGTCCATTCTATATAAAAACTCGATATGCTGTCCAGTCAATATTTTTTGCTTTGATATTATGACTAGTTACCCTCACATATCTATCATTTCTTTCCTCTGATTCACCCTAAAGGTAGCTAGCAATATTTACATGGGGGCATGTGTACAGACAGCCAGCACTACAACTCCCACCAGGCACCATTGTCCCATAGCTGATCAGGATGGAACACCCCCTGAACCAAAACCATGTGGCGGTCATTTCATTGCTCTACTTCACCTTATAGGTATGTAGCCTTCTCATGCGCACTTGCATCACCCCTGAGCAGGATGGAACACTCCTCTGACCCAAGAGCCATTTGTAGCCTATTCCTTTCCTTTGCTCAACTTCACAGGGAGGTAGCCTTCTTAACAGGTATGGGTGTGTGTGTACAGACAGCCAGCACTACAACTCCTACCAGGCACCATTGTCCCATAGCTTAGCAGGATGGAACACCCCCCTACCCAGAACCATGTGGCAGTCATTTCATTGATCTCCTTCCCCTTACTGGTAGGTACCCTTCTCATGTTCACTTGCATCACCACTGAGCAGGATGGAACACTCCCCCAACCAGAACAATGTGGCAGCCATTTCATTGCTCTCATTCACCTTACAGGTAGGTAGCCTTCTCATGCTCACTTGCATCACCCCTGAGCAGGATGGAACACTCCCCCCACCCAAGAGCCATGTGTAACCTATTCCCTTCCTCTGCTCAATTTCACAGGGAGGTAGCCTTCTTAACAGGGAGGGGTGTGTGTGTACAGGCAGCCAGCACTACAACTCTCGCCAGGCACCCTTGTCCCATAGCTGAGCAGGATGGAGCACGTCCACCCAACCAGAACCATGTGGCAGCCATCTCCCTTCACTGTGCCACCTGTCATCCTCCTCAAAATGCATGGAGACATATGACCAACGCGTCACTCATCTGTTAACCAACTCTCTACAGATCAAAATGTCACATCCAGTGCACACACAGCTAAGCACATGTAAATGCCACAGCAATTACGCTTTGAATCACAAAGTCCCATGAGTAATAAAATCCGGGCCCAATCATGCAAAGTACATAATGCAATATGTAATTCCCATTCTTTGAGAGCATGAAGGCTCATATGAACCCAACACATGCAAGGTCAATCACATGATTTGAAATTAATTTTGAATAATGAAATCAGTAAGATTTTGGATAGCTGAAACAGATTCTCTGAAAAGTCAATAATATCCAAGCATAAAACAAAGTGGGTGTGCACAAAGTTGGTAGATGAAGACATGTCTTTGTAAACACACTATCTGTACATGTCAAATAGTTGTTATTCACATGTCACAATAAGAACAAGTCATGAATGTACCTCTACATCATGTGATGATGCTAAAAATCTGCTACCAATAGCAAGTAATTGCAATGTAAAATGTTTTCCATTTCAACTGAAGCATCCAAAACTGTGTCACCAAGGTTGTGTAGTGCACCTACCTGACAATCCTACCACTGTCCAACAGGAGATTCACAAGAAATAGCTGGCGAAAACACCACCAACCAGCAGAGCCAGTCTCGCCCCCTGGAATGTGAACTCTCAGATGCTAATTCTCTACATTTCTCGGATGAGGAGCAACAACCTGGCCCCTCAGGACTGCCAGGGTGCACTCTGTCTCAGAGCCTCATTGTCTCTTTCACCACCACCACCACAACTATCAACACACCAGCGACAAGAACTACGCTGACCCATGCTACAATGACCTCTTTGCAGCCACCTCCGTCATCACCACTGCTGCCTGCAACACTATCCCTGGCTCAGCGGTTATCAACTCCACCACACAAGCCGAGGATGCCGGAGATAGTGTGCGGCTGCGTCAACAGGTCTGTGTCAGCAGGGCAGGTGGGAGGGCAACGTGGGGACAATCATATCAGGATACTGAGACAGATGCTCTGGCCACTGTTGCAAGAGTCCTTGGTGCATATCAACAGAACCAGGGACAGATGGGCCAGATTGTAGAAGAACTGCGTGAGCTCTGCCTGTTGTGGAGGTCCATGGACACATGAATGGGACAACTTGTGGATCTCATGGGCCAGCTTGTGGGTATTCTGAGGGACATACATGCTGCTCAAATGATGGCTCAACCCCCTCCATTGGCCAGCCTGCTGAAATAACAGAGAAAGGTAAGATGAGCACTCGGTTATGTAATCTAGGCAAAACTGTTGTCTAGTCTAATTCAAGGGTGCATCACTACAGAATTGTGTTGGCTAGCACAAAAAGTGAAAGGTAATAACTAAGTAGAGAAAACCTACTTGTAGTGAGCACTGTTCCTACTGGAAAAAAGAACCTTTTCCAACAATAAAAGAGAAACTGCTAGTCAAATAGATCAAACGGTAAGCAATGTAAGATTTTGCGTTCTATTATTTAATT
Source organism: Lissotriton vulgaris (assembly GCF_964263255.1). Classification (NCBI taxonomy): domain Eukaryota; kingdom Metazoa; phylum Chordata; class Amphibia; order Caudata; family Salamandridae; genus Lissotriton; species Lissotriton vulgaris. The sequence goes on from NW_028250985.1 coordinate 189,503, forward strand.
CTCATTCATAGAACTTTAATACATTATGTTCATGTATCCTATTGTACATCTGTTCTAGCTATAGAAACATCAACATGTTGTACATGGGGATGTAAATTGGTACATAACAAATATTCTATTTACATATTTCTATACAATTAGGAAACCATAATTCATAGTTGTTCATGAATCAGTCTAAGTTGATTTTCTGAAGACACAATGCCCAATGCATTTCTGGACCAAAAGGTACCCTTCTTCAGGGGAAAAATCCTAGAGCATACAAAAAGCTAATCAGTACAATCAAAGAAAATAAATATTTTCAACATGATGTCATCTATCTGAACATTGGAGACACTGAAGGGGGAAAAGAAAAAACGTTTTAGCATCATAAATAAAGTTCCATGGAAGATTGGATATTGTTCATGATCGATGTGACTGCACTATACACATCCATCAATCACCAAAAAAGGATGGAAGCAGTAGAATGGGCACTGCTACAGATGAAGTTATGCCAAGAAAAAAGTCTATTTATTTTGAAATTGTTACATTTCTGTCTAAATAATAGTTATTTCCAGTGGCAAGATCAATTCTTTGGGCAGATGACTGGCACTAGCATGGGATTCTCTGGGGTTCCAGCCTATGCTAATGTATTCATGTCTCTCTTTGAGAATGAACACATTCTTACGAACCATCAATGGAATCAAGGCCTAGTAATGTATGTTCGGTACATTGACGATATTTGTCTGATATGGTCTAAAACTCAGCTAGAACTTGAAGGTTTGATTGTTGATTTGAACACAAAGAACCCAAGGATTCAGTTCACCCATAACATAAGTCCCAATTCAGTTCATTACCTGGACGTACTTGTTACCAAGGATATGGTTGACAAAAAATTGATGACAGACATTTACACAAAACCCACTGATAGAAACAATACTCTGATGTATACGAGTTTTCATCCTAAAAGCCTAATTACAAACTTACCATACTCTCACTTTTTGAGAATAAAAAGACTTTGTGCTACTCAGGAAATATTTGACAATCAAATAAAAGTCCATCGTAGCAGATTTGAACAACGAGGGTATCCAGCTGAAATCCTGGACCAATGTATTGACAGATTAGCCATTATTGATCGCCAATAATTGTTGACTCCCGTTACCAAAGCACCTACACGTGAATTTACATGTGTTTTGAAATTTCCTACATCAGCTAATCAAATCAAACGTATTATACTCAAAAGATGGGAATTACTTCAAAATGAAAGTGAATTCAAAGGAATTTTCCTTGAGAAACCCATATTTGCCTACACAAGAGGCCGCAACTTGATGGATATAGTCCGGTCACCCAGGAACTTACAAACTCAATCTGATTACAAAGGAACCATGAAATGTCAGAATTGCATACACTGCAATAATATCATTACTTTTAATACTCTAACCCATCCCATGACAGGTAAAAAAATCAAACTAAAGCACACATCAGATTGTAATCGCACCAATTTAGTCTATTGTCTCAAATGCCCGTGTGGCAAATTCTACATGGGTAAAACTGAACGTAAACTAAAAATTAGGCTTACAGAGCACAAGAGTAACATTCGGGCCAAGAACAAAAGTACCCCCATAGCTATTCATTGGGATGAAAGTCACCATAATATAGCGCAACTACGTGCTCAGATTATTGAGGTAGTACAGAAAAAGGAGGTTCAAGACAACTCTGCTAGACTATTACAGCGTGAAATTTATTGGATTGATTTTTTATGTACAGGCATTCCAAATGGCCTTAACGATCGAGTGGATCTGGGATGTTTTTTATGATCCATAAGGGTATTTTTTTCTACCATCTTGCACCAACAGTTAAATCAAAAATACTCCTAACATATCTATGACTTTCACATTAGCCTTGCACTAATAGTCCATGAGTATTTAGACTCTTTACATATTCTTTCCAGGCAGGTTTTGTCCACAATGTGTTTTTTAATCATGATTTTATGATTTTGTACTTTTGACTATTAGTATGATACTGTGAAGGATTCCATTAGGATGTCCTTGTTTACGTTGGTATACTTTGTATTATTGTTTACTAACATGTTATCTAGTAGTAAAAAAAGTTTTTTAGGATGCCACATTTTTTTGTAAAGATCTTGATGTACTTATAATTATTATGCAACAGTGTTTATAAAGTCCTAAGTAAGTGACATTATCCTCTTGTAAAATAGTAACTGTTTGTTTAATGACCTGATGTATGATTATCGCTAATGACACTGGCTTGGTTTACGGGTAAATATACCATTATAGCATTAGATTTGATGTTAATATATGTCTTTACATGTCACATTTGGAATTTAGTCATATGCTCAGAAACTTTGAAATAGGACTTTCATTCATCTCCGGTCATGTATTGAACGAATGGGTACAAGCACCTGGCTCATTGACACACACACACTCATGCAGCATCAGTCTTTTTCCACCATTGTCAGCCTGATTCGTATAATTTGGCCGTCATTACATTCCATTGACATTAGAATATCCAGTTATTGAGTTCAGCTACATATTGGTTGACAATTTCCTTTTCTCCTATAAACGGATATTCACTGTTTTTGGATTTCTTTTTCTCGTATGCACGACAACACAACGCATGACACAGAGGGTCACATTGAAATGTAGAATATTCCGATCATTTTACTAGTATAGTCACTGCAATACTGATCCGTTACGTTTTTTGACTGGAACAACAAAGTTTTTCGTGACAGGTAGTTTTTACGATGGGACTACATTTCCCATCAGTACATCAGTATTTTCACAAATATGGTAACTCTTTAAATAGTGGTGTAGTATCCTTCCGTGGTTACCTGAGAGTCCGAAGCAGGAGTACTTGACATTGGAGCAGTGTATCACTAAGTCACGGAGGTAAATTAGTTAGATCTTAGTGCTGATCTTTAAGATTATTATTTTAAGAGTAGGAGTGCAATATTAATGACAGATATTGTTTACGTTTTTTTAGCGGCCCGCTCTTCACTACCACCCCGTAGCCTTGCTTAAACGGGTGATCCTAATCTATCATCTTGTTACGTCCTCGTATCTTCATCGAACAACGGAGGTAAATCATTTAGATTCATCAGCCTTCTTTAGATTAGCATTTTGTTGCGAGTGTGCGTAAACAGTGATAGGTTATTTTCTTGTTTTTCTAGTGGTTCATTGCTTTCCATTATCCCGTATCTCCACTCACGAACGTACTTCTACCCTCATCACGTTGCAACTACAAACCTCATCCTTGGGTACGACTTGATAGCGTCCAAGGAATGCGCTTTTGAGTATATCCTCTAGTAAGCATGTGTCTCTTTGTATCATCATATATATAGACCCTCATTTCAGTACCTGTTGTTTCCATAGTTGCATATTGTTTTACCGGCCGACCTGTATGGTCCTGAGAGCGAAGTAACTACGTGCAAATGACCTTCGTAGAAGAACATTATCTTCCTTTAAGAGGCAACCAGTACTTTAGGTATATGTTTTTATTACTCTTAAGCCAATTCTTGCACTCACTATCAGCAGCGCCCTATTTACATCTAATATGTTTTATCTAACCCATCCAGAAGCCTCGTTTCTGGGACATACCACACAGTCTATTTTTGCGGCAGCTTTTTTCAAGTCTAACATTAGGATTCCATCTAGTCATTACGCATTTAGCTAAAAGGTACGTGCGTAGTGTAATTGTGGCATTAGTTCTTGTACACATAAAACACAAGATGTGAATATCATGTTTTTTCTACCACTGTTTTTCAATCATGTTGTGTGCCTAACGGTTCACATCTTTTTCAGTGTTAAATTCCAGAGTGTACTTTACAAAGCATGTTAAAAAAGTTGTTTTTAGATGTAACCTTATTTTTTGGATTTGTATAACCATTGATGTGTATATTATTTGCACTTTTGCTTGGTGCAAAATCAGCCTGAGTCATATTATTCAAATCGTGTATGATTGTGATTTTGTTTTCTTACTTCCATGGACCATAAGAAGTGTATGTCTAATAATCATTTAGGAGGTTTTATTTAGGCCAATATATGATGCTATCTGTATTATGAAATTTCATATATGTTTAGATTGTTAAGAAGAACATAACAAGGGACTTTCACTCCACACTTATTTATGATGCTAAAACGTTTTTTCTTTCCCCCTTCAGTGTCTCCAATTTTCAGATAGATGACATCATGTTGAAAATATTTATTTTCTTTGATTGTACTGATTAGCTTTTTGTATGTTCTAGGATTTCGCCCCTAAAGAAGGGTACCTTTTGGTCCTGAAATGCATTGGGCATCGTGTCTTCAGAAAATCAACTTAGACTGATTCATGAACAACTATGAATTATGGTTTCCTAATTGTATAGAAATATGTAAATAGAATATTTGTTATGTACCAATTTACATCCCCATGTACAACATGTTGATGTTTCTATAGCTAGAACAGATGTACAATAGGATACATGAACATAATGTATTAAAGTTCTATGAATGAGAATTAAATAATAGAACGCGAACTCTTACATTGCTTACTGTTTGATCTATTTGACTAGCAGTTTCTCTTTTATTGTTGGAAAAGGTTCTTTTTTCCAGTAGGAACAGTGGTCACTACAAGTAGGTTTTCTCTATTTAGTTATTACCAGCCTGCTGAAACACACACCACCTCAGCTGCTGCCACCGAGATGGGTGAGTTGCAAGAAAAGGACTCCTCAGACACCTCTGAGCAGTCGGAGACCGATCAGAGCAGCAGATGAGGAGAAAGAAGCTCCTGGTCACAGGAACTGCACGGGGATTGCGCTTGTTAAACTCAAGGATGCAAAGGCCTCCATCAAGCATCACAGCTAATTTTCTACGGTAGATATGCAAGTTCACATGCCTCTTGTGTTTATAAAATGTCAGAGCCCGATCGGAGAAAGCACACCTGCCCAGCCTTGACAAAGCTCACAATGTTTTGGGGCTGATTAATGAGTTACTGAATTTGAGCTTCAACTCGGGCACCTGCTTTATTTATATCTGTAAGTGCTTCCTGTTGAGGTTTAATTTTTGTGACGGGAGCATCGTGCCAGGATGAATCCTGCCCTGCTTATTTATCCAAGAAGACGCCACCATTTTGTGCGATACCTCTATTCAACTGGAGTACTTCCTGCTGGCTAATCAGTAAGTGCGACCTCGTTGTGAACATTTATAGTGCTTTTCCTACACTACAGCTACATAAAGGGCGAGAAGAGTTGTCTCCAGTGACCATATGTGTGTAACTTTGCCATCGCATCGAAGGGCGCCAGGGTCCCTTGAGTGAGCTGTCCATTATAGTGGGGGAAGATGGGGGACACCACTAGTGTGTGGAGCGGGGGCAAACGGGCGAGACTTCTATGCGAGCTCACATGCAAGTTCACATGCCTCTTGTGTTTATAAAAGGTCAGAGGCCGATCAGAGCAGCAGATGAGGAGAAAGAAGCTCCTGGTCACAGGAGCTGCACGGGGATCGCGCTCGTGAAATTCAAGGCTGCAAATGCCTCCATCAAGCATCACAGCAAATTTTCAACGGTAGATATGCGAGTTCACATGCCTCTTGTGTTTATAAAAGGTCAGAGACCTATCGGAGAAAGCACACCTGCCCAGCCTCGACAAAGCTCACAATTTTTTGGGCTGATTACTGAGTTACAGAATTTGAGCTTCAACTTGGGCACCTGCTTTATTTATATCTGTAAGTGCTTCCTGTTGAAGTCTAATTTTTCTGACAGGAGACTCGTGCCAGAACAAATTCTGCCCTGCATATTTACCGAAGAAGACGCCACCGCTTTGTGCGATACCTCTAATCTACTGGAGTACTTCCTACTGGCTAATCAGTAAGTGCTACCTCGTTGGGTAAATGTATAGTGTTTTCCTAAACTACAGCTGCGTAAAGGGCCAAAAGAGTTGTCTCCAGTGACCTTGTGTGTGTGACTTTTTCATTGCGCCGAAGGGCGCCTGGGTCCCTTGAGTGAGCTGCCCGTCATAGTGTGTAAAGTGCAGGTAGACGGTGCATACCGCTAGTGTGTGGGGCGGGGCCAAATGGGTGGGGCTTGTATGCGAGTTCACATGCGAGTTCACATGCCTCTTGTGATTATAAAAGGTCAGAGACAAATCAGAGCAGCAGATGAGGAGAAAGAAGCTCCTGGTCACAAGAACTGCACGGGGATTGCGCTCGTGAAAGTCAAGGATGCAAAGCCCTCCATCAAGCATCACAGCTAATTTTCGACTGTAGATAAGCGAGTTCACATGCCTCTTGTGTTTATAAAAGGTCAGAGACCGATCGGAGAAAGCATACCTGCCCAGCCTCGAAAAAGCTCACAATTTGTTTCTGCTGATTAATGAGTTACTGAAATTGAGCTTCAACTCGGGCAACTGCTTTATTTATATCTGTAAGTGCTTCCTGTTGAGGTTTAATTTTTGTGACAGGAGCATCGTGCCAGAATGAATCCTGCCCTGCATATTTATCCAACAAGACACCACCATTTTGTGCGATACCTCTACTCACCTGGAGTACTTCCTACTGGCTAATCAGTAAGTCCTACCTCATTGGGTAATTGTATATCGCTTTTCCTACACTAGAGCTGCGTAAAGGGCCAGAAGAGGTGTCTCCAGTGACCATGTGTGTGTAACTTTGCTATCGCACCGAAGGGCGCCAGGGTCCCTTGAGTGAGCTGTCCATCATAGTGGGTAAAGTGCAGGAAGACGGGGCACACCGCTAGTGTGTGGGGCGGGGCCAAACGGGTGGGACTTATATGCGAGTTAATATGCCTCTTGTGTTTATAAAAGGTCAGAGACCGATCAGAGCAGCAGATGAGGAGAAAGAAGCTCCTGGTCACAGGAACTGCACGGGGATTGCGTTCGTTAAACTCAAGGATGCAAAGGCCTCCATCAAGCATCACAGCTAATTTTCTACGGTAGATATGCAAGTTCACATGCCTCTTGTGTTTATAAAATGTCAGAGACCGATCGGAGAAAGCACACCTGGCCAGCCTTGACAAAGCTCACAATGTTTTGGGGCTGATTAATGAGTTACGGAAATTGAGCTTCAACTCGGGCACCTGCTTTATTTATATCTGTAAGTGCTTCCTGTTGAGGTTTAATTTTTGTGACGGGAGCATCGTGCCAGGATGAATCCTGCCCCGCATATTTATCCAAGAAGACTCCACCATTTTGTGCGATACCTCTATTCAACTCGAGTACTTCCTACTGGCTAATCAGTAAGTGCGACCTCGTTGTGAACATTTATAGTGCTTTTCCTACACTACAGCTACATAAAGGGCGAGAAGAGTTGTCTCCAGTGACCATATGTTTGTAACTTTGCCATCGTATCGAAGGGCGCCAGGGTCCCTTGAGTGAGCTGTCCATTATAGTGGGTATAGTGCGGGGAAGACCGTGAAAACTGCTAGTGTGTGGGGCGGGGCCAAACGGAAAGGACTTCTATGCAAGTTCACATGCCTCTTGTGTTTATAAAAGGTCAGAGACCGATCAGAGCAGCAGATGAGGAGTAAGAAGCTCCTGGTCACAAGAACTGCACGGGGGTTGCACTTGTGAAACTCAAGGATGCAAAGTCCTCCATCAAGCATCACAGATAATTTTCGACTGTAGATATGCGAGTTCACATGCCTCTTGTGTTTATAAAATTTCAGAGACCGATCGGAGAAAGCACATCTGTCCAGCCTCGACAAAGCTCACAATTCTTTGGGGCTGATTAATGAGTAACTGAATTTGAGCTTCAACTTGGGCACCTGCTTTATTTATATCTGTAAGTGCTTCCTGTTGAGGTTTAATTTTTGTGACAGTAGCATCATGCCAGAATGAATCCTGCCCTGCATATTTATCCATGAAGACGCCACCATTTTGTGCAAAACCTCAACTCAACTGGAGTACTTCCTACGGGCTAATCAGTAAGTGCTACCTCGTTGGGTAAATGTATAGTGCTTTTCCTACACTACAGCTGCATAAAGGGCCAGAAGAGTTGTCACCAGTGACCATATGTGTGTAACTTAGCCATCTCACCGAAGAGCGCCAATGTTCCTTGAGTGAGCAGTCCATCATAGTGGGTAAAGTGCGGGAAGACGGTGCACACTGCTAGTGTGTGGGGCGGGGCCAAACGGGAGGGACTTCTATGCGAGTTCACATGCCTCTTGTGTTTTTTTTAAAGGTCAGAGACCGATCAGAGCAGCAGATGAGGAGAAAGAAGCTCCTGGTCACAGGAACTGCACGGGGATTGCGCTCGTGAAACTCAAGAATGCAAAGGCCTCCATCAAGCATCACAGCTAATTTTCGACGGTAGATATGCGAGTTCACATGCCTCTAGTGTTTATAAAATGTCAGAGACCTATCGGAGAAAGTACACCTGCCCAGCCTCAACAGAGCTCACAATTTTTTGGGGCTGATTAATGAGTTACTGAATTTGAGCTTCAACTCGGGCACCTGCTTTATTTATATAAGTAAGTGCTTCCTGTTGAGGTTTAATTTTTGTGACAGGAGCATCGTGCCAGAATGAATCCTGCCCTGCATATTTATCCAACAAGACACCACCATTTTGTGCGATACCTCTACTCACTTGGAGTACTTCCTACTGACTAATCAGTAAGTGCTACCTCGTTGGGTAAATGTATATCACTTTTCCTACACTACAGCTGCGTAAAGGGCCAGAAGAGTTGTCTCTAGTGACCATATGTGTGTAACTTTACCATCGCACTGAAGGGCGCCAGGGTCCCTTGAGTGAGCTGCACATCATAGTAGGTAAAGTGCAGGAAGACGGAGTACACCGCTAGTGTGTGGAGGGGCCAAAACGGGCGGGACTTCCTTGCGAGTTCACATGCCTCTTGTGTTTATAAAAGGTCAGAGACCGATCAGAGCAGCAGACGAGGAGAAAGAAGCTCCTGGTCACAGGAGCTGCACGGGGATTACGCTCATGAAACTCAAGGATGCAAAGGCCTCCATCAAGCATCACAGCTAATTTTTGACAGTAGATATGCAAGTTCACATGCCTCTTGTGTTTATAAAATGTCAGAGACCGATCGGAGAAAGCACACCTGCCCAGCCTCGACAAAGCTCACAATTATTTTTGGCTAATTAATGAGTTTCTGAATTTGAGCTTCAACGTGGGCACCTGCTTTATTTATATCTGTAAGTGCTTCCTGTTGAGGTTTAATTTCTGTGACAGGAGCACTGTGCCAGAAAAAATCTTGCCCTGCATATTTATCCACGAAGATGCCACAGTTTTGTGCGATACAATTCCGTTCCGCTGCGGATCGCGGAAGTTTTGATATTTTCGTGTTACGCAAGACGAACGGAATTTGCCACCTACCCCTAAATATGAGTTATGGATGAGATGAGGCAAACAACTTGCATAATTACTAACACAGCCCCAACATTGAAAGGACCGTGAAATCAGCTTAATGCACAAGTCACCTGCACAGACACTTTGATCTCATGTAGTCATTTATGTGGGCAGTATGTACATACTACCTACTGTCAAATCAGAATCAAAATATGTGAAAGGTATACGGTACAGTCCTGTATCTTGTGTCACCAGCCCTGGGTGTAGTGACACAGCACATGTGGCAAACAGCAACAATGCTGAGATGTACATAGCTGCTGTACCTGCACAACCTTCTTGCTTTAGTCACTAAGCACAACATCATAACAAAATGAGCGCAGTGAGTGTAAGCTGGACAACTATCAATATATTTACAGCACTGTATACAGTGAAATAGGCACATTATTTGGTCAGTCCTTCATGACTGTGGGATGTGTTGCCATTTCACACATTGGAATGTTCGCAAATATGAAACTCAATTACACCTCAAATCTATATACATGTATACAAAGTACATACCAATGCATTTAATCATGTGTACTGGCATGACATGTGTGGTAAATGTCACACTCTCATTTGACATTACAACAGGTGCAACAATATAGTGTAAATGTATAGTGATCAGTGATGCAATTTGAAAAGTGACAATGCTATACCACAAGGTGTCCATCGGTGTGATCGGCATACACCGCGACTCCAATCACAGGCATTGGCCCCAATTGAATGATGTGGGATTGCGTAAGACACTACCTGTCCAAAGCAGTGTGACACCGCCTATGCGAATTTCATTGCAGCCAATGAGAACTGCAATCTCGGGAGTGCCCTTTCAGTTTAAACATCGCGGGTAGGCCTGCACCGCAATTGCGGTCACAGGCATTGCGCCCAATTGAATGATGCTGGATTGCAGTAGACACCACCTGACGTGGTGTGACACCGCATATGCGAATGTCATTGCAGCCAATGGGAGGCAACATTGTGGTAGTGCAATACATTTTTTAAACTCGCAGTAGGCATGCACCGCGACTGCAGTCACAGTTATTGGCCACAATTGAAGGATGCCGGATTGCAGACAACACTTGGCCCACGCGGTGTGACACTGCATATGCAAATGTCATTGCAGCCAATGGGAGTCAACGTCACAGTAGTGCAATGCATTTTTTGAACTCATGGAAGGCGTGCTCCGCGGCTGCAGTCACAGGAATTGGACACAATTGAAAGATGCAAACCAGGCAGACCAATTGCATCAGCAGAGTACCACTAAAACAACCCTAAGGCCCTATAAATGTCTGTGAGATAGCCGCACCTGTCACTTGCATTCAGACATACTGTGGTTTAGCAGTTAAACAGTTACACTGCTGATTTGAGACACTCGAACTCTGAACACACATTCCCTGTGCCATGTAATGTCATAGTTCATTAAGTGTTCATATGCTCATTCTTGACATGCCTAATGTAGATTGGCCAGAGGGTAGTGAATAATGTGTGTACTGCTTTCAAATTCACCCTATGGAGATGTGTATATCCTGCACAGGAGTACAAGGCCTGGATATATCACTATTTGTGCAAAATCACCTCGGACACATCCTCCAAACGTACGATGGACATGTCATCCTTCTTTTGATTCCATGATGTGTAGAGTCTTTCATGTCTATGTACTGTTCCACCATTATCATTGTACATGCATGTGATTTCTGTGATGGTCCACGTGTTTCCGCAGTGATAAGCCCTCAGACCTGCCCAATGAATGCACAATGTTTCAAGGCCCAATCACTAAAATGACTTTGAAAAACATATGTGGTGTCCACCATCCCATTTTTGAAGGAGATATCATAAGCCTGAGGAGTACACAAGACAGGCCTACACCTGTGACAAGAGTGTGTGAATGTAAGATCAGTTACCTAATTGTGATCCCCATGACACAAGAAGATATGCAAGGGTCAAGGTCATTAAGGGGTGTGTAGTGTAAGACACAGTAAGTCTAACCACTACCCATCATTCAGAGTTTATTGCACGTCATGTTCACTCGCATAGTGCATCACAGATGAGGCACATTTTCCTATTGCTTTCTGTGCTGGCACTGCATGTGTATGAGATGGGCATGTGGTGGGTCCATTATCATATATGTATACATTGCAATGATATGGCTTGATCCATGTGTTCTATGTGACATGGTCTATGGCCTTTGCTCTGATGTAATTGTGTGCTAGGGTTTTACATGCTCATGTACTGTCACACATTAGTACACAACATAGTGTTACACATATTCCTCTTCTTGTTTCCCATGCCTATAGCTCAAGGGTGATCAGCGTAAGGCCATTTGGAGAGCCATTGCCCGCAAGGTGCGGTCCCTGGGGGTCTCAAACCAACATTATACACACTGCCACAAGAGGTGGGATGACATCTGCCGCCTCAGCAAAAACGTTGCAGAAAGGACGCTAGGGCTGGTCCCTCGAAATGGCAGGTTGGTGCACAGGAGCATGACCCCACTAATGGCCTGCATCCTGGCAGTCACACAGCCAGAGTTGGATGGATGATTGAGGGCCCAACAGCAGCAAGTTGGGGGTGAGTGTGACTCTGCGCATGAGTGACTGCATGAATCCCAGCCCAGAGCAAGGCAGGACCTCCATGATGTCTCTAGTGTGATTCAATGGCATCTAAGCAGCCTCAGTGTCGAGTGCAGAGGTTGTAGGAAATACATGAGCAGTGTCATAGCAAGTCATCTTGATATGTTTTCATCTACCAATTTGTGTATGTTGTCTGAAATGAGACCTTCCTTTACTTGTAAATTTGTTGTGTGAAGTGTGTAGCCAGGCACATGTCAGGCTTGTGTGTGCTGTGTGGCTACCACAATAGTGTGCTCATGTGATGATGTGTAAGTGGCTAGAGACATACACAAATGTGTTCTCAGGGAGCAGTGAGTTAATAAAGGTTACACCTGTCCCAGGGGTTGCGTTTTTCAGAATGATACAGATGACAGCATCATTGCAAAACATATTAGCCTAATATCAGCAGCATGGCATCACATGATCTAATATCCTGCCACAGTGACAGCAAGTGCACACAGGTGCTGATGGGGTATATGGTGATGATTGCAGTGAAGCATCGGCTGATTTGCATTTGCCATTTGTGCACATGGCAACATGACTGGGATGGTTAGACTCTGGAATTTAAATGCAATGTAGCGGAACCTGGATATTGTGAGATTGTTTTGGCACTAGGGATTAACATAGTTGGATGTGGTCACTGGGTTTGATAAAATGTGATGTGACTGAGGTGTTGTACTGTAATTTGATAGATAAAAAGAAGCAAATGTTACTCAGAGTGTCAGTCCTCAGTATGTGTGCATTGTGGAAGGGGTGTCCATGTGCATCAGCGCATGGTGACGGTTTTGCTATTGCTTTTAATCAGTGAGTGAATTTTTGGCACATTGATGTGTCATCAATGTCATCAGTCAGCACAACGTAGGGATGTCATGTGCCAGACCCTAGGTATTGTCACACATTAGCTGTCCTAATGGAGGTCACTCACAACTTCATCTACAGGAAGCACTATCATGCCTTGGATCATTGAAGGCCTGTCAGGCAATTGTGAAGATGTTGTCACAACACAGGAAGGCCTTGCATTACATTGCCCATATCATGCTATTGTGCATTGTCTAAGTGACTACACTAAGTGACTACATTGGTAAGCGTGGGCGTAAAATACGTTTTGTTCACGAAATTGACGTATTTTTGGCAAATTCGCAATCCGTGAATAGCGCGAATTTGCCAAAAAATCAGCAAATTCGCAAGCTGTGGATTTTTTTGCTTGGTCGCGCTTGAAAAATACAATATCGCGCGCACTACGTTGACTTACCGTGATTCTCAGTCCGCCGAGTTGTTTTTCTCCTGGTTTGCTTGTGCTGCGGCATTTTGGAACTTGCTGCGTGATCGCACAAGAGTTTTTTGACCGCGATTACGACATCACGGCCCGCCATCTTGCACAGCGAGAGTTTGACAACGCGAGTACGTCATAAGGGCCCGCGATCACGCATCGCGGTAATAAGCAATGCCGAACATGTAGATGCGGCACGCAGCTGACTTCCGGCAGGAGATTTGAACAGATCGCTTTCCCGAAATTGCAAAAATTGCAATTCTGCACAAGAAATCCACTGCAGGCAGCATACACCTTCTGAAAATGATGATTTTGATCAGAATAACTCCTCAGATTGACATTTGGCTGCACTTTTTGAGTCCATTTTTGGGGTGGGGTGGGAGGAAGGAAGTGTCCCAGAGTCTCCAACTTCCTGTTCCTGTCCAGCAGGCTCCTCTTAGTGCTTTGTCCATGTCCTGGTCACTTTTGATTTGGATCTGGAGCTGGAAGGATTACTTTTTGAGGCTGCTGCTGGATATTTGTATTTGATGACTTTTTGGACTTTGGAGTTGGCATCACTTTTAGACTTGAGATTTTACAAGTAAGTTGGTGTTGTTTGTTTGGGGCATTGCAGTTGCTGCAACTACAGTTTTAAAACTTTTTTCACAACTTAAAAAAATATATATTGTGGGTAGCCACAGTATCCATTAGGCCAAGGGTTAGTCATGGGTGCATGATACAACTGTTTCTGTGATTTTTTTAAAACTTAATTCTCATTTATGTCATGGAATTTTAGCTCACTGTTATATGCCTGTAAAGCCTCACTAGCCAGTAGGCCCAGGGGTAGTGAGTGGTGCATGGACCAAGTCTTTCTGTGGGGTGTTTTAATTTAGACATCATTGAGGGCATGGATGCCATTGGATTGTGGTGATTTTTGTGTGTTTGTTTACTTTTTGGGGTGTTGTTGGGGCCTGGCCATGTGGGTAGGGGACATTTTGAGGCCTGGTCCAGGCAGGGCCTGGCCATGTGACTGGTGGACAAGGGGCCATTTTGAAGCCAGGCAGTGTGCTTTGAGCCACATGCCTGCACCCAGCCTGCCATGCTTTCACCCATTATGCCCAGGGGTAGTGAGTGGTGCATGGACCAAGCCTTTGTGTGGGGCCTCTTGAATTTAAACATCATTGAGGGCATGGATGGCATTGGATTGTGGTGATTATTGTGTATTTTTCGACTTTTTGGGGTGGTATTGGGGCCTGACCATGTGGGTGGGCCCATTTTGAGGCCTGGTCCAGACAGGGCCTGGCCATGTGGCTGGGGGTCAAGGGGCCATTTTGAAGCCAGGCAGTGTGCTCAGGCCTGCACCCAGTTTGCCTTGCTTTCTTCCATAGTCCCAGGGGTAGTGAGTGGTGCATGGATCAAGTCTTTCTGTGGGGTGTCTTGAATTTAAACATCATTGAGGGCATGGATGGCATTGGATTGTGGTGATTTCTGTGTGTTTTTTGACTTTCTGAGGTGTTGTTTGGGCCTGGCCATGTGGGTGGGGGCCATTTTGAGGCCTGGTCCAGCCAGGGCCTGGCTATGTGGCTGGGGGTCAAGGGGCCATTTTGAAGCCAGGCAGTGTGCTCAGGTCTACACCCAGTTTGCCTTGCTTTCTTCCAATAGGCCCAGGGGGAGTGAGTGGTGTATGGACCAAGTCTTTCTGTGTGGCGTCTTGAATTTAAACATCATTGAGGGCATGGATGGCATTGGATTGTGGTGAATTTGTGTGTTTTTTGACTTTTTGGGGTGTTTAACTGATGTTCCTCTGGCTTCCATTGCTTTTAGGTTCACAAGAGAACCACCAGTGCCAGGAAGAAGTCCTGCAGTGGTGTGTGCAGCACAACGTCACGTGTGGCCACAGACAAGACAACTCTGCAACTCGTGCAACTGCAGCCTGCTGTTTCGACATCTGAAGAAGATGGGCCCAAAGAAAGGTGGCCGTAGCGCCTCAGCGAAAAAAGTTGCCAGTGCCACCGCCAGTAAGAAGGAGCAGAAGAAGCAAGTGGCACCACCTACTAAGGAGACTGGTGGGCCCACCGACACCTTTTTTGGTAAAAAAAAACTACGCCTGCAGCAGCAGCGGTGTCCGCCGGGGACCAAGTTGGAAGCAGCACCTCCGCTTCATTGGGTTCAGTGCCACCTCGTCAAGTTAGGTCCAAGACCATGAGTGCTGCTGAGGCAACCACTTTAGTTTCTCAATCACCATCGACCAGTGATTTTGGCTCATCACAAGAAAGTACCATCCAATCAACGCCAGGTGTAACTCAGCTGATGAGTGTTCAACAACCACAGCCGCAACGAAAACTACAGGTGCAACTAGTACAAGCGCAAGTACATGGGCAAGGAGAGGCGCAAGGAGAGGCACAAGTATAGGTGCAAATAGAGGCGCATGGAGAGGTGCATGGAGAGGTGCAACTAGAAGTTCATGGAGCGGCACAACTGCCTACAACGCTTGTTCCTCCAGAAGTAGGGGCACATCAGGAAATTGATATTCAAGCGGAGGTATCATCCGAGGAAGCCACTCCTCCTGATGATGATCCATTGTCTTCCAGATCCGCAGCAAGAAAAAGGTCAAGGAGGGCTTCTACTACAACACGTTCTTCTGCAAGCCCCCTTCTTTTTGATGACCTTGATCTTGATTGGAACCCACCAATTCACTCTGAGAGTGAGGCACGCCATGAGCCAACAAAGGTAGCTAAGCCTAAAAGGAAGGTTCCCGCAAGGCTTCCATTTATGGGTGATGACGACGAACAAGAAGTGGTGTCTTCTGCTGCTGATGAACAGTCTGACGACTACCCAGTCATCACAGTCGTCACTCCAGCCTCAGCGGGCATGCAGCAGACAGACATTTTCACCCTATCCCGAATGGCTGCTGAGCGGGATGTGGGCGGCGTGGCACTGGTACCACCACCAACGCAGTTAACTACAACACGAACATGACCTACAGCTTCCATATTTTTTAGGCAGAAGGGCCGGCAGGGACCTCCATCCAGCTCGTTCTCCATTACCTCAAGTAGTGGTGCTGTAAGTGAACAACAGAAACAAATTCAGCCACGCCCATCCTCCACTTCATCTGGCATTGAAACTCAAAGTAGCACCTCCATCACCAGCAGACATCTTTAATCCCCAGTTTGGAACTTCTTTACTGTTAGCCAAACGGCGGAAAACATGGTCGTTTGTTTGATTTGTAAAACATTAGTTAGTCGGGGTAAGCTTGGTATGAACTATGGTACCGGAGGCCAGAGAGGTCATCTCAAAAAACACCACACTATCGAGTGGGAGGCGCACCTAAGTAAGATCCAGGAAGGCAATAGAAAAACAAATCCAAATGTATCCATTTATATTGCATCTGATGATGATGAGAGGCTGATCGTGCGGGGGGAAGTGAAGAAGCAACAGACATTTTTTCTGGTACACCCAGTACCCCTGGCAGCAGCACTGCAGTGGTAGCGCCCACATCCTCTATCTTCTACCCCTGCAACATGTATGAGGCACACTAAGAGTCTGGGAGAGACCCCAATGCGAAAAAGTACATCACTGGGCCTAACTGGTTTGAAGAAGTCATCATCATCATCACGTAAAATGGTCCAGTCCACCATTAGCAGAATGTTTTGGTCGGAGGCGCCATTTGAATGCAACCACCCAACGGCACGTCTGCATAACACAAATCTGGCTAAAATGTTAGCGCTGGACCTTCCCCCTTTTTCTTTCGTGGAAGGGGTGGGGTTTCTAGAATTTGTGGCAATAGTCTGCCCTAAATGTAAGGTTCCTAGCCGGTCCTATTTTGCTAGAGTTGCGGTTCCAGCACTACAACAAGATGTGCTGGAGGTGATTGGGGCAGCTTTGCAGAAGAGTGCTGTTCACACTATCCACCTGACAACAGACATGTGGACCAGTTGCCAAGCCCTTGATTACATGTGCATCACTGCACACTGGGTCTCTTTTGCAGGGGTTAGAGAAAAGATGTCTGCAGGTGTTGACCCTGCCACAATTTTTCAAGCTAGTCGGAAACCTGCAACAGTAGCCATGTTTGCCATGGAAAAAACTCATACTGCACCTAACCTTTTGGAGGAGTTTAAAAGGAAGGTCTATGAATGGCTGCATCCAAGAAATCGCATAGTTGGTTATGTTTCTACGAATATGGCAGTAATATAGTTAAGTCCATGCAGCAAGGTGACTATTTCAGAGTGCCATGTTTGGCGCACAGTATTAATATCGGGGTGCAAGATTTCTTGAAAAAAGAAAACACAGTCAGCAAGTTACTCACCACTTGCCGAAGAATCTGCACACATTTCAGCCATTCTTTTAAGGCCCGGAAGGAGCTGAGGAACATGGACTGCCAGTCAAAGGACTCATCCAGGAGGTGGCAACACGTTGGAACTCCACCTTTTACATGCTTGAGTGTCTGTCTGAGCAGTGGGGGGTAATAAATGATTATGTCTATAAACTGGGTTCTACTATGAAAGACATGAGGCTAGAGTTGGAGGAAGGGAAGCTAGTTGCAAGCCTGACAGACATTCTTCGTCCTTTTGAGGTCTTCACGTGTGAAATCAGCAGGGAGATTGATCTTTGGGCAAAGCTATCCCATTGTTGTGCATGCTAGAGCACCAACTGAAGGTGGTGTCTTCAACGTTCCGAGATGATGCTGAAAAGCAAGACGCATATCAGTTGGCGGAGAGGTTATTAAGCTGCCTAGTTGCCAATGAAAGGCTTAAAAACATACATACAGAACAACATTACATTTGTGCCACTATTCTGGATCCACAGTACAAAAAGGCAGTGGCCAGCTAAGCATTCATTCCTTATGATGAAGCAGATGTTTCAAAGTACAAATGTGGGCTAGCTGTGTCAGCCACTCGGTTCGAAAAAGAGCGGCAGAAAATTCAAGGAGCCGGCAGAAGTACAACTGAATCAGCAGGCCATCCGGCGTCAAGTTCCACTTCTGAATCTGTGGCCGAAGGGAGTCACTTTCCCTCACAGCCGTTAACGACACCAGCAACTGTATCATCATCCTCACCTGCGCCAGGCCCAGCCATAATATTGTCAGAAGCGGATTGGCTAACTCTTCAAGGGTTTGCTCATTCAAGTGCTGCGAAGGCCACAGATGGTACGCAAAGTGGAGCAACCGTGGAGAACCTTGAGTGGATGGTGCAGGCCTATCTGGATGACCCAACAGAGGTCTTTGTTAATCAGAACCCAAGGCTGTATTGGTATAGGAAAAGGGCTCTATGGCCACTGATCACCAACCTGGCTCTAAATTATTTGTCTTGCCCACTCGCAAGCTTGTCTTCTGAACGTGTTTTCAGTGCTGCTGATGCCATTGTAACTTCAAAAAGGACCCGCCTCTCGCCCAAAAATGTGGAGAGGTTCACACTGATCAAGATGAATCAGCACTTCATACCACCAGATTACAAAATACGTGAATGCACGCAGGAAGAAGAGGACACCGACTTAGGTGACGGAAGTTCTTCTCTGTTAGCTGACCTACTCCCGTCTCAATTCATAGAGTTTGAGGACGAGCTCTACTTCCCTGACACCGAGGCCTGAAAATGACTTCCTTTTTTTTCGTCCTTATTCACTTTTATTCCTGTGTGTCTTTCGTTGTTTTGCAACTGTTACCACAACAAAACTCTAATCACATAATCACAACAAGTCCATCAGCAGCACTGTCTTCATCCTATTTTCCTTATTGATTTGAAGGTGCCGCAGCCTGCATTCCTGAGGTTCACAAGTTCACAACTCAATCATGCTCCTCTATCCTCCTCCTCCAGACCCTATCCATTTCCCTCAAGGCAGATGGATGGATTACGAAGAATAAAAAAACGTCTTTGTAGACGAGTCCCCTCAAGTGGGACTGAAATTACTGACTGACTACATGCTTGCTGATTGCTGACAGAGTTATTTCTGAAATTGACAGGAGAGGCTGCCCTGTGGGTCCTCATTTTCTGAAGAAGATGCGGACAAAAAGTAGAACAGGTAAGAAATAATGAGAAGATGGCATGCAGTGGACAGCAATGGCAGTCTGGCTCTGATGAAACCAATTGCTGTTTGTTTTTGTGCATGAAATGAATCATATGTCTTGTCTTAGTTATTATTTAATCTTTTACACAGTAATTGTAACTCATGTCTACTACTCTGTTTTTTTTTACCTTGTTTAATTCAAATTGTACTTCAACTTCAGGGGCCACTATATTGCATTTTCCAATATGCAAAATGTCCTTGGAGTGGACTCACTTACCAATATACCATGATGATTGATTAAATAATATATCTTTTTTCTTTGCAGTCACTCACTGGGATGGATGGATCATCAGCGTCGATTTACGGAAGAACTATGGCCAATTCGTGAGTGGCAAACAGGTAAACCAGTCTTCAACAACTACTACAGCAGAACTACATGTCTGTCTATTTGTGGTTGTAGTCGTCGAGGGCGAGGCAGTGTACTGTTGTTGTTATGCCAGGCAGAGTCCACTCCTCTCCAGACAGCAGTTCATGTAAAATTGGGGCTATGTGGCTTGCTGCATATAATTAGATATGCTTTGTCTGTCTGACAAAGAGCCTAGGTATGCTACATCAGGTTGCTTCACTCAGTGGTGCCTGCCTTGACCCTTTGCATGGCCCTGCCTCAAGATTGGGCCAAACATTAGTTATGTTTGCGAAATTTGTTTTTTCGCGAATCTCAAAGGGAAGGTCTAATATCGGATGCAAGTGGTTTGGAGAAAGTCCATGGTGAAAAAGATTTTCCTTTTTACCTCGCTTGCGTGTTTTTTGGGGCTGTTTGGGGGGTTCTAGGTTTTTGGGGGTGGGTTTGGGGTCTGGGAGCACTGCAGGGATAGTCTAATTTTGATTGCAAGTGGTTTGAATAAAATCCATGGTGGAAAAGGAGAGTTAGGGCCTAGCTGCAGAGCGCGTTTGGAGCGATTTTCAGGTAGGCCTCTAGATTTTCTAAGTGTGGCTTTTCCCATTTTTGCTTTTGGCCTGTTTGGGGTGTTCTACTTTTTTGGGGGTCGGTTGAGGGGTCTGAGGACACTGCTGGGAAGGTCTAATTTTGTTCTAAAATCGCAGTTTACACTTTACACCTAGCTTGAGGGGAAAGGTCTGCAAATTTCACACACACTTATTCATCCTGGAAAAGGAGACACAGAGTATGCACTTTCGAAATGATGCTTGTATGTAATTTGTAATACTGTCGACTCTGAAACTGAAAGTGTTATTTTGCACTACACAGCGTACCTTATATTTTTTTCTCTGTGGTGGTTTAATATCACTTCCTCTTTTCCCATCAACAATTACAGGCCAGCTTTTACCCTGTGCAATGCGAGCCGCAATTCAGCATCTGCCAGGCAGGCAGTGGACAAGATGTCTTCTGGTCCCCAACATTGGTCCACGGAGCGTCAGATGGAATGGAGGAGTACCGCGAAAAAGAGGAATGGCTGGATGCATGCAACTTCCCAAATTCAACAGGACAACTACAACATCATACAGTTACAGTAGCCATCTTCATTTCTACTTATCTTTTAAATAATGTTATTGCTGTGAACTTCTATGAGTGTGACTCTGTGCATTTGTTTGCTCTCTGCTTCAATTCATCCCTCCAGCCATTGTATACTTTTTTCTTCGCTATTTATCAAACAAATTTAATGTACTAAGTGGTTCTTCTCTCTGAGGGCATAAAGGCAAGTGAAATTGCGTAATTACTGAAGCCCTATACTGTCAGATTGTTTCTTCATAGTTAGTACATTGTAGAAAGTACTACTTACTTTCAGTAACCTATCCATTTAGCAAACAACTTCAAGCATGCAGTAGTGCATGCACTTCGTTTATGTCCCTCAAAAGATTTATGGATAGTTTCGTATCCAAAGATTTGTTTATCTTCATTTGTTGTTTGTCAATGCTGTGCTTTTTTTTTCCTCTCTCCATAAAACTTTCCCCACAAACCCCATTCCCATCCAAGTTCCAAACCCTGACATTCTTCCCCCGGGCTGTGTGGTTTTCATTGAGGTGTGAGTAAATTACAACAATAATACCACACACTTGCTGGGGAGGATAAGGTGCAAGCAACCTCCTCAAATCAATTTTAAGGCAGCTAGATGAATCCTAGGATATTGTAATTCTGGTTAAAAAAACAACGAGTATTTTAAAATAAATTCTGAATTTCATGCCCACCATCGATTGGATCTATCATCAACATCATCCTCCTACATGTCAAGAAGACTTGTTACGCTGCTGTGTCACTGTTCTTGTAGTAGCCATAATAATCCAAGCAATTCTTTTTTCTCCATATTTATCTTCAGCATTGATTAGGCTACTGTTCCTTCTAATACTCCTCTCAGGCCACTCAATGTCTAATTGTTTTACTTTGTTTTTGATATGCTGCTACTGCTAGTGTGGTACCACTCCTACTAACACCACAACAACGGAATTTCGGTCCGGGGTGGCGTAATCACCATTTGCCATGCAGCCAGCGCTGTGCCTAGCTCTATTCTCAAACACGAATCACAGGTAAGATAAGCATTTTGGGGCGGTAGAATTATGGGCTAGGACTCAGAGGAGATACTGACAGTAATACTAGTAGAGTACTAGTAGGCCAATTGAATTCACTAACTCTCTTAGTGGCTCTTTTGAACATTTTTGGACATTTTAGATAATTCATGCTGGTAAGTTTGAGGAAACCAAATATGCCATAACCCCCGCCCACCACCCCACAAAATAACATCAACATGTACACTATGTTGAAGTATGTAAAATAAATAATTGTATTAACCCTAACAAAAATGAACTAGTCCCACCCCTCCCTAACCCAAACAATTGTCCACTTCAAATAGTACTCTGAAAAGTCCCAAATAATCCCCAACTCCCAATTCCCACAGCCCCAACAGTCTTTAAAAAAGGGGCGAGGGACAGTCACTTCCTCCGGCGGTGTCCTGTAGACAGATGGTCCCGCAGCTCTTTTTCGGAGGCCCCGCAGCTCTTTGTGGAGGTCCCGCATCTGGCGTTGTTGTTTCTCAGCCAAGCGCTCCAGGAAGTCCACTCTTTTTCTGAGGCAGCGCACATGTGTCATCCAGGCTCTGTGGGGGCAGCAGTTGTTTTTGCTGCTGTGAGGCGGCAGTGGGAGGCTGTTGGGCCACGGTGCCGTTTAGCTGGAGGCTGCTGGCTGGTAGACCCGGGGGCACTGGAGGAGGATGCAGTAGTTGCCTCCTCCTCGTCCTGCTCCCGAGCCCACAGCCGCCGATATTCAGCACAAATGGCCTCCAGCTTACAGGCCCTGGCCTGGTCAGCCATCCCCTTCCGGGTGAGCGTTTGTTGCGGAGCATCTATATGAAGAAAGAAACAAAAATACTGTAGCCAGTAGTCTTCAACATTAACTCAAAATAATTCATCAGAAAGTTGTCTCACAGTCAGTAACACTAGCAACTTGCAAGCACAGTATAACATTTTGGCATGAATCTTTCCGCCGTCTATGTAGGCCTGTGACAATAGTGAGGGTTTTAGGAATTCTACTAGCAGCACTATGGACTCACTACTATATAGTCAGAGAGTCAGAGACTACACCAGTCTTCATTTTTTTTCTCTTGTTTTGCAAAAGAAATTACTTGTATGTGAACTTGTGGTAGCCTAGCCTACAGTATAATGCCAGCTCACTCAGCTTGCACCCAAGAAAAACAGACACAAGCCATGATGACGCAGACTCGCATTACTTTAAGCAGTACTTGCAGGTGGTGATAGGGAAGCTCCTACTTTTCTATAGGGGGGGCACTGACCATACTCGGTTACATCCACGGCTACTGCTCAATGTAATTTATATTTCGCACTGCCCCCCCCGGGCCTTGACTATTACAAAAGGAAAATTAAGATTATTCATTTCTGATGCTATATCCTGCCGATCACATGATCTTTGCTTATATGATGGATGGCTTTAGGTGCTTTTTTTTAATAGATTGAGTGAACAACAGCGATAGTCCACCCATGACACAGCTGAAAGAAAATTATTAACATAGCGAGTGAGTGTGGTACCCATAATTGCCGGAGGAAGGGACTTTACTTGATATAATGTCAACTATACAATACATTGAGAATATATGCTGCGCTTGCAAAATAAACTACTGTACTGTTAGTCAAGGGAATATTTCTGAGCAATCACAACTTCTAGTATTTGGATTTCCTCAGCTTTGCTACTCTGGTACGGACATGCTGTTCAAAGTAACACTCTTAATCCACTGAGCGTCTGCTCTACTACATACACCTCTGCTATCTATGAGGAAGAAGAAGATACCATCCAGGCTCCCAAAGTAAAGGTCTATCATTCTTCTTAATGTCTCAACTGTACCAAGTTTACTTTTTCTCAACAACCAACTAACACCCTTTTCATTTTATTTGGCAAACCACCATCTTGACTTGCATTTGAGTTTGACCCAAATGATATATTGCAATGCACACCACACATGCATTTTCTCTTATTCACCCACATGTGCAGTCATCTTTTCTTTCTCCTCCAACCATCCTTGCTTCAAGCAGCCATGCATGTGATTCCTTCCTATCAGCCACCTCTGACTGCATTCAAAAACACGTATGTTTCTTAACAGTCATAAATGTTACGACTCGCTCGTCCTTCCTTTCGCCCTTCTTTCCCTTTTCGTTCTTCACATCCCTCAAGTTCATCTGATATGACTTGGCTTCACAATAAAAGTTTCCCAGCTGAGTTGAAGTCATAGAGGGGGCCATTGCTTACCCAAGAACTACCGCCGCTAATGCTATGGCTAAGTCAAGGTTGACTGTCTTCTCCATGATTGGCAAAAAATGTAGTTCTAAATTAGTAACTGTTCTTAACAGTACAGTGTACTTGTACTAGTGTACTGTCTACTGTACAGTACATCATACACTCCTTTGCGAGCCTACTTAAAAATGTCAATAAGTAAGGAGTATAATAACTTACCACTGTCCGCCGCCGCTGAGCCTTCCCCCCCCAACTCCTCCTGGTGGCACTTGTTGCGGTGCCGCCGCATCACCTGGAGTGGACCCCTCCTCACTGCTGGTCCTGGCACTGGTGTTAGGTGCCACATCCAATGTTGTGACGTCTAGAAAAAACATGTCATATTTTCAGATGCCATACACCACCCCCTATGTCGTCTCGTAATGAAAGAAAATGTTAATACATAACCAATTTTTTATTATTGGGAATGAAAAAAAGTGACTGTTTTGGGGAGGGTGATAACCTTTTATATGGTTAGCCATTAAATGCTACACTTTTTGGCACAACTGATGAATGCTTGCTTTTTAACGTGCACCCTTTTTATAATTACAGACAGAAGATTCCATTGCCCTTCTGCCAACAGGACAATTCAAGAAGATTCCATTGCCCTTCTGCCTACAGGACAATTCACCACCTACTCCTCATCACCAGCAGTACTTTAAGTACTTTAGAAGGATGGGGCTCCTGCACAGTTATTCTAATAATTTGATGTGTTAAGTTATATTGATTAAAGGGAATGTTGTTTAAACTTTAACGCCATCTATCTCATCACCAATGCTCCCTCGCAACACTGTGCTATTAAAAATGAAGAAATAGTTTTTTTATTTATTTGAAAATAAAACTTTAAAACTAACAAACACTGTGTGGTTTTTGTTCACGAGTGAGTGAGCGGAAGGGTTTGAACTTTGAACTACTGCACTGTGCAGGCACGTTTCCGTGACTCTGATAGGTCGGGACTCAGCTGTAGTCTTCTTCTGTTCTTCTGGGTCATAACGTAATCATAGGTCAGGCACAATAGATAATCAGTCAGGGGATTGGGGGTTCAACTTCTGTTCGAACTCAGGTATGTGGAAAGTCAAACTGCACCTATCATCAACAATGTCCTATTTCTCTTGTCCATACTTCTGTATGTGCAGAATAGTCCCTGAAACACTAGTGGTATGGTATGTGCTCCTATCAAATCAAATAGGCAACTACTAGCTTATTCTTGTCGGACACATTGACATTTTGTTGTTATAAATTGTCAAAGCACTTACATTAAGAAGGCTGGAATAGACAGCAAGGGCAACCCAGAGGACTGCACTCAGTGCCTGGAT
Source organism: Lissotriton vulgaris (assembly GCF_964263255.1). Lineage (NCBI taxonomy): Eukaryota > Metazoa > Chordata > Amphibia > Caudata > Salamandridae > Lissotriton > Lissotriton vulgaris. The sequence goes on from NW_028250985.1 coordinate 214,792, forward strand.
CAGAGTTTTGTTTAAATCCGTTTGCCGACTGGGCAAGCTTATCTACCTACACAGACAGACTCATAATAATAGTAAATAATAGTAGTAGCACAGAGAGTGATGGTAGAGGCAGGATAAGAATGTAGAAACAGTCTACAAGAAGATCAAATACTATTTTGTAAAAAATAGAATTAGGAAACAATTTTGAATGAATAGGACCTGTAGAAGTTAGGGAAGTATAATTATTAATATTAACAACAGAAGAACTTACTGGGGCCAGCAGAAGAGCCTGCAGAGGACCGTTCCTGCCCACCTTGTTCCACCAGAGTTTCAGTCTTCTTGCCCCTGGGAGGTGCTGATGATCATGATATAAACAAAAACATGGATGATTGTTTTTTTTTAAATATTTGATTTCTTTGACCACAATCTAAAATTATCTCGGGGAAACAAATTACCAACAATTGCACTACATGTATTGATTGACCTATCTGATCTGGTCAACTAGGATAGATAGTACAGTATTGCTGGATTCGCAGACCGTCTACTTGGAAAGTTATGTAAATCACTAACTAAACCAACAACAAAAAGGTTCTACTACGACTGCCAGCACTCAACAGCACGCGAAGTGACAGACACAGTCCATCATCATGATTGCAGACCACTAAAAAATGTCCATCTACTAAATAACAAGTCATAATATACTCAACCTATCAGTCCACACCACTACCTCTTCTTACTGGCAGCAGGAGTACAAAGGAAGGACTAGAATTGAGTCTCTAGTCTCTCTAGCATTACGCAGTTCTGCTCTCAAATAAGCACAAAGTTGCAAACAAGTAAGCATAGTAGCAACGCCACTGAGCAGGCAAGCACCTGCAATCACAGAAGCTATTTAAACGTTAATTTACCAGCAATGTAATTGAATAGGCAGCATTCTTGCTCTTGAGGAAAAACATATATTAGCAATATAACACAGAGCAGAAGAAAACAAAGTAGTTATTAAATAGCTACTCACCAAGGCCAGGGATCTTCACACCTAGCAGGTGGAGCAAGTCCTGCTCGCGGCCAAGGAGGTCCGACTACCGGTGCGTCGCTTGATGGTAGGTGCGCCGGACCCTCGACTCCCTCCGCATGGCCCGGCACACCTTAGCCCACAGCTGGCGACGCTCCCGGTGGCCATACCCTGACACAAGCCTGCCCCCTGCTGCCACGGTCTTGGGGAGGTGGTGCTGCACATAAAAGATTGTACAGCCACCTCCAACGGGCTGAAAATCTCCCTGCCCGTCACATCCTCCCCTCTTAAGCACCAACAAGGGAGCCGGCTACGGGGTGCAGGACCCTTCCCCTTCAGATCTTTGCCGGCTCCCTTTGCCATGGTCCTGGACAGTAAAGTAAAATAAAAAAAGGAAAGAATAGGGAAAAAGTAAAAAAAAGAAAAAAGAGTTAAAAAAAGTAGTTTTAAAGTAACCAAAAGTAGAAAAAAACACAAAATATAGATGTAGAAAAAGAGAGGGATAGAAAATGAGTAAAAAAGATGAAAAAAAACTTCTAACAAAGAAAGGATGGCAAAGATTCAAGCTGGATACAAAAAGCATGCCCAGGACCATAGTAATGAATGAAAAACAAGATGTTTGGAAAACAAGTAGGAGAGTAAGGAATTGCGTCCGTAGTCGTCGGACGGGGAATACTCCTGATTCCCTGGGTCAAGGTATGAAAGAACAAAATGAAGGAGTACTACCCGATGAGGGTAAATGAAGGCTTTTGTCTAAACAGAAGGAAATATTATTCCTTTGTTAGGAAACCCCTCACTCACCACCTGGTGGTGACTTGCTTCATCATCGGGGCCCACCCAAGTGGCCTAGCGTCACTTGGGTGTGCTTCAACACCTGCAACTGCAGTGGAGCTGGTAGTGAGATGTGGGGTGCAAACAAAAAAGTGTGTAAGTGTTAAAAATTGTCCTGGTAGTCTTTCATTTAGAATTTAATAACAAAGTAACTGGACAAAAGTTAAAAGTCAAAGTTGAGATAGTAGTAGGGAAGTTACGGCCTACTTATCTCTGTTTAATGTGATGGTCGACATGTTTCTACCATGAGGGGAAAGTCCCCGGTATTCCTCAGGACCAAAACAAGGAAGTGGGTGGTATGTGCCCCCTAAAAGACACACCCAGCCCTAAATCCTTGGGCATCAGAAGAAAAATAAACTTCTGGAACGCACACCTAAAATGTAGGGTGCTGCAAAACCTGTGGAAAGGAAAAAATGAATAAAATAATTACTATCCTGTTACGTAGTGCAGTGATGAAGTGCAGGATACATGCAATTATTCTGGTATTCCACAGTGGTGGTTGACACAGTGCCTTCATCGGTGTAGAGCGTGTCTACAGGTGCTGTGCAAACGTGCTCTTAACTATGGAAAAAAATATCTATAGGATAAGGTCTGTTTTTAAGCCTTAGTGCGTGCTATAGAATATGTACATGCTGGCGTCGCAGGCTGGGGTGCACTGAATTGGAGTGCTCATATCATGTACCGCTGTGAATTATTTTTGGTGCCAGCTAAGTTAGTGATTAATCGTTTATTGTAGAACCTGTTCAGAGTTCGTGGTCAACATATAGTGACAAACTAGACTAACAAACATCAACAACACAGAGTAGTTCACGACAGTATTACATGGCAGAGAGATGGAATAATGCTCACAATGCTGGTGCTCAGGTCGAGCTGCATCAGGCAGGGGCAGGGCGCTATGCCGAAAACAACATATTCTAGGGAGAAAAAGGTATGTTGTTGGCAAAGGGGTAACTACCCAGTTAGGCGTTTAGAAGGGAGGCCTCCGTTGTTTAGTCCTGCTGGTAGGGAAGGAAAAGATCGACTTACAGTTGTATGGGCGGAATCAGGCGGGTCACCTACTTCGCCGTGCTCGCTGCTTGGAAGTAACGGAGCAGTGAGGGCGTGGCGCCTATAAGCGTGTAATCGCTTCCGGCGCCGGCCACGGCAATACGGGAACCCAGGAGGATCAAGCGTAACCATGGAAACCCAGCGATGCTGCGCTTGCGCAGAAGAGTGGAAAACATGGGCCTGTCAGCGTGGTTGACGCCCGGCGTCCAAGAGTGCGTGATCCTGCTTGGGACAACGGTTACCAAGGGAACTGCGCGGCGATGCGCCTGCGTAGTGAAAAAGTAAACACAGGCTGGCGGGTGGAAATGCTGTTACCGCCCGATGCCGAGTGTTTGTAATAATGGTCAGAACGATCTTCGATGGGAAGAGCTAAGCAAAAGGGTCGCTGGAACATTGTTCAGCGGGCGGGGGATTAAGCTGGTTGTTAAATGTAGATGCCATCTGTGGTATCTACGGAATATGCAACCACGCTGATTAGCTGGGATATATATGGAAAAGGGGGAAGGCGAAAGGGTGGTGAGCCTTCAGTCTTGTAAGGGGCGTATGTGGGCTAAATGCTGGGGACATGGGGGACTGGAAGTAGTATAGGTAGTACTACAGCCTTAGGACTTTTTCAGGAAAAGGGTGCAATGATGCATATCCTCTGTAGGAGGAATCATACTTTGTGGAAATTTTCGTGGGTACAGTCAGGTTGGCTGGAAAGGGAATCATCTCAGTACAGAATTCCATGGGATATTGTCATTAAGCCCATGGATGTGAGTGGAAAGTCTATATATCCATCTCTGTTCCTTTTCAAATAAGCGGGCCTGGATGTTGGGGCCCGCTTGTAGCTGTTCGATGACCGTCCACCTCATATCGTTGGTAGTATGGTGGGCCGCCAGGAAATGGTCTGTGAGTTTCGTCATGTTTTTCTTACATCTTATCGTACTTCTGTGTTCACAGATTCGTTGTTTGATTTTTCGCGTTGTCATCCCGACATATGGTTTGCCACAGGTGCAGGTGATAAGATAAACTACATTGGAGCTATTACAATTAGTATGGGATCTCTGCTCCCATGTCTTTCCTGGTTCCAAATTGATGGTCTTGGTATTTTCAGTGAGGTGACATACACTGCAATCCCCACAGCGCGAATGTCCAGTGACTGGTGGTAGACCCCATATCTGGGTTAATGTTGGTTCGTTGGTATTGTGATTGTTTTTGGGTCTGGTGTTCACCAAGGTATTTTTTAGACTGTTCGCTTTTTTGTATGAGAAGAGTGGTTTTTCCCATTGGAATGAGCCAGAGTTGATAATAGACCAGTGTTTCCTGATACTTTTACTCACTTCATTGGAGATGACATTGTAGGTCGTTACACATGTCAAAGGTATATTCTCAGTGTCTTTTACACTTTCCTCTAGGAGTGCCTGACGTGGTTGATTTCTTGCCCGTTGGCGGCATTTTTTGGTGATTTTGGTGGGGTATCCACGTTGAGACAATTTGATGGAAAGGTCATCCGCTTGCTCCCTGAAGTCCTGGAGACTGGTACAGTTCCTCCGTAGTCTAAGGTACTGGCCATAGGGGAGGTTCTCCCGCAGGGGTCGGGGATGAAAGCTTTCGAACCTTAGGAGGTTATTCTTAGCCGTGGGCTTGAAATATGTCTTGGTGACCAGAGTGTCCTGATGTTTTTGAATTTCAATGTCTAAGAAGATCATTTTCTCTTTGTCTATGCTGTGGGTAAAGTGTAGATGTTGGTCCCGTGCATTGATCCAAGCGATAAAAGTTGTTAACATCTCTTGGGGGCCCTTCCAGATTGCTAGCACGTCATCAATGTAACGGCGCCAGAACACTAAATTTCCAAGGTAGGGGTTATTGGGCGAAAGTATGTGTTGTGTCTCAAAATCAAAAACATAGAGTCCTGCTATGCTAGGAGCAAAAACACTGCCCATAGATGTGCCCCCTATTTGTAGGTACAGGGAACCCTCGAACTCAAAGAAGTTCCTTTTAAGCGCCAAGGTGGCACAATCAATGATGAAGTTAATGGGTGTTCTATGTTCCCATGTGGTCTTTTCCAGAATTTCTTTTAGTACCTTGATGGTGGCGTCTTGAGGAATGTTTGTATAGAGACTCTCTATATCTAGGCTGACCAATATCATATCTTCCTCCATTTTGATGGTTTCCAAGATGGTCAGGAGGTTTTTTGTGTCTTTCAAGTAAGTTGTGGTTCCTTGCACAATTGGTTTCAAAAAATAGTCGCAGAATCTCGACAAAGGTTCGAGGAGTGAGCCTATTCCGGACACTATCGGTCTCCCCGGGGGTGGGTTTTTATTCTTGTGCATTTTCGGGACTATGTAGAAATACGGTATTTTCCCTTCGGTCTTGGTGAAATAGTCCGCTTCCTGTTTGGAGATGTCACCTCTGTGTTCTGCTTCTTCGACCAAATTCACAATTTCTCTTTTCAGGTCATCTGTAGGGTCCTGTGTGAGGGGAAGGTAATTGTTCCTGTCCTCTAGTAGTCGTCTGCATTCTTGTTGGTAATCAGTGGTATTCATGATTACTAGGCCCCCGCCTTTGTCGGCTGGTTTAATGGTGATCGTGTTATCCTTCTTTAGGTCAGATAGAGCTTTTCTCTCTGCTCCACTGATATTCTGGTAGCTTTTAGGGATTTTCGTGGATTCTATGTCTTTAAACACTGCTTGTTCAAACGTGTTTATCTCCACAGGGATAGTATGTGGTGGTGGGACAAACGATGACTTTGTTTTTAAGCCGGTTTCATTGGGTATTTCCTCTATGATTTCCTTGTTGTTTTTCTCAAAGAACGCTTTTAGTTTTAATTTTCTGAAAAACCCTGCTAGTTCACAGTGTAATTTAAATTTGTCTAAATTCGCAGTTGGGACAAATCCCAGTCCTTTGTTGAGGACTTTCTTCTCGATATCTGTAAGGATGTGTGACGATAGATTGGTCACTAAGTCCTCATGTTGCTGGGACCCGCCTTGTTGGATGCGGTTTTGTTCCTGGTGTTGCTGCTCACCATGTCCTCTTCTTCCCAATGGACGGTGTTGCCCCGTTTGTTGCGTCCTCTCCCGCGCCTGCCTCTGTTCTGAAAAGGAGGGCGGTATTGATTTTGTTGGTGTGGATATTGCTGGAAGGGGGGTTGCCATCCATACATGGGAAATTGTTGTGGCTGTTGGTACGGGTTGAAAGGGGGTTGGTTATATTGTGGCCACTGGTAATTGCCTTGGTAGCCACCTCTTTTTCGCTGTCGCGGTGTGCTGTTATTCGAGCCTCCACTGCTATTGGAACTGTGGGAAGTGTTACTGGCTGCATCAGAATCTTGGTCCTGTGCGGTGGTACCTTTATAGTCTTTGTCAGAGTATGGGTAGGCTTTTACAAAAGAAAATTTTTTCAGGTCTTTTTGGAATTTAGAGACCTTTTGTTGGGTTAGATTTTCCTTGTATTCATTGATCTCCTTATTTATTTCATCCAATCTCTTTTTGTACCCTGTGATGGTAGTTTTTATCTGGCCTTCTACATTTTGAATTTCGATTTGGATTTTTTCAGACAGTCTTATGGCTGTTTTTAAAATCAACATGATCCAGTCATGCGTACAGTGCCATGCTATTAGTGCCCAGTCCCTTCTAAATTCCTCATCCTCCAAAAAAATGCGGGGGGCATTGGTCACTAATAGGCCTTTGGGGGCCATGTTGTTTGTCACATACTCTTTGAGAATTGTTCCATGCAGTATTGTTCTAATTCGGTTGCGTTTGAGTTCAGTGAGTTTGTCCCATTCTGATGTCTGTGAGATGGTATTGCTGATGCTAGGGTCTGCAAAAGCATTAAGATCGCTCATGATAGAGTCTATTTCCTCCGTGGAAAAGGATAGGCCCTGGTTTTCCGCCATGTTTGTGTCGTGATCACTCAGATGTGTTTTTTTGCTTGAAAAGAAAAGAAAGTCTTAAACTCTCGCAGCTGTGCGCTGCCAAATTCTTGGAAAACAAGTAGGAGAGTAAGGAATTGCGTCTGTAGTCGTCGGACGGGGAATACTCCTGATTCCCTGGGTCAAGGTATGAAAGAACAAAATGAAGGAGTACTACCCGATGAGGGTAAATGAAGGCTTTTGTCTAAACAGAAGGAAATATTATTCCTTTGTTAGGAAACCCCTCACTCACCACCTGGTGGTGACTTGCTTCATCATCGGGGCCCACCCAAGTGGCCTAGCGTCACTTGGGTGTGCTTCAACACCTGCAACTGCAGTGGAGCTGGTAGTGAGATGTGGGGTGCAAACAAAAAAGTGTGTAAGTGTTAAAAATTGTCCTGGTAGTCTTTCATTTAGAATTTAATAACAAAGTAACTGGACAAAAGTTAAAAGTCAAAGTTGAGATAGTAGTAGGGAAGTTACGGCCTACTTATCTCTGTTTTATGTGATGGTCGACATGTTTCTACCATGAGGGGAAAGTCCCCGGTATTCCTCAGGACCAAAACAAGGAAGTGGGTGGTATGTGCCCCCTAAAAGACACACCCAGCCCTAAATCCTTGGGCATCAGAAGAAAAATAAACTTCTGGAACGCACACCTAAAATGTAGGGTGCTGCAAAACCTGTGGAAAGGAAAAAATGAATAAAATAATTACTATCCTGTTACGTAGTGCAGTGATGAAGTGCAGGATACATGCAATTATTCTGGTATTCCACAGTGGTGGTTGACACAGTGCCTTCATCGGTGTAGAGCGTGTCTACAGGTGCTGTGCAAACGTGCTCTTAACTATGGAAAAAAATATCTATAGGATAAGGTCTGTTTTTAAGCCTTAGTGCGTGCTATAGAATATGTACATGCTGGCGTCGCAGGCTGGGGTGCACTGAATTGGAGTGCTCATATCATGTACCGCTGTGAATTATTTTTGGTGCCAGCTAAGTTAGTGATTAATCGTTTATTGTAGAACCTGTTCAGAGTTCGTGGTCAACATATAGTGACAAACTAGACTAACAAACATCAACAACACAGAGTAGTTCACGACAGTATTACATGGCAGAGAGATGGAATAATGCTTACAATGCTGGTGCTCAGGTCGAGCTGCATCAGGCAGGGGCAGGGCGCTATGCCGAAAACAACATATTCTAGGGAGAAAAAGGTATGTTGTTGGCAAAGGGGTAACTACCCAGTTAGGCGTTTAGAAGGGAGGCCTCCGTTGTTTAGTCCTGCTGGTAGGGAAGGAAAAGATCGACTTACAGTTGTATGGGCGGAATCAGGCGGGTCACCTACTTCGCCGTGCTCGCTGCTTGGAAGTAACGGAGCAGTGAGGGCGTGGCGCCTATAAGCGTGTAATCGCTTCCGGCGCCGGCCACGGCAATACGGGAACCCAGGAGGATCAAGCGTAACCATGGAAACCCAGCGATGCTGCGCTTGCGCAGAAGAGTGGAAAACATGGGCCTGTCAGCGTGGTTGACGCCCGGCGTCCAAGAGTGCGTGATCCTGCTTGGGACAACGGTTACCAAGGGAACTGCGCGGCGATGCGCCTGCGTAGTGAAAAAGTAAACACAGGCTGGCGGGTGGAAATGCTGTTACCGCCCGATGCCGAGTGTTTGTAATAATGGTCAGAACGATCTTCGATGGGAAGAGCTAAGCAAAAGGGTCGCTGGAACATTGTTCAGCGGGCGGGGGATTAAGCTGGTTGTTAAATGTAGATGCCATCTGTGGTATCTACGGAATATGCAACCACGCTGATTAGCTGGGATATATATGGAAAAGGGGGAAGGCGAAAGGGTGGTGAGCCTTCAGTCTTGTAAGGGGCGTATGTGGGCTAAATGCTTGGGACATGGGGGACTGGAAGTAGTATAGGTAGTACTACAGCCTTAGGACTTTTTCAGGAAAAGGGTGCAATGATGCATATCCTCTGTAGGAGGAATCATACTTTGTGGAAATTTTCGTGGGTACAGTCAGGTTGGCTGGAAAGGGAATCATCTCAGTACAGAATTCCATGGGATATTGTCATTAAGCCCATGGATGTGAGTGGAAAGTCTATATATCCATCTCTGTTCCTTTTCAAATAAGCGGGCCTGGATGTTGGGGCCCGCTTGTAGCTGTTCGATGACCGTCCACCTCATATCGTTGGTAGTATGGTGGGCCGCCAGGAAATGGTCTGTGAGTTTCGTCATGTTTTTCTTACATCTTATCGTACTTCTGTGTTCACAGATTCGTTGTTTGATTTTTCGCGTTGTCATCCCGACATATGGTTTGCCACAGGTGCAGGTGATAAGATAAACTACATTGGAGCTATTACAATTAGTATGGGATCTCTGCTCCCATGTCTTTCCTGGTTCCAAATTGATGGTCTTGGTATTTTCAGTGAGGTGACATACACTGCAATCCCCACAGCGCGAATGTCCAGTGACTGGTGGTAGACCCCATATCTGGGTTAATGTTGGTTCGTTGGTATTGTGATTGTTTTTGGGTCTGGTGTTCACCAAGGTATTTTTTAGACTGTTCGCTTTTTTGTATGAGAAGAGTGGTTTTTCCCATTGGAATGAGCCAGAGTTGATAATAGACCAGTGTTTCCTGATACTTTTACTCACTTCATTGGAGATGACATTGTAGGTCGTTACACATGTCAAAGGTATATTCTCAGTGTCTTTTACACTTTCCTCTAGGAGTGCCTGACGTGGTTGATTTCTTGCCCGTTGGCGGCATTTTCACCAAAAAATGCCGCCAACGGGCAAGAAATCAACCACGTCAGGCACTCCTAGAGGAAAGTGTAAAAGACACTGAGAATATACCTTTGACATGTGTAACGACCTACAATGTCATCTCCAATGAAGTGAGTAAAAGTATCAGGAAACACTGGTCTATTATCAACTCTGGCTCATTCCAATGGGAAAAACCACTCTTCTCATACAAAAAAGCGAACAGTCTAAAAAATACCTTGGTGAACACCAGACCCAAAAACAATCACAATACCAACGAACCAACATTAACCCAGATATGGGGTCTACCACCAGTCACTGGACATTCGCGCTGTGGGGATTGCAGTGTATGTCACCTCACTGAAAATACCAAGACCATCAATTTGGAACCAGGAAAGACATGGGAGCAGAGATCCCATACTAATTGTAATAGCTCCAATGTAGTTTATCTTATCACCTGCACCTGTGGCAAACCATATGTCGGGATGACAACGCGAAAAATCAAACAACGAATCTGTGAACACAGAAGTACGATAAGATGTAAGAAAAACATGACGAAACTCACAGACCATTTCCTGGCGGCCCACCATACTACCAACGATATGAGGTGGACGGTCATCGAACAGCTACAAGCGGGCCCCAACATCCAGGCCCGCTTATTTGAAAAGGAACAGAGATGGATATATAGACTTTCCACTCACATCCATGGGCTTAATGACAATATCCCATGGAATTCTGTACTGAGATGATTCCCTTTCCAGCCAACCTGACTGTACCCACGAAAATTTCCACAAAGTATGATTCCTCCTACAGAGGATATGCATCATTGCACCCTTTTCCTGAAAAAGTCCTAAGGCTGTAGTACTACCTATACTACTTCCAGTCCCCCATGTCCCCAGCATTTAGCCCACATACGCCCCTTACAAGACTGAAGGCTCACCACCCTTTCGCCTTCCCCCTTTTCCATATATATCCCAGCTAATCAGCGTGGTTGCATATTCCGTAGATACCACAGATGGCATCTACATTTAACAACCAGCTTAATCCCCCGCCCCGCTGAACAATGTTCCAGCGACCCTTTTGCTTAGCTCTTCCCATCGAAGATCGTTCTGACCATTATTACAAACACTCGGCATCGGGCGGTAACAGCATTTCCACCCGCCAGCCTGTGTTTACTTTTTCACTACGCAGGCGCATCGCCGCGCAGTTCCCTTGGTAACCGTTGTCCCAAGCAGGTTCACGCACTCTTGGACGCCGGGCGTCAACCACGCTGACAGGCCCATGTTTTCCACTCTTCTGCGCAAGCGCAGCATCGCTGGGTTTCCATGGTTACGCTTGATCCTCCTGGGTTCCCGTATTGCCGTGGCCGGCGCCGGAAGCGATTACACGCTTATAGGCGCCACGCCCTCACTGCTCCGTTACTTCCAAGCAGCGAGCACGGCGAAGTAGGTGACCCGCCTGATTCCGCCCATACAACTGTAAGTCGATCTTTTCCTTCCCTACCAGCAGGACTAAACAACGGAGGCCTCCCTTCTAAACGCCTAACTGGGTAGTTACCCCTTTGCCAACAACATACCTTTTTCTCCCTAGAATATGTTGTTTTCGGCATAGCGCCCTGCCCCTGCCTGATGCAGCTCGACCTGAGCACCAGCATTGTGAGCATTATTCCATCTCTCTGCCATGTAATACTGTCGTGAACTACTCTGTGTTGTTGATGTTTGTTAGTCTAGTTTGTCACTATATGTTGACCACGAACTCTGAACAGGTTCTACAATAAACGATTAATCACTAACTTAGCTGGCACCAAAAATAATTCACAGCGGTACATGATATGAGCACTCCAATTCAGTGCACCCCAGCCTGCCACGCCAGCATGTACATATTCTATAGCACGCACTAAGGCTTAAAAACAGACCTTATCCTATAGATATTTTTTTCCATAGTTAAGAGCACGTTTGCACAGCACCTGTAGACACGCTCTACACCGATGAAGGCACTGTGTCAACCACCACTGTGGAATACCAGAATAATTGCATGTATCCTGCACTTCATCACTGCACTACGTAACAGGATAGTAATTATTTTATTCATTTTTTCCTTTCCACAGGTTTTGCAGCACCCTACATTTTAGGTGTGCGTTCCAGAAGTTTATTTTTCTTCTGATGCCCAAGGATTTAGGGCTGGGTGTGTCTTTTAGGGGGCACATACCACCCACTTCCTTGTTTTGGTCCTGAGGAATACCGGGGACTTTCCCCTCATGGTAGAAACATGTCGACCATCACATAAAACAGAGATAAGTAGGCCGTAACTTCCCTACTACTATCTCAACTTTGACTTTTAACTTTTGTCCAGTTACTTTGTTATTAAATTCTAAATGAAAGACTACCAGGACAATTTTTAACACTTACACACTTTTTTGTTTGCACCCCACATCTCACTACCAGCTCCACTGCAGTTGCAGGTGTTGAAGCACACCCAAGTGACGCTAGGCCACTTGGGTGGGCCCCGATGATGAAGCAAGTCACCACCAGGTGGTGAGTGAGGGGTTTCCTAACAAAGGAATAATATTTCCTTCTGTTTAGACAAAAGCCTTCATTTACCCTCATCGGGTAGTACTCCTTCATTTTGTTCTTTCATACCTTGACCCAGGGAATCAGGAGTATTCCCCGTCCGACGACTACGGACGCAATTCCTTACTCTCCTACTTGTTTTCCAAGAATTTGGCAGCGCACAGCTGCGAGAGTTTAAGACTTTCTTTTCTTTTCAAGCAAAAAAACACATCTGAGTGATCACGACACAAACATGGCGGAAAACCAGGGCCTATCCTTTTCCACGGAGGAAATAGACTCTATCATGAGCGATCTTAATGCTTTTGCAGACCCTAGCATCAGCAATACCATCTCACAGACATCAGAATGGGACAAACTCACTGAACTCAAACGCAACCGAATTAGAACAATACTGCATGGAACAATTCTCAAAGAGTATGTGACAAACAACATGGCCCCCAAAGGCCTATTAGTGACGAATGCCCCCCGCATTTTTTTGGAGGATGAGGAATTTAGAAGGGACTGGGCACTAATAGCATGGCACTGTACGCATGACTGGATCATGTTGATTTTAAAAACAGCCATAAGACTGTCTGAAAAAATCCAAATCGAAATTCAAAATGTAGAAGGCCAGATAAAAACTACCATCACAGGGTACAAAAAGAGATTGGATGAAATAAATAAGGAGATCAATGAATACAAGGAAAATCTAACCCAACAAAAGGTCTCTAAATTCCAAAAAGACCTGAAAAAATTTTCTTTTGTAAAAGCCTACCCATACTCTGACAAAGACTATAAAGGTACCACCGCACAGGACCAAGATTCTGATGCAGCCAGTAACACTTCCCACAGTTCCAATAGCAGTGGAGGCTCGAATAACAGCACACAGCGACAGCGAAAAAGAGGTGGCTACCAAGGCAATTACCAGTGGCCACAATATAACCAACCCCCTTTCAACCCGTACCAACAGCCACAACAATTTCCCATGTATGGATGGCAACCCCCCTTCCAGCAATATCCACACCAACAAAATCAATACCGCCCTCCTTTTCAGAACAGAGGCAGGCGCGGGAGAGGACGCAACAAAAGGGGCAACACCGTCCATTGGGAAGAAGAGGACATGGTGAGCAGCAACACCAGGAACAAAACCGCATCCAACAAGGCGGGTCCCAGCAACATGAGGACTTAGTGACCAATCTATCGTCACACATCCTTACAGATATCGAGAAGAAAGTCCTCAACAAAGGACTGGGATTTGTCCCAACTGCGAATTTAGACAAATTTAAATTACACTGTGAACTAGCAGGGTTTTTCAGAAAATTAAAACTAAAAGCGTTCTTTGAGAAAAACAACAAGGAAATCATAGAGGAAATACCCAATGAAACCGGCTTAAAAACAAAGTCATCGTTTGTCCCACCACCACATACTATCCCTGTGGAGATAAACACGTTTGAACAAGCAGTGTTTAAAGACATAGAATCCACGAAAATCCCTAAAAGCTACCAGAATATCAGTGGAGCAGAGAGAAAAGCTCTATCTGACCTAAAGAAGGATAACACGATCACCATTAAACCAGCCGACAAAGGCGGGGGCCTAGTAATCATGAATACCACTGATTACCAACAAGAATGCAGACGACTACTAGAGGACAGGAACAATTACCTTCCCCTCACACAGGACCCTACAGATGACCTGAAAAGAGAAATTGTGAATTTGGTCGAAGAAGCAGAACACAGAGGTGACATCTCCAAACAGGAAGCGGACTATCTCACCAAGACCGAAGGGAAAATACCGTATTTCTACATAGTCCCGAAAATGCACAAGAATAAAAACCCACCCCCGGGGAGACCGATAGTGTCCGGAATAGGCTCACTCCTCGAACCTTTGTCGAGATTCTGCGACTATTTTTTGAAACCAATTGTGCAAGGAACCACAACTTACTTGAAAGACACAAAAAACCTCCTGACCATCTTGGAAACCATCAAAATGGAGGAAGATATGATATTGGTCAGCCTAGATATAGAGAGTCTCTATACAAACATTCCTCAAGACGCCACCATCAAGGTACTAAAAGAAATTCTGGAAAAGACCACATGGGAACATAGAACACCCATTAACTTCATCATTGATTGTGCCACCTTGGCGCTTAAAAGGAACTTCTTTGAGTTCGAGGGTTCCCTGTACCTACAAATAGGGGGCACATCTATGGGCAGTGTTTTTGCTCCTAGCATAGCAGGACTCTATGTTTTTGATTTTGAAACACAACACATACTTTCGCCCAATAACCCCTACCTTGGAAATTTAGTGTTCTGGCGCCGTTACATTGATGACGTGCTAGCAATCTGGAAGGGCCCCCAAGAGATGTTAACAACTTTTATCGCTTGGATCAATGCACGGGACCAACATCTACACTTTACCCACAGCATAGACAAAGAGAAAATGATCTTCTTAGACATTGAAATTCAAAAACATCAGGACACTCTGGTCACCAAGACATATTTCAAGCCCACGGCTAAGAATAACCTCCTAAGGTTCGAAAGCTTTCATCCCCGACCCCTGCGGGAGAACCTCCCCTATGGCCAGTACCTTAGACTACGGAGGAACTGTACCAGTCTCCAGGACTTCAGGGAGCAAGCGGATGACCTTTCCATCAAATTGTCTCAACGTGGATACCCCACCAAAATCACCAAAAAATGCCGCCAACAGGCAAGAAATCAACCACGTCAGGCACTCCTAGAGGAAAGTGTAAAAGACACTGAGAATATACCTTTGACATGTGTAACGACCTACAATGTCATCTCCAATGAAGTGAGTAAAAGTATCAGGAAACACTGGTCTATTATCAACTCTGGCTCATTCCAATGGGAAAAACCACTCTTCTCATACAAAAAAGCGAACAGTCTAAAAAATACCTTGGTGAACACCAGACCCAAAAACAATCACAATACCAACGAACCAACATTAACCCAGATATGGGGTCTACCACCAGTCACTGGACATTCGCGCTGTGGGGATTGCAGTGTATGTCACCTCACTGAAAATACCAAGACCATCAATTTGGAACCAGGAAAGACATGGGAGCAGAGATCCCATACTAATTGTAATAGCTCCAATGTAGTTTATCTTATCACCTGCACCTGTGGCAAACCATATGTCGGGATGACAACGCGAAAAATCAAACAACGAATCTGTGAACACAGAAGTACGATAAGATGTAAGAAAAACATGACGAAACTCACAGACCATTTCCTGGCGGCCCACCATACTACCAACGATATGAGGTGGACGGTCATCGAACAGCTACAAGCGGGCCCCAACATCCAGGCCCGCTTATTTGAAAAGGAACAGAGATGGATATATAGACTTTCCACTCACATCCATGGGCTTAATGACAATATCCCATGGAATTCTGTACTGAGATGATTCCCTTTCCAGCCAACCTGACTGTACCCACGAAAATTTCCACAAAGTATGATTCCTCCTACAGAGGATATGCATCATTGCACCCTTTTCCTGAAAAAGTCCTAAGGCTGTAGTACTACCTATACTACTTCCAGTCCCCCATGTCCCCAGCATTTAGCCCACATACGCCCCTTACAAGACTGAAGGCTCACCACCCTTTCGCCTTCCCCCTTTTCCATATATATCCCAGCTAATCAGCGTGGTTGCATATTCCGTAGATACCACAGATGGCATCTACATTTAACAACCAGCTTAATCCCCCGCCCCGCTGAACAATGTTCCAGCGACCCTTTTGCTTAGCTCTTCCCATCGAAGATCGTTCTGACCATTATTACAAACACTCGGCATCGGGCGGTAACAGCATTTCCACCCGCCAGCCTGTGTTTACTTTTTCACTACGCAGGCGCATCGCCGCGCAGTTCCATTGGTAACCGTTGTCCCAAGCAGGATCACGCACTCTTGGACGCCGGGCGTCAACCACGCTGACAGGCCCATGTTTTCCACTCTTCTGCGCAAGCGCAGCATCGCTGGGTTTCCATGGTTACGCTTGATCCTCCTGGGTTCCCGTATTGCCGTGGCCGGCGCTGGAAGCGATTACACGCTTATAGGCGCCACGCCCTCACTGCTCCGTTACTTCCAAGCAGCGAGCACGGCGAAGTAGGTGACCCGCCTGATTCCGCCCATACAACTGTAAGTCGATCTTTTCCTTCCCTACCAGCAGGACTAAACAACGGAGGCCTCCCTTCTAAACGCCTAACTGGGTAGTTACCCCTTTGCCAACAACATACCTTTTTCTCCCTAGAATATGTTGTTTTCGGCATAGCGCCCTGCCCCTGCCTGATGCAGCTCGACCTGAGCACCAGCATTGTGAGCATTATTCCATCTCTCTGCCATGTAATACTGTCGTGAACTACTCTGTGTTGTTGATGTTTGTTAGTCTAGTTTGTCACTATATGTTGACCACGAACTCTGAACAGGTTCTACAATAAACGATTAATCACTAACTTAGCTGGCACCAAAAATAATTCACAGCGGTACATGATATGAGCACTCCAATTCAGTGCACCCCAGCCTGCCACGCCAGCATGTACATATTCTATAGCACGCACTAAGGCTTAAAAACAGACCTTATCCTATAGATATTTTTTTCCATAGTTAAGAGCACGTTTGCACAGCACCTGTAGACACGCTCTACACCGATGAAGGCACTGTGTCAACCACCACTGTGGAATACCAGAATAATTGCATGTATCCTGCACTTCATCACTGCACTACGTAGCAGGATAGTAATTATTTTATTCCTTTCCACAGGTTTTGCAGCACCCTACATTTTAGGTGTGCGTTCCAGAAGTTTATTTTTCTTCTGATGCCCAAGGATTTAGGGCTGGGTGTGTCTTTTAGGGGGCACATACCACCCACTTCCTTGTTTTGGTCCTGAGGAATACCAGGGACTTTCCCCTCATGGTAGAAACATGTCGACCATCACATAAAACAGAGATAAGTAGGCCGTAACTTCCCTACTACTATCTCAACTTTGACTTTTAACTTTTGTCCAGTTACTTTGTTATTAAATTCTAAATGAAAGACTACCAGGACAATTTTTAACACTTACACACTTTTTTGTTTGCACCCCACATCTCACTACCAGCTCCACTGCAGTTGCAGGTGTTGAAGCACACCCAAGTGACGCTAGGCCACTTGGGTGGGCCCCGATGATGAAGCAAGTCACCACCAGGTGGTGAGTGAGGGGTTTCCTAACAAAGGAATAATATTTCCTTCTGTTTAGACAAAAGCCTTCATTTACCCTCATCGGGTAGTACTCCTTCATTTTGTTCTTTCATGAAAAACAAGATGGCCACGCCCATTGAGGACCGCATGGGTAAGTTTGCGCGATATTTCCCCCGCGAACACGCAAAAACACATGCGAACACATAATCGTGCCCCGCACACAACGCAAGCCTGCAAATACCACCCGGAAACGGAAATACGCAATGCGCACAAGATGGCCGCACCCATGTACGACCGCATGGGTAACTTTGCGGTCGGTGCGCTGCAAGCTGCCCGCGAATACGCAGAAAACCCTGCGAACACGCAAAAAAAATTTGCAAATTAGCAAGAATTCGCAAATTTTGTAGATCGTGAATTCGCTTTTGCACGAATTTGCGTACTGCGAATTCATGCATTTCGCCCATACTTACACATTGGTACATGGGGCTTATTTGCACTTCATCACCAAAAAAGATGTGTCCATGTGATATATGCTGCAGTGTGAGTGTCAGAGACATCAACTGCCAGTGAACAGCAGTGAGCACCATGTTAGTGTGCATTTAGAGATGTGTGCTGTGCATTTCAAAGAAATTGGTACATCTACACAATTGACACCAATGTACAACTGTTGTTGTGCTTCAGTGCCAAACATAGTGGATTTAAGAAGGTAATTTCACTTGCAAATGAATATGTTTTACTTTGTATCTGTGGTGTTCAGTGAAATACACTTGAAATGTGAAAACATATTTGGATGTGTAGCTATCTTACCTATGGTGCGCATACAGACAATTGTATGTGATGTTTAAATGTAGGTACAAGCACAGCTATTTGACTGTGTCAATGCAACACGGAGCATGACTATCCGCTAAGCATGTTTCATTGCATCAGCTGATTATTGCACAAATTTGAAATATGCTGAAAGTACATGGAGTAGTTAAACGTGGGAGATTCAGTCAAAGTATTTGTGTTTGTATTGCATATAATGTTTGTGAGTATGGCACTATACTGAGCCCATGTGTGTGTCTCTTGCAGCATCTACCGAGGGC
The DNA here is from genome assembly GCF_964263255.1 of Lissotriton vulgaris. Lineage (NCBI taxonomy): Eukaryota > Metazoa > Chordata > Amphibia > Caudata > Salamandridae > Lissotriton > Lissotriton vulgaris. Next base: position 233,134 of record NW_028250985.1, read on the forward strand.
AGAGAAGGAAAGGGTGTCAGGACTGGTCAAGCTAAGTTGGCAGTGAGCCTTAAGTTCCTCCCAGTTTGGTGCAAATTCCATCAGGGAAAATATTCCAGGCATTGCAGACTTTTGCCCAACAGCTGGTCATCCCTTTTGTTATGTAGGCAAGTGTCACCCTCATGGCGGAATCCTAAGATGGCCGCTGGTACACTAGCTGAGTTGTCGGTCTAGTTGTTCTGGGCTGTCAGCAAGCGCAGCTGTGCTCGCTGGCTCGCGCCCGGTAAAGTGCGCACTTCAACTGAGAAGATTCACGGAGCGGTTGCCTTCGTTGGAGCGGCCATTTTGAGGAGGTGTAGTTTCCGGTTTTGTGAGTAATTGAAACTTTCCTGGAAGACGGGCAATTTCCGCGGCTGGGGTAAGTCTGTCAAGGAGATTCTTGTTTCGAGTATTCAGCAGAGAAAATCATCCCTGAGAACCGAACTTCTGAATTGCGCTTATTAGCACTTCTGACCATTGTTGAACAATATGTAAATATAGCAATGTTCCTGAAAGTTAGTGAGCAAAGGCACTTGAGTTCCGTTTGAGTAAGTAAGTTTTAGTTGGGAATTCTTCAGAGACATTACTTCCCAGAGAACAGTATTAAGCGAGTCTCTCTGACTTTAAAGGACGCCAGTTTATGCATACCCATGAGACCTTCCTTGAACTTGTGGATACAGAAAGAGACAGCAGTACTACAAGTAGGTGTAGTTATATATTACCTACTGGCTATCGCCAGTAGGTATATATAGTTAGAATTTTTTCTCTATGGGACTTTTGAAAATTCTATGTCTAATAACTTTGGCGTTTGTGGACGGAATCGGCTGAAATTTTCAGGAAAATGGCACATTTTGATTCTGAGCAGCCCCTGAAAATTTGGGGGGGTTTCGTCAAGGGGGGGCCGAGAAAAAAGGGGGGTCCCAAAACGCGTTTTTTGCATTGAGTTTTCCATAGGGCGGTTGGACTCACTTTTAGCTCGAACGGCTGAATGGATTTGCACGAAACTTGGCAAAATTGTAGGGACTGTTAGCCCGATGTGCCTTTGCTAGGTCTCAATATATGTGCTCCAGTAGTTTTTGAGAAATTAACGTTCAAACCAAGATATATATCTGTAACAGCGCTCTGGGCAGCGATCCGGTCCGCTTACTTTTCGCTTATCGGAACTTTGCGCGCAGAAAGCTGATTGGCTCTCCGGTGTCTGTCAACATTCTAAACAGTCCGGAGCGGACGCCATCTTGTCTCTCGGTAGGATCGAGAGAGAAGAAGAGGTGGAAAACGAAAGGGGAATTTAATGAAAGGGGGCAAGGTATCCCCCTCTTGACCCCCTAGGAATGTTGTTGGGGTTATTAAAGGGTCCCGTGGGGAAAATAAGAAAAAAAAGATTTTTCATGGTAGAAGCGCTTCACGGGCCGCGAACTGGGCCGCAAACTGGTAGCGAAACGGGAATTCGCCATTTTGTGCTTCGTTAATTAAATTACTAGGTATAAGGGGGTGCGGGAGACGTATCCTAATCCCCTTACTAGTTATAAGTGGGTGCGGGAGACGTATCCTAATCCCCTATGTTTCCTGAGGGTGGCTGAGGAGGCTGATATATGTTGATACATCTCTTCCAGCGGCTGTGCGTGAGCTTTTTTTTTTTTTTTGCTGCGTGACAGTCCGGAGCGGCCGCCATCTTGTCTCTCGGTAGGATCGAGAGAGAAGAAAAGGTGAAAAACTAAGGGGGAATTTAATGAAAGGGGGCAAGGTATCCCCCTCTTCACCCCCTAGGAATGTTGTTGGGGTTATTAAAGGGTCCCGTGGGGAACATAAAAAAAAAATGATTTTTCACGGTAGAAGCGCTTCACGGGCCGCGAACTGGGCCGCAAACTGGTAGCGAAACGGGAATTCGCCATTTTGTGCTTCGTTAACTAAATTACTAGGTATAAGGGGGTGCGGGAGAGGTATCCTAATCCCCTATGTTTCCTGAGGGTGGCTGAGGAGGCTGATATATGTTGATACATCTCTTCCAGCGGCTGCGCCATCTTGCCTTTTTTTCGAATGCCACAATTTTGTCGTGCACGGCAGCCATTTTAGATGCCAGGTTGGTCCCAGGATATCACCTAACCCTGCGGATGTAGTTTATGGCCCCAGCTGTAGAGAATTCAGACATGCCAATCCTCCTGATTCAGGCGTGTGACTACTGATTTCAGTGCTAGTCTCCCGCCTCCCGATTTCTGCAAGCAAAAACCCGGGGGCATATTACGAACAACTAGCGATAATTTTTGTCTCTAACTTGTTTAGAGACAAAAATTATCGCCGCACATCGGCGATTTTTATCGCAGATAAACCTTGCTATTATCGCAGAAAAGTCAGCGATATTCATGTATTATCGACCTAATGCTCTTAGCCATGTTATCCACCTCCCATTGGATAACATGGCTAAGAACTGCTCAGGGCAGGTGTTAGATTTTGGAGATATTCGCGCTTAGCGCGAATATCTCCAAAAGTTGGTAATAGAAGGTAGCGATGTTAGGGACTGTTTCCAGTCGCTAACATCTTGGCACGCCACTTTGCATGTCATTAGTGATAAATATCACTGACATGCAAAGCGGGGCCCAAGATGGTCGCTATCTCCTTTTAGCTGTCACTAACTGGTGTTAGCGACAGCTTGGTAATAGGGAGATAATTTTATCTCCGCTTTCATGGCTTTTAAAGCCAAAAAAAGCGGAGATAAACCCCCTTGATAATATGCCCCACGATTCCTTGGGGGTTTCAGCCGACAGGGCTTGGTATTGTGTTACATGGTAATTTTTCCATGAAACGTCAGAGGGTCGATGCAGGGGTTGTAGAAGAGGTGATAAACCATTTAAGCCTCATGAACAAGCGCATGGTCTTTTAAAGATTTGTGAAGTACTCGGGGCGGCGGTGTGTGTGTGCCCTCTTTCAGGAGCGGGCGGGGGGGCACTGCCAGCAACTTGCCAGGTCAGGTAGTGTTCAACACGTGCATCACCCTTTCTCTGCCTGCTATTGCGCTCCATGCTTCGGAAAGGTAAGAAAAAGAACGTGCATTTGAGTTTGAAATGTCCGATCCTGCAGCAGCACACTTCCAAAGCCCACACATGACAATAACCCGATTCAAGGCCCCATTCACCCGTTTTTAAAAAAATAGATAACACTCCAACAAAGTAAGGTTATAAAACTTTATTAACTACTAACTTTAACAAACGGAACAAAAACTAAAAACATTTAAACATTTCTGAACACAAAAAGCAACAATGGTTAGAAGCGGTCTTTTGTGCGAATAGTCCCAAGGCAGCACAACGTGCAGAGTTCTGGACGGCACCCAGGTGATGTCGCCTGGGTGCCGCACTGGTTTAGGGATCCTACAATGCTGCTCCGAAAATTGGCGTGGGGCGTCCCGGGTGGGGCGAGGGGAGGCCTCGTCAGTAGCGGTCTGTTGTGCGAATAGTCCCAAGGCAGCACAACGTGCAGAGTTCTGGACGGCACCCAGGTGATGTCGCCTGGGTGCCGCACTGGTTTAGGGATCCTACAATGCAGCACAGAAAAACAGCGTGGGGCGTCCCGGGTGGTGCGGGGGGAGGCCTCGTCAGTAGCGGTCTGTGTCCAGTGTCACATGGCTGACACAACATGTACGACAGGCACCCAGGTGATGTCCAGTAAACTGCCGCACTGGTTTTGGTATCCTACAATGCTGCTCCGAAAATTGGCGTGCGGCGGCTCGGGGGGGGGGGCGTGGGGGAGCCGGCGTGAACGGGCCTCCCCAGGTGGCGGCCATCTAGCTGAGTTGCGCTCGCTCTTGCGGCCACAGCGTCTCGCTCACCATGTTGTTGAGTTGCTCCCACTCTTGCAGTGCAGCGATAGGCGGCTGCCACATGGCTCTTAAAATGGCGGACAGCTCCTCGGTTTTAGGCCTGGTCCACTGAAATGGCCCTGGGACACTTTGGAACTCGGACGCTTGCCTGCTAGGGCTTGGGCTCCATTCTCGAAAAGCGTCCGCTCAGCCGTGAAGATTGTATAAAAGTCTTGGGGGCCCCCGACTCCCGCAGGCTTCCGGTGGGGAGCGGCTGCCATGATTGCTCGCGGAATGACCACGACGGAGCCACGAGATGGTGGTGCTCTCATGCTGACGCCAGCTTCAGTCTGAATGATCCAGAAACAAGGTGGGGCTTTCATCGTTTGGGAAAAAAAAAATGTTCTAAACCAATGAAAAGTGTTATTTTTAGGTCATATGACCAAGCCTTCCATCTTTAGGAAACCAAAAGTAAAATGAACCAATGAAAAGTTTTATAAACAAGTCACATGACCTGTTATGCGACATAGGGCTACAAAAAGCGTAGAAAATCCGTTGGCACGTGAGGCGGCGTCAGTAGCGGACCGATGTGCGAATAGGCCGAAGGCAGCACAACGGGCCGAGATCCGGATGGTACCGAGGTGGTGTCCAGCAAATTGCCGCACTGGTGTGGCCATCCTACAATGCTGCGCCGAAAGACGGCGTGTCCAGCTGAATTGCGGTCACTGTTGCGGTACAGTGACTGGAACGCGCCGAGATCCGGATGGCACCGAGGTGGTGTCCAGCAAATTGCCGCACTGGTGTGGCCATCCTACAATGCTGCGCCGAAAGACGGCGTGTCCAGCTGAATTGCGGTCACTGTTGCGGTACAGTGACTCGAACGCGCCGAGATCCGGATGGCGCCGAGGTGGTGTCCAGCAAATTGCCGTACTGGTGTGGCCATCCTACAATGCTGCGCCGAAAGACGGCGTGTTCAGCTGAGTTCCGGTCACTCTTCCGGCACAGTGACTCGAACGCGCTGAGATCCGGATGGCACCGAGGTGGTGTCCAGCAAGTGGCTGCACTGGTGTGGCCATCCTACAATGCTGCGCCGAAAGTCGGCGTGGGGTGCCCCGTTGGCTTATGAGGTGATGTCAGTAGTGGACTGATGTGTGAATAGGTCGGAACCAGCACAAGGCGCCAAGATCCGAATGGCAAGTCCTGGATGTTGAGTGCCTCAGTTGAGATTTCTGAGCAGTGCTTGTAAGATTGTCTGAAGCTTATTTGCACCTGCTGCAGCTTCACTAGGTCCGGCGGAACTTTTTTCCTTTTCCTTTCTGCTTCTTTTCCTACAATGCGTTTCATCTGAAGACACGACCAGGTCCCTGAATGTGTGCAGGGGGACGCTATTGATTGAATGAAAATGGCGGCTTGACACAAAGCTGACTCAAGCGTTACTGTTGGTGCTATACAGACAAAAATTGGTTTTCAGTTTGTACATTCTTCAGGTTTTTTTTTTCCATCCAAGTCTGATTGAGAGTTTGTAGAAAAATGGCTTCAGATTTTCCACATACTACTCTTCAACATTCTTCCTAAATGTAAGAATGTGAAACTCACTAGGAGAACGTCTGTTTCTGTTTCCTTTCAAAATGCTGCCACCAATATTTTCTGAATGGAAGACACCATCTTGTAGCATAAAGGGCCGAAAGGGGTTCTGGTCTGGCCGATGGTTGGTGGAGACATTTTGACTATATCTTGGACCTGCCCGGCCTCGCCCAAAATGGCGCCGGTATAAATGGGACTCGTAACTCTTTGCCCGCAAATGTATATCTAGAAAATGTTATTGTAAGTGGCCCTGTCGTATTTTAATTACAAAATGTACGTCCACCGATTCCGCAACTGTTAGACACCTTTGTTCTTGTCACCTAATGGCCCGCTCGTTACGTTCTTCTACAGTGTAAATGTCTCCTCATCATATACGATTTCAGTTTGCTCCGTGGCCGGCCCACGTGGTTGTAGGCCCGTATTTGTATACTGACATTTTTACAATAAAGGTTTTTAAAACAAAACACGGTAGTAGTATTTTCATTGGTGAAGTTTTTACTTTTAGTGACTGTTTTCGAATCAGTAAAAGGCAAGTGAAATAACGCAGTCCAATTACATGACGGATAAAAGGTATAATATGTAGGAACGCAGTAAAGATAAATGGTCAAGGGCAGTTGTGTTTTCCACTCCTGCAACATAAAGTGATCGATAAGAATCTGATAATCAGGCGTATCGGCGACTAAGACAGCAGGCCGAATCTCTTTTACTCAACGGCTCCGTCATGGAAGGAAGAAACGCCCTTTTTCTCGAAAAAGGAATATATTTTACTTGCAAGACAGTTGTAAATTTTCCGGGAAAGTACATTAGCCTGGAATATTATAACATATGTTTGAAAAAAAAATATTGTTCGAAAATAATAAAAAGCGTAATTTTTAGGTCATATGACCAAGCTTTTCATCATTAAATTAACAAAAGTAAAATGAACCAATGAAAAGTTTTATTAACAAGTCACATGACCTGTTATGCTTACGTTACGCGCTGCGCGCCGCGCCTCGGATCACTTCCGGGTGCGCTAACGCGGCGTGTCATAAAACGCATTACGCGACAACGTAGGTCAAGAATATAGTCAAAATGTCTCCACCAACCAGCGTTCAGAACACAACCCCTTTCAGCAGTCCAAAAAGTTCTGTTAAATGACAACAGAGGGGACAGGCAACAAGAACCATCAGTCAAAGAGGGGAGGGCAAGTTCTTCTCTTCCGGGTCATGTTGGGGCGCTACCGGAACTGATCGAATTGGTAGTCTACAGTGTTTCTGGATGTTTCAGACTAAAGCTGGCGTCAGCATGAGACCACTACCATCTCGTAGCTCCGTCGTGGCCATTCCACGAGCAATCATGGCAGCCGCTCCCCACCAGAAGCCTGCGGGAGTCGGAGGCCCCCAAGACTTTTGTAGAATCTTCACGGCTGAGGGGACGCTTTTCGAGAATGGGACCCAAGCCCTAGCAGACAAGCGTCCGAGTTCCAAGGTGTCCCAGGGCCATTTTAGTGGACCAGGCCCAAAACCGAAGAGCCGGCCGCCATTTTGAGAGTCCTGTGGCAGCCGCCTATCGCTGCACCGCAAGAGCGGGCGCATCTCAACTACATGGTGAGCGAGACGCTGTAGTCGCAAGAGCGGGCGGTAAACAGCTGAATGGCGGAAGAGGCACAGTGTAGCAAAAGCGGGCGGAATGGCAACTAAAACGATAAAGGGGCGCCCCACTACAGCTTGTCTTCAGGTCAAACGGATTGTGGGACAAGGTCCAGAATTGAAGAGTCATCAAAAGGCAAAAAGTTCCGCCGGACCCCGGGAGCCGGCCGCCTATGTCGGGGGCGATCTCAGGCTACACCAGTGCTATAAGACTTGGGGAGGGTGTCGGAGCCAAGCGTCTTCTCCGAGTCCATGGCCATCACACCGCCCCTCAGGGGCCTCCGTCAAGCTGTTTAGGAAGGTAACATATCACATTGTTTTCTAATGCAGTCAGGTCCACAAACGACACTCACTTACTTTGAGAATAGTGAAGCTGCAGTAGGTGGAAATAAGCTTCAGACAGTGTTACAAGCAGTGCTCAGAACTCTTAACTATGGCACCCAACATCCAGAACTTATGCTATTTGAGAATGGTAGTGACATCGAAGCATCTCAGGGACCAAAACCATTAACGTACTTTCACGTATGAAAATCTTACTTGGGGAGGGGGCAGGAGCGAAGCGCCCCCTCCCAGTCAGCGCCACCACACCGTATGTTGAAAATCTGAAGCCATCGTTCTACAAAGTCAACCAAACTTGGATTGAAAAATCTAGAAAAATGTACAAACTGAAAACCAGTTTTGGTCTGCATAGCATCAGTAGCAACGCTTGAGTCAGCTTTGTGTCAAGCCGCCATTTTGATTCAACAAAGCACAGGCATTGAAAAAGGCTGAAATTCAGAACTCTAAACTATGGCACCCAACATCCAGGAGCTTGCCATCTGGATCTTGGAGCCTTGTGCTGTTTTCGATCTATTCACACATCGGTCCACTACTGACATCATCTTATAAAACAACGTTATGTAAATAGTTTTTTAATAAAATGTTTTACCCTGTTTCTTTGCTGGTGTGTTGTCTATATTTTTAATATTTGCATAGGGTTTGTCGTTATTTTGTGCGGTATGGGTGATGGAGCCGAGCTGTCTTGCAGTCCTCATGGTGTGGAGCTCAGTTCATCTCACTATTTTCGTATTTCTCATGAAGGGTTGTTCCTAATATTTCTATTTTAGCGAGGTCAAAAAGAGATCTAATTAGTGGCCTACTGATTTTGCTCGATTACTTTTATTATTTTACACAATTTTTCACTATCTGCAAAGACTAAACAGAGTATTGCGACTTTGTGCTTGTTTGTAAATAGAGAATGATCCAAAGAGAACCAATTCTAAAACAGTAAATGCTTGGACAACAATCAATCAAATGGAGAGACAAGGAGGCACGACGGATTACAACGGGGGTAAAGGCCTGCGTTAACTACCCTTCACTATCTGCAAAGAGAGAGTACTACTAAGACAAAAGAGGGGAGGGGGGGGGGGTGCAGCGTTCAAAGCACATCAGCGTGCATAAATACGAAAATGTTTTTATCTATCACGTACTTGACATTTTAAAGCTTTTCATATTTGCTATTAAAAAACCAATGAAATTCACAGAAAAAACCATAGGTTATAGTGGATATATAGTTAGAAATTTGCATTTAGAAAACCTTGAAAATTCAATGAAAAAACCATTGGTTTTAGGCCATATATAGTTAGGAATTAGCATTTACAAAACCTTATTTTACTCGCATAAAACCATTGAAATTTCATATATAGTTAGAAGCGCTAACTATATATCGCGCACCCGCAATCCACTGCTGATGATGTCAAATATTACATCATTCATGACATGGTCAGTGACATCACTGATGACATCACTGATGACATCTCAAATGACATCACTGATGACAACTCAAATGACATCACTGATGACATCTCAAATGACATCACTGATGACATCACTGATGACAACTCAAATGACATCACTGATGACATCTCATTTGTCATCACTGATCACATCACTTATGTGATAATACAATGAACCTCTTCAGACTCTAATATAACCTTACATACACTCAGTATAAACAGACACTCACAGACTGTCACTCATCCATGGAGTTACTCACACACCTACTCAGTCATGCAAAGAATCAATCACACCTCCATTTCCTCAACTATAAAGTTATACACATCTTACTTATTCAAACATATAATAACACATATTTATTCTCTTATATAATCCCTGATACAAGCTCACAGTGATCGATACAGCCACTCACACATTCACTGGCTCTTATGTTCAGTTATTTATATATCTCAACTCTCACATGTATTGTGTTTTACATACGTACTTACTTGCTCATGTAGCAATGAGAAATCCATTCACTCACCAACACACCCATGCATAGTCAACCGCCCATATAGCTGTTTCCACATGCACTCTTGAACTCATACTCCTAGTGAATCAACTGCTTACACATCTATGCACAGAGTCACGCACCTCCCAGCCACCCACACACACACTCAGCCTCCCATTCAAATACTTGGGCAACCAATCAATAACCCATATGGCCACTCTTATAGCTACTGATCAACACATGCAGCAGCTTACACAACAACAAACATACTGATGCACAAATTAAGACAGTTTAGTCACTAACCCATGCACTCAGTGAGACACATTTAATCACTCACTCATACAGTCAGTCATGCACCTACTAAATTCTTCATCCAGACACTTATACATCCACTCATTCTTCAATATGTGAAACATATTTTAACTTTACAGAAACATACAGTCACTGGGTGTTGTCATCAGTGATGTCATTTGAGATGTCATCAGTGATGTCATCAGTGATGTCACTGACCATGTCATGAATGATGTAATATGTGACATCATCAGCAGTGGATTGCGGGTGCGCGATATATAGTTAGCGCTTCTAACTATATATGAAATTTCAATGGTTTTATGCGAGTAAAATAAGGTTTTGTAAATGCTAATTCCTAACTATATATGGCCTAAAACCAATGGTTTTTTCATTGAATTTTCAAGGTTTTCTAAATGCAAATTTCTAACTATATATCCACTATAACCTATGGTTTTTTCTGTGAATATATATATATATATATATATATATATATATATATATATATATATACTTACCTACCAACGCAGTCAGAGTGAGATTTATTCCTCAAGAGACTCTCAAGGAAATAACGGCCAACTGTGTCTTCCACTGCAAAGAAAGAAGAAAGAAAAGAAATAAATGACACTACATCGGTTCCTATAGGTAACCCATTAGTTTATAGTCAAAACTTAGATAGAGAATTTTCCATTAGATATTGTGAATTAATCTTTTGTTTAATCTTTTAGTTAAACCAACAAATAGTGGGAACGGAGAGTAGCAGCAAGCCCAAATCTAACAGCAACAAGGGAACAGATAACCACACAATTTGGACGGGTAATTCAGGGGTTGAGATAGAGAGAGAGTGTCCTAGAGATTAGAAGGGCAAGTTTCTGCCGCTAACCAAATTCCTTTTACAGGAAGAGCATACTAGAACACAGCAGACCTGTCCAGCAGAAGAAGGAAGTGGCGTGTTTCTCTTTTCTTCCCAAATCCCCTTTCCCCCTCTCTGCTACTTGGGTGCTATAGTACTTGGCAGCGGAATTTGGGAATTGCAGAATTAGTCATCTGCTCCAGCAGAAGATCAGAGTTTGGAACAGGTATCTGACACAGGGGCCCCACACCGTTGGGGAAGCTACTGGCACGACTGGTACACAAGTATTCAGTGACACTGAGGGGACCAGCGCCTCAGAGGGGGACAGGAGTGCCCTGTAGGATTCCCACCCAGAAACACCAACTTCCACTTCTTCCCAGTCCGGCAGTGACTCCTTGGTGTTGGTGGCCACAGGAAGTTCAAGATCTGCATCTTCTTCCACCACATCTCATTCTGTGTCCAGCCTCACGGATGCTCCCCAAAGTGCTATCTGTGCCCATAGCCCTAAGAAGGGTAGAGTGTCCTTCCCCCAGGCACCACTACCCCTCCCCTTGTCTCCCTTGCTATCCTCAGTGTGGAGGTCATAGACATTTTGCGGCAGCTGTGTGTGGGTCAGACTGCTCTCCTGAATGCCCTCCAGGATCATGGCAACAAGTAGTCACAGGTTGTTGCGTTCATGGAGGGCACTCATTCGAACACAGTGGCCTACACCGAACTGTCCAGTCTTTGACCACCACAGTGACGGCAGCCAATCAGCAGTCCCAAGCTCCCAGTCCAGTTCCTGCCCCTTCCGCAACCAAACTCCCAGTACCCCCAACTGACCAGAGTACAGACACACCAGAGCCTTCAGGCACCCAGTCATCCACATTCAGCATACAACAACAGCACTATAAGCAAACCATACACCATCACCACAGCACACAAAGTAGTCACAGGTTGTTGCGTTCATGGAGGGCACTTATTCGAACACAGTGGCCTACACCGAACTGTCCAGTCTTTGACCACCACAGTGACGGCAGCCAATCAGCAGTCCCAAGCTCCCAGTACAGTTCCTGCCCCTTCCGCAACCAAACTCCCAGTACCCCCAACTGACCAGAGTACAGACACACCAGAGCCTTCAGGCACCCAGTCATCCACATTCAGCATACAACAACAGCACTATAAGCAACCATACACCATCACCACAGCACACAAAGAACATACATGACCCAGAGACAAAAAGCCCATCACAGAACACTCAGGGACATAAGTAAAAAAAGCATGCATTCACATTCCATTCCTTCAAATTATCACCATCCAAGAGCACTCCCATCCCCACACCTGATCTCAAAGACACATAAACACTTGCCTTGTCTGCAGTGAACCTGGTGCCTGCCACAACTAATTCCAAACACATTCAGAAGGCAGTTTCACCCTAAACTTTGACTCACACACACACCTCTGTGAAGCATGGACATGAGAGCAAAGAAGGGAGTGTACCTCCACAACAGGGGAAGAAGGGGAAAAGGCAACCCCACCCCCAGCGTACCACCAGGTCCAGCAAATCCCCATGGGAAGAGCCAACACCACCTGCTACACCTTCGGGCAAGAGGCAGGCTGGTGTGCCCACCTCACTTCTCACTTCTGGCAAGACACTTGTGGGATATTGGATCCCAACACAATTTAGACCCAGACCTCAACATTCAACATCAGCTTACACCATGTCTCCACCTCCCCTTGCCACCACTCCACCCAGTCAAAGCAGTCCTCAGGCTCCCACATCCATGGAACCCTCTACCTCAGCCAGTTCCCTCCCTCACAGGTCCAGTCCTCCAACTAGCCCAGACAATCAGCCCCCTCCCAGTTCAACTTCAACCCAAATTTAAGGTCAAGTCCCCCTTCCCACACAATTTCTCCCTGAGCCGTGCCTGGACTGCCCATTCGAGGCCCCTACCATGGCAGTGGACTGTGTTACAGATTTGTTGTGCAAGTTTTCATGCACACATGTGCAGACCTGAAATTTGGACTGGCCAATGGCCTTGATGTTTTGCACTTTTGATGCCTATACAGAGTTTATGAAATAAAGACTGTTACTCATGTTTTGAGCTTTGTTGCTGCCCTTGCTAATGATGCAGTGCAATGTATGTGTATATGTTCATCTGTCAGATGTTCTGTATGCCATATTTCCATTGGCATCAGCTTGATTTTCTTTTGCAGAGATTGCCAGAGGTTCCAGCCACTTTTGTGCTTCTTGACCCAGATGGTTGAGTGTGCAATGATGCTTGTCTGTGATGGTATTCTCTTGTCCCAATCTTTCTATGGTAGGGTCTCTAGTTTTGCACACATGTCATATCTGGATGCTGTACCACAACAGCAAAGAATTCTATTCACATGATAACTTGCGGGTTGGACAGGGTCCATCATATTTTGATGTGAATACAGCACTGTAGATTTGTAGTTATTTTGTGTAGGCCTGGCTTCACAGACACATGGGGAACTTAGAATGTGTGCACTTGAGTAGTCATACAGTGTGATTGTCCTGTCATTAGCTGACGTGTTGATGTGTATGTGCCCTTGGACATGACGCCTACACACACATGTATGATCCAGTTGATGAGTGTCTGTGTGTTTACATGATCAGACACCTGCTGTAGATTGTGGGCACAAGTATGAGTTGTTTGTTGAGCAATGTACAGTGTGTTGGTATGACCTTGCAGTCCTGGGGAACACCTATTTGTTGTCAATGTCATTTGTGAGTATGCAGAGTGTGTCACTGCAATATCTGTGTTGTAGGTTTTATGATCAGCCATGGCTCTTGCTTACGTTTGTGCTCACTGTGCTGACTGGCCCAGGAAAACAAACATTATAAGTAACTTTTCACATACATTGATGTCATTTAACAATTTATTTTGACCACTATGTGGTATTCAGAGTCATACCACCCCCAAGAGGAGCTCTTGATGCCTACACATTGTGAGTTACTCCTCTATGTTTTTTGCTCTGTACACTTCTCTCCTGTCCAATACTAATGCACCTACCACTTCAGTCTGATATCTTCCACCTCATGCCTTACCAGTATTTGACCCTCCACACCACTTCATAGTGTGACACTATACTGTGGGAGGATAATCTGTGTCCAGGAACAATGTGCCCCTCAGGACTGTTTCACAATTTGTTCTGTGATATTTTCTTTTACTTGATTGCAGTCAAGGTTGCACAGGTACAGTGCAGATGATTTTCCGGCACAGTCCTCTAGTCATGTTCCATGCATCTGTGTTTTCATGAGTTGTGCAGCAGTAGAGCAGTAGGTGATATCTAAAGTGTATATCTGTTTGCTGAAGTACTATTACCCATCTGAGTGTGATGTGTGCTGTGTGCTGTGATGATTTGCGATGTTTAAGATGATGGTGGAGCACTTAGATATGTGTGATACTGGTTTTGGTGGTGTTCACACACTGCTTACTGTTCATGCACTGCTGTCAGTGGATGTTTCATTGTCCTTGCCAGGTGAGAGCCCCCCTGATGTCCAGCTGAGTTTGTTATGTAATGTATTTGTATGTGCATATGATCTGTATTTGTTGTTGAGGGATGCAGTCTTTAACCTGGGTTGTCTATTTCTACTGACAGGTTCATGTGTGTGTGATGTTATTTTAGCATGACATTATGTGCGAGGAGCTTGTTTATTTGAATGCATTTATATGTGTGTTGAATTTGTAGTGTGCATTTCCTGTCTGAATGTCACATTCAGCAATGTGGAGTCTTGTTCATTAGCTTATTTTGAGTGCACACTTCTGCTAAGGCCTCCTATATTTGAACAGTCACTTGTCAGGACTGTGCGTGTGCATGCTTGTGCTACACATTGACACCATGCTCACTTTGTAACTGGTGAGTGTCTATGTGTGTGTTTGCAGATTTATCTGGCTGCACAGAGTTTGCTTTATGATTGACATTTGTTCATGTAATTTTTGATTGGTTTGGATGATGGTGTCTGTGCAGTTGGCCAGAGTAGAAATGTTATCTATTCCTGTACTGTCTAGGATCACATTCCCTCTCCACTGTTTGCCTTCACATGGCTGATCGTGTTGGACTTCTTTTTTTGTGGTTTGTAACACATGTGTTTGGCAACTGGTTTGGGATCAGCATTGGTTCAGGCATCCCTGAGTGGTAGTCAGACATTTGTAGATACACACCAGGGTGTAGCATTGGTTATCAGGAAACTCACACAACCTTATTTACAACTTTATCTGTACTTCTCACAGGTGTTGAGTAGTGAAGGTGGGAGATGGGTGGATGAGTGTGAAGGTCATACTTGGGTTTGACAGACAGGGACTGTCACCACGAGCCATGAGTATTGTGCTGGTCGCATACACATGGCAAGATTGTTGACACAGATGAGGGGCTGGTCACTGTATGGCTTAACACAGTTCATATCATTCTGGGTCAATGCATTGCTTGCATTGCTGTATCACAGGGATATTGCACAGATGTTACTCTCATTCAATTTTAATCTCCATGCCACCCATGTACGATTTTAGGATTTAAGTGTAGTGTAATATGTGGTACCTCTTGAATGCCATATCCAAAAGGTAACAGTCATTTCTACATACTTTTCCTGCATTGTGCACTCCGCTTTAGGATAGTTTACTTCTTATGATACAGTGCTGCTTACCTGTGGTATGTGCACGAGGCTGGATTTAAGTGTGTGAGCTGTCTGAAGGACTTAACATACAGTGTGAACAGTTCCAGGGCTGTTAATGTGCACAGTGACTATAACATTTCTTCTATTAGTCACTTTAATTCACATGAGTGGAAGGCAGGTGTGAGGATGAGGAGGGTTGTCATGAGTCTCAGGTCAGAGTTTCCTGTTGTCAAGATGGTCTCTTCATGACACTTTGGCTTTCATTCACTACTTTAAAATTAGTGCTACCTTTGTTGAGGTGGAGTAATGGTGTGTAGGTGTTCTGTGAGTTGGCAGTTTGGTCAGTGTTGTTGATGTAATGGACATACTCACATGGTGTCATTTATTGCAGCAGCACACTTGTGAGTCAAATGAACAGTGGCACTTACTTTGAGGTGCTTAAAAATTGAGGAAAGCCCCGGTGTAGCGGGTTTCTTATTACAAGCTTTGGGCACCAACCTTGACACTCCGCCTGCAGCTCCTGGCTCCCTGCTCCTTGGCGTCTGTCTCCCCCCACCGCCAGCAGCCTCCTGACATCCCGGCGCGGCCGCAGAGAGGGGGGACTACAAATACCAAGGGACACTTGCAGCAGGAAGCCGCACACGCCTATTCCACGCCTGGAAGCGTTTAAAAATTGAGGAAAGCCCCGGTGTAGCTGGTTTCCTATTACAAGCTTTGGGCACCAACCTTGACACTCCGCCTACTGCTCCTGGCTCCCTGCTCCTTGGCGTTTGACTCCCCCCGCCACCAGCAGCCTCCTGACATCCTGGCGTGCCCACAGAGAGGGGGGGTCTACAATACCCAGGGACACTTGCGGCAGGAAGTCGCACACGCCTATTCCGTGACTGGAGGCGCTTAAAAATCGAGGAAAGCCCCCGCGTCACGGGATGCGCACAGGCGAAGCCGGGCTAAGCCCGGGCAAAGGGCGGGCCATCTGAGGCCGTCAGAGGCTGGAGGTGTCTGCGCTGGGACACCCCTCTAACGAGGTCTGGAATGGTGTATGAACGCAATTAACGATTTGACTCTTCATTTGTTTCTGTATGCTCTCCCAGTTTTAAATGAAAAAAATGTAAACGCTGTAATTTTGTTATAATAGTGCTATAGTGTAATTTATTGAGGGGAAAAGTCGGGCAGCCATGCGGCTATGGCAAGACGCCGTGCTAAACCGATATTAGAAAACACGTGTAACACAATTGATACATATTTGGTAAAAGCCGTCAGTGATTTCACTGACGGAATTAATCGCACGTAAAGTCGACTTTCCATGGGGTCAAGTGTCTTAGTGGCGGAACAGGTTAATACAAGCAGAATACCTAGCACAACCAGTGAAGCCGATAGGGTAACAGACTTATTTGAAGGCACAAATAGTAATAATGGTACGAATCACTCTGGAATTTCTAACATGCCGAGATTGCCGGTTGTAGATATTACCCAATGTCTGTCACCTTCCCCCCTGGTCAAAATAATAGGCTGTAAAAAGAAAACACTAGGACAGGGTGGTCCGAAGGCAAAGGGTGATAAAAGATCTAATATAGGAAGGACCACAGTTACCACACGTACAAGAGCTAAGCAAAATTTAGACATACCTATTGGCAGCTATAGCATTGAAAAGGTTTTTGACAAATTGCTTGAGCTGATTAGATCCCTTCATGAGAAAGTGGACAATTTGGCAAGGGAGGTTCATAAATTAAGTGGCAACATTGAGAAAATTAATATGGGCCTCCCTCATGATAAAAGATTAAATTTAGAAGTTAATATTGGTAATCCAGATAGAAATAATAAAAATAATGGAGCAACAGTCGCCTATAACAAAAGCCTCCCTATGGTAACGAGCATGAGTAAAGTGCCTTCGAACAAACAACTTGTAGGGAAACAGTAAAATAATACTCTCCCAACTACTGAAAGAAATACAACTCCACCCCCTGATCAGGCCAACTGTGGAAATACAAAATCAGGATCTGCTGAACAAACCAGTAGATGTAATAAAGATTCTATAACAGATAATGCTAGTAAGATTCCTACTTTTATTAATTTACCTCTCGAATGCGGCACCTATGTTGCGATACTTGTAAACACCCCTAAGTTAAGGAAGGATCTAGTGGAAAACCACGACACACTGAAAAACAAAACCCTTCATTGGCTGTCTACTGAATGTAATTTTCCGATTGAGAGGGCCAATCAGATTATACTAACACAAAGGGTAGGATGGGTGGGTCCGCTTAGGAAAAACATAGAGGGGGACTGCATAATTATAAATTTCAGATCCCCCTTTTGGGCACAGAGAACACTCGCCAATGCACCACCCCCATCAGTTTGGGAATTTAATACAACCTTTGTTCATTTAGGCTATTTTTATAGGCATTTACTGGATCCCACCTTCCATGATAACAACAACCTGGCTTCTGGTAAACTGAAAATATATCCCATGCCTCGCCCCTGTTTTACAGTTCCAACTTACAATAGATATCAGGTCTTTCATTCCTTAGAAGACAATGATTGACTTATGTCACCTGCGGGCATAATACAGGTAAAAGAAGCTTGTACTGGGGCTCAATGGAAAGTTCCAGATGATGTAGGTACAGAGTTATTGATACATTGTCCCCAGTTACCCTTTGATCATCGATAGCGGTATCTGAACCATTAACTTATAATACCATTATAGTTGATATACCTAGCATAACAAATAGGGTTATACCTATGTCAACAAAAACTGACCCAGTAACTTTGTCAACTACTGTCTTAAATAAAACAGCAGTACCCACCCAGCATGAACTAGCGGTAGCTGGCATAGTTGCAGAAGCTGGATACAGCCTAGTTACCTGGAACATAGCAGGCCTTCATAGTAAAACGGATACACCATTTTGGAGGGATTTTATTAGTGCTGGCTATGACATTATCTGCCTCCAAGAAACATGGTGCAGGAGCCCATTTTTATAGAAGGATATACCTCACATTGGTTAAATGCTGTTAAGTCCGTAGCTGTAAGAGCAGAGGGTGGACTCCTTATACTAATACTAGCAGCCCGCCCCGGTGTTGCCCGGGGCAGAAGGGGGCTGGGGGCAGCATCGCAGCAGGAGAGGCGCAGCAGAGCGGCCGGGAGCAGCAGAGCGTACTTACAGTGTTTCCTTCCTCCCGTTTTGTTGGTCCTGGCTGCTTCTGCCCACGCTCGTGTCCGCTGGTTCTCTGCGCTCGTTTTCTTGGTCCTGGCCGCTTTTGCCGACTCTCCTGTCCGCTCTTACTCTGCGCTCTCCTGGGCATGTCGACGCTCCTCTACTCGCTCTGGACCTTGGAGGGTGTCGCTTCCGCTGTTTCTCCGCGCTCGTTTTCTTGGTCCTGGCTGCTTCTGCTGACTCTCCTGTCCGCTCTTACTCTGCGCTCCCCTGGGCATGTCGACACTCCTCTACGCGCTCCGGACCTTGGAGGGTGTCGCTTCCTTTCTCCTGTCCGCTCCTCGCAGGGTGTTGCTTCCGGCTTCTGCGCTCCCCCGTGATGTCAGCACGCATCAGCACGCACGTCGTTAGCTGGCGCTACTTCTAAGGGACTACTTTCCCTTAAAAATTACGTTTGCCTTCTAACATATATATTTTGTTTTTATATAGCCTATGTCCTTCTGCTTGCCCTGACGTTTTCAAAGATGTATTGGGTGTTTGGATTGGTGGTGTACTTTTTGAGTTTACATGGCTCAAAGGGCACAGTTCTCTCTTTATAATAGTAGTATAGATCTAATAAACTAGTTACCTGTAAAATCAAAAGTTGCACTCTAGGTGACACCTATTGCCAGGTACTGCGATTAGAATTCACTAAAGGTAAAGATTAAGTACTGGTCAATTGTTATAATAATATCTTTGATACCACCAGAGGGAAAATACTATAACCACTTGAAAATGAAATTAAAAGGGCTTTGGCGTTCCCTCGCTAACAGCCCATCATCCTCTGGGCAGGTGATTTTAACATCCAATCCTGCCCACTGGCCACGAGCAATTTGTGTGGCTTTAGGAAGGAGATTAATAACGATGAGGCTACTGACCATCTACATTTCCCTCATTGCAATTATGGCACTGCAATAAATAAAGTGATAGTAAAATTCGACCTGGATCTACTAAGCTGCACCAGGAATAAGGATAACATCATCTGCCCAACCTTTACAGGCAGGAATGCAAACACTAACATTGACCATATTCTTATTTCATGTAATACTGAATACTCCAACCTGTGGGTAACGGAACAAGTACTAACAGCCTGATTCATGTAGGTAAATTGCACTCGCAAAGGGCCAGATTCTCAGAATCTGGCCCTTAGCGAGTGCGATTTTTGCATTTGGTATTCATGATACCAAATGCAAAAATCGCTATGTAAGAATTCGCATATTTGCGTGGAATGGCATTTAAGGAATCTCTAATAGAGATTCCTCAAATGCTATTCATGACACACAACAAAATTGCGATTTTGGACTTTTGGGGCCGCTATTTACCGACAGGTCAGACCTGTCGGTAAATAGCAAAAACTCAGAAAAATGCTTTTAAAAGCATCATTCAAAGTTGCATGTAGCACACACACATGTCCTTTGGACATGTGTGTGCGCAACACCTGTCCAAAAGTGCATTTTAGGGGTGCTACAGGGCGTCCTTTGGACACCCCTGGCACCCTTAAAATCGCTATCTCAGTTGCGAGTAGCAAATTGCTACTCGCAAATCCCCATTCATTCCAATGGGCCTCTTGGCCCATAGGAATGATTGGGGAGTATTTGCGAGTAGCAAATTGCTACTCGCAAATAAAGAACATGTAGGAATCGCTATTTAAGTAGCAATTCCTACATGAATGCCGTTTTGCGTGTCCTCAATAGCGATTCGCTATGATTCGCTATTAGGGACACGCAAAACGGCATGTACATGAATCAGGCTGACTGTGACCATATTAGTATTTCTATATCGCTACTGTGTTGGGGAAATAAACAATTTAATGATAAACTTGTATTAATAATGTGGCAGCCTCGAGGCCAAATGGTATGAGGATTAAATGGGCTGGCATTGATCCTCAGAAATTGCATACGGAGGTGGTAATGAAATGTAGTATAGAGATAGACTGTTGTCTTAGTGAAGTAGTTAACCCTGGAGTTATGTTCCATAATTTTGTAAAGATAAATGAAATTATCGAAGGCTTACTTACTAAAAGAACTAGTGGTAAAAGGGTAGTAACTTCAGGCTGGTTTGATAAAAAGTGTACAATGGCTTTACATGAATTACAACAAACCCTGAATAATAAACCACGTAACAATATACTTATTAAAGTGTTACGTAACAATTACAAAATAGCCCTTTCTAATAGGAAAAAAGACCTACAATACGAGGCTTGGAATAATCTCAGTTTAGCAGCAGACACAAACAATAGCAAACTTTACTGGGAGACCATAAATAGTCTCTTTTTAAAGAATGATAGTGTGCCTGAAATAACTTCACATGTAGAATGTAATGTATGGATTGAACATTTTTCTAATATTTTTAACCCAGATAGGTCTATTTTGAGTTGACTTTGTGTAATGATTCTATATGGAAGCCTTTACCTCTGCAAATAAGTCTAGATGAGGTTTATGAGGGTATAATTAACGGCAAAGGAGGTAAGGCACCCGGCCCTGATGGGGTCCCGATGGATATATATAAATATGAAATGAATCTTTAGGCCCCCATCCTAGCAAGGTTTTTTAATGTGGCCCCGGAAGGACGCCTCCCGACATCATGGGGCCAGTCGTTGATTATTCCTCTTTTTAAGAAAGGTTCCAAGTCTGAGGCTTGCAATTACCGTCCTATCTCTTTACTAGACGCTTCTATTAAAATAATGAGCAGAATTATGCTAAAGAGGTTAGAAACATGGGCTGCAGATAATGATATTTTATCAAAAGTACAATATGGTTTTAGAAAAGGAATGGGGACCTTAGAGCAGTGTGTTAATCTTGACCTCCTTATTAATAAATATACTGCCGCCAAAGATGGAAATTTGTTCCTTTGTTTCGTGGACTAGAGTAGCTCCTTTGACCTTGTAGACCACAAAATTCTAAGCCAAGGAAATTGTGTTTTTTTTAGCGAGGCTTTACGAGAAGTTATCATGTAAAGTACGCTACGGACCGTCTGGCGAATGTACCCCCTTTTTTTAAGGTTACAAGAGACATTCCCCAGGGTTGTGTTTTTGCACCCTTTTTATTTTCACTATTTATTAATCATGCCGACTCAACACTAGGCCAGATTTTAGCAGATTACCCGCTTATAGATGGGAAAGCGGTCCCATTATTACTATATGTGGATGAAGCTGTTTTATTATCGCGCACACAGATTGGTCTCCAACAGCTTATCGATAATTTTACAATGTTTAAAGAGAGTAGAAAACTTGTAATAAATAAAACTAAGACCTTCGTGATGACATGTGGGTGAATTCTTTATAGAAAATGTTAAGAGGCAATCAGTCAAAACATTCTGCTACCTTGGAATAACATTTGCAGGGAATGAGAAATGGATACATGAACATGATAATGTGAGTCTTAAAATGCGCCGGAATAACAACAGCATATTCAGATTTTCGACCAAATTAGAGCCAGAAGGATAAAGGATATGATGGCTATTTATAATGCTAGATGTGTTTCGTCTGCGTTATATGGAGCGGGAGTTTGGGGACATCAATGTGGTAAAACGTTACAGCACGATAAAAATAAGTTTCTTAAGAAACTGCTGTGCGTCCCCCCTCAGCATCAACAGAACTAGTACATGAGGAGGTAGGAATAGAATACATCTCAGACCTAGATGCATTACGCCCCCTGACACTCTGGCGTTCTATTTGGTCAAAAACTGAAACGCTATTCACACAAGCGATTATTAGAAATTGCTAGAGGCTCGATCATTTCTCTCGTATCCCATGGCTTAAATATATTCATCATTGGTATAATCTCCTTTTCAAATGTAATATTCTTTTAGACCCTGAGTTTGCATCATCAATCTCTAAGAAGGAGCTAAAAGCAAGGTTTTTATTACACGTGAAGGAGATTAGAGGAAGAATGTCCAGAAAATTCCCAACTGTTGTTTTCTATCAGGAATTAAATTTAAATAAGGGATTTCAGACTTACTTATCCACAGTCACACGAAACTCTCACCGATTTGTTTTAACACATCGAACTGTTCATCATTTAGTGGCATTTCGGCACCAGAAAATAAGTACTAATTCTGTATGCCCATGCGTTAGTATTTCAAGACAAAGTTGCTGCCATTTTTTATTGTTCTGTAAATTTTATCATTCATTTAGAAAATGTTATTTAAAACCTATCTTTTTAAAGTATAATGTTCGATCTACAAAAATGGCAATGATGTTACTATCATCTTTAGAAGGCCCTGATATTTGCTTTTTTGTTGCATCGTATATACTGAAATGTACAGCTGCCAGGAAATCAAGTCTTCTGATATATCCATTTATGGTTAAATACATAATGGTAGAAGACGAGCTTTATTTTATCCTGTCTGTACATGTATAATTATAGTAGCACTATACACTTTCCATGCCTTTTGCACCTTAGCAAATTTGTGTACAATTTGTATAACATTTATCACTTTGCCACTTTATTGCAAAATTTGCACATAATTTATTCTACTACTAAAATATGGATTTTATAGGATATGTTAGTAGCAGGAGAATAGCTTTAAATACTAGTTTAATTTACGATTTAGGATGTATAACATAACAATCAACATATTTTATATCTAAGCAGCCTTGTCCAAATTTGTTCAGCACTTGATATTTTAGCGCACAAATTTGCACAAAAATATAACTTGTAATTAAACAATTTGAATGTGGAGATTGTATGGAACAAATGTTCAGTTTCAGAACGGAACACATTGTATTATTTTGAATGGACGATTGTGTCTGGTATTTAATGATGTTTCTTTTCATGAGTTTTTCCAGACCCGCACATATGATGTTCTTTTATTTAAAAATTTTAATATGATAACATTGTATTGTTTATTGTTCTGCTTATATGGTTATGTTTGACATACCGAATAAAGCATTTTGAACTGAACTGAACTGAGTTTCCTGTTTGAGTCAGTAATTTTTTACTGTGTTGCATGGTTTCGGCTGCCATTGTGTGATATGTTCTGCTATTGTCTGTGATGAGCCTATCAATGTCTGCTTGGGGTATGTTGATCTTGAATATGTGGCAGTGGTGTCGAATATGATGTGCCATCTACCTTGGATCACTGACTCATTCCAACACCTTGTTGGACTACTGATGAATACTCATATACACCCTGCTTGCTCTGCCCTCCTCTGTTCCACATTGTATTTGGACTGAACCCTAACTGTATGCAAGGATGACTATTGTCTTGCCTCACCCCACACTCATGTCCCTATACATTGCTGAGGATCCTAATGAGATTTCACTATAGACAGTGTCCCTGCATATGACTTCTTGCTGCAGACATGTTGTGCTGAGTGGTGCTTCTTTTATGCTATATGTAGTGTGGATGTTGTGATGTTGATCTTGCTTGTCTGGGACAATGTCCTGGACTCCTACTACATTGTGGACAGGTTTTACTGCAGCTTCACTAGCACAACTGGGCTAGTTTCAATCATTTCTATGGGGATGGGTGACCCCGATGCAGAGGTGACAATTTGTGATGTGCAAGACATGTATACGTAGACTAGGGTATATGTTCCTGTCTCCACCAGGGTGTCTGATGTAGCCAGAACACGTATTTCAGTGCGACAGTTGTGTGATGTTGTTGTACAGGGATTGTAGGCGGAGATGTGTTATTGACTTACCTGTGGTGTTGACCACGACGGCGTCTTATCTGCTGGTTGTGGATCAGATACAGCAGCGGAAGGGCTTGAAGAGCAGGATCTATGGCAACCAGGAATGTGTAGAGGTGTCTCGGACTCTGATTTCTATCTCCACAGTTGTGTTTCCGCCATCCCCGAATGGGTGGTTTCTCTGCTGCGTTTTGATGGGCTGGTTGACGCATCGTGATTTGTCCGGCAGTCAGAACGACATTCCACATGGCAGCCTTTCTCTATTGGCTCCCTCAGGCACCGTTGCAGAACCAAAAATACGGTAGATCCAGAAATTCCGCCGCGACAGACCAAAAATGGGCTATCCATGCCCATTGTAATACGGCAGTCGCGAAAACCACCGTAGGAGTAACTAAATGGACATTTTCCACAAACACCGTGGAGGTGCCTACGACCGCCATCGTAATCCGCTCCTATGTCTTTAAAAGTAAACCCTTCTTTCCCCTCTAACTGCCCCCTCCCACGAGTCTGTTACCCATGAAAAGTCATTATGGTACTGCGTCTGCATGTGGGTAGAAGACAGGGGAGTGCGAGAGAAAATTTAAACTATGTTTAAACATGGAAATAAAAATAGACAAAAAGGAAATGACCGATTAGCCTAGACTAGCCGGGGACCTGGGTGACCTGGAGATGTAGAGCCGATCTTGGGGTAGGCTCTAGCGTGGGTAGTGGGTAGTGGCCTTGCTTAGAATTTGACCAAATGTAGCGCTCTGACCCTCATGGGACAGGTGGTCAGCGGAAGACCGCTAGATAGATAACTGACCAGTGGGCCCCATGCGTATTCAAAGTTTGTGAACTGATCCCTGTAGATGTCGCTCATCCACTCCATGGTGAGTGCTTTCCATAGACGCTCCTCCCATTGTGTTATGGCTGGAGCTTCCTTCTTTCAGGCAGAGGCTATTGCAGTCTTGGCCGCCCCCAGACAAAGCCACAATATGGCTTGGTCAGCTGTTGTTTGGTATTTCAAACCCGGGTCTTGAAGGCCAAGAAGCGTAAAGTCGGGAGAGTCTGGGATGATATACCCTAGTATCTCTATAATTTGGGCCAGGATTTCGGACCAGAAGGGAAGACTTGTTGGGCAGTCCCACCATATATGGCGAAAGTCGCCCAAAATGCCACACCCTCTCCAACATACGTCGGTTGTGTTAGGGAATATCTTTTTAAAGTTTGGTAGGGTGCAGATACTAGTCGTAGAGTGTTATGTAGTGAGCTTCACATTGGGTTCGGGAGTCGTTGTCACGCCTTATGTCTCTTCATAATGCTTTCCATTGTGTGGCTGTAATATCATGGGCTAGTGTGCGTTCCCAGAATTCGAGATGGCTTGGGTGCCTGGGATGGCAAGATATGCAGCAGTAGGGTGTAAAGGAAGGAGATGGCCCCTTTTACTGAGCTAGCCTCCTTCATATAGCGCTCTAGTGTTGTGAGATCTCTTGTCACGTCTTCTCTAATCTCGGTTTGCAAGGCCCTGTGGCGTAATGGGGGATAATTAAATTATTCTCTGTTAGGCAGGTTGAACTCTCTTTGGCAGTGCTCAAATGGTAATATGTCCCAATTATGGAATAAATCCTCCCTCAATGCATCGAAGGGTCCCAGCTGTAATTCTGGTGGAAAAGCTGGATTGTAGTGTATGGGAGTCAATGGGAAGGGAAACAATGTCCAGTCAGTCTGTTTTGAGAGTCGTTTTAGTGGGGGTACTTATGTAGACATTAGCTGGTCGATCAGGTTTTGGCTTCCATAGGAGATCCCATATCACCCTTCCAGTAATCACTACTCCATGTGTAGCCAGTGTTTATCTGACTCACGTTGGGACCATTCGACTATGACTCGGAGTTGTGCTGCTTTAAAGTAAAGGGTTTGATCGGGCATTACCAGTCCTCCTCTGTTTGAGGGTTTCCATAGAAGATGAAAGGGAAGCCTCGGTCTTTTGTTTTGCCAAATAGATTTCTTAAGTAGTGTGTATATTCCGTGTAGGAAGGCTCTCTCCAGGTCAATGGGCAGACTCTGAAATAAGGGCAAGAATTTTGGAAGAATTACCATCTTGACGACATGTATTCTGCCGATCCAAGAGAGATTTAGTGGCGCCCAGCGTTTAAGGTAGGCTTGAAGATGACGGAGGAGAGACGGATAGTTAGCTGTAAATAGTCCTGGGATTTTGTGAGTCAGTTTTATCCCTAAGTATGTTAATTCCCCCTTGGCCCACTGGAATGGGGTTGAGGCCACAAGATCTCTCATCTCTGCTTCTACTAGTGTCAGGTTGAGAAGGAAGGATTTAGGGAGGTTAATCCAGAGTCCTGCAACCCCCTCAAAGAGACCTAACTCCTCCCAAAGTATTTTCAAATAGTGCTGCGGGTGGGATAATGTCAACAGAATGTTGTCGGTGTATAAGGAAATCTTATGTTCATCGGATCCGAAGACTCCCTTTCTGATCCCCGAGTTCCCTCTCATTTTTGGGGCTAAGGGTTCAATGTAAGCGCAAAGAGGAGTGATGATAGTGGGCATTCCTGTCTTGTTCCCCTCCCGAGGAAAAGAGGAACCGAGGCTACCATGTTCACCAAAATTCTAGCACTTGGAGCCACAAAGTCAGCCTTTATCGTGTTGATAAATGTGTTACAGAACCCAAACCTCCGAAGGATCTGGAAAAGGAAGGGCCAGTCCACCCTGTCAAACGCCTTCTAAATTGGGAAGAACCTCAAGGATCTGTTTTTTGGTGTTTTTTTCTCTTAAATGAATTACTCTGCACACATTATTGTGTGTATGTCTGCCCTTAATGAAGCCGGTTTGGTCCGGGTATATCAGTCATGGCATCAGTTTCTCTAGCCGAGTGGCCAGTAATTTAGAATATAATTTGCTGTCGAGATTGAGAAGAGCGATTGGGCGGTAGGATCCACATTGCTGTCAGTCTTTTCCAGTTTTGGTTAACACAGTAATCAGTGCTTCACGCATAGTGTGTGTCACCTGTTTGGCATCCGCAATGTGATTAAAAAGAGCGGTCAGATGGGGGATTATTTCTGCACTGAAAGTTTTACAGAACTGCGTTGTCAGGCCATCCGGGCCAGGAGATTTGTGCAGCGTCAGGCTCCCGAGTGCCCTTTGTGCCTCCTCTTCCGTTATAGGTTCTCCCAAATGTTCGTTCTGAGAGGTGGTGAACTAAGGGAGCTCCACTGCACTAAGGTAGAGAGAGATGGGTTGGTCGGCTGTGTATAATGCGCTGTAGAAGACCCTTAATATGCATGCTTTTCCAGACTCTTCCCTTGTCTGTGCGTCTGAAGGTCTTGCATGATTACATTGTAGTCCTTTTCCCTCTTCATTTGCAATCGTCGCACCAAATGCGCTCCTACTTTGTTGCCCTGGGCATATGAAGTCTGTTTGAGTCAAAGTAGTGTCAATTCTGCCCCGTTAGAGGATATCGCCTGCAGTTTTCCTTTCAGCGCCGTGACCTTACTTTTTCTTTCAGTGCTAAAGTGGGGTTGATCTTGTGTGTGCACTCTATTGTTTTCAATTCTCCCTTCAGTGTTAGTCTTTCCGTCGTTCTCTCTTTATTGAGGGCAGCCATTAATGTCAGGCATTGACCCCTAACTATTGTTTTAAATGTGTCCCAGTTGTTTGTCAGGGATGTGTCCTGGGGGGTCATTTGATGGTAGTACGTAGCACGTCACATAGTGTTTTGAAGCAGGCTAGTGCATTGGGGGAAAACCATCTCTTAAATGTAGGTTCAGGCCAGGACCACTGCAGAGAAACCGATACCGGTGTGTGGTCAGAGGTAATAATGGGGTGTGCTTGTTTAAGGCTTGGAACATAAACGTGTAGTCGAGCCTTGAGTAGCTGCATTGTATGTGGTAGAAGAAGGTATAGTCTGCATCCTCTGGGTGTGCTTCTGTCCAAGTATCTCGGGGTCCATATCTTGAATGGCCTGTTTCAGATTTTTCAGGAAGCTCCCTGTGGGAGACCTGTGTGGGTGTGTGCTGTCGGTCACTGACTGCCAGGTGAGGTTGAAATCTCCCATTAGGATTATGTATCGCACTGTAAATTCCCCCAACAGATAGGGTATTGTGAAGGAAAGCAGCCTGGTTAGTGTTGGGCATGTATACCGACACAATTGTACATTGTGTTCCCCGAATGTGCCCTTTCACCAATAGCACTCTCCCATTCCTGTCAGTTTTGTAAAATTCCGGTTGGAACTTGAGGGAAGAGTGAAAGAGGAGAGCCACTCCATTGTGTTTAGTGGGGGAAGAGGATTTATATATCAGTGGATATGTCTTGTGGATATGTCAATGCTCACAGCAGTTAATTTTGACACTGACGTTTAATAAGGCATACATTCATTTAAAGTCAAGCGGAAATGATTGTAACAAGCTGGAGTGCAACCTTCCAAGCGTTGTATGCCTTTAATCATTCAAAACAAATTGCGTTGCGTGAAGACCAGCATACGTCCGGCTATCAGGGCAGCATCATGCTGCCCTGATTTCCGGACGTACGCTGGTCCGCTGTGAGCATTGATCCATCTAATTGTTTTGGCCTTATTCGATTATCGATATAAGAGTCTCTTTCAGCAATTAGCATTGTCCTAAAGATGGTCTGAAGGATTGAAGCCACAAGACCAAAAAGTCGACTTTGCCTTCTTTCCGGAGAAATTGTGTTATTCTCTTGCAACATATATTTTCATTAGGAGATTTGTCGTGTTATATTTTGGTGGAATAGTTGTGGGTCATGAACTGTTGGGATAATTTGATTGTACTTCCTTTCATGATTCTTTGCTGATTTAGTTTATGTGTCTGTACTCCTTTTTATCATTGCTTTACATAAACAAATGTGTACTTTCAAAGAATTAGGATCTCCCGTGTTTTCATGTTAATCGAGTTCATTGAATGAAGTTGTCTAATGTCACATTGGTGTTTGTTCCAATTGGACTAACCTTTCAAGTGATTCTATATTTATACAAGTCCATTGCAAACAAATTCCCTTGTTGGCACCTATTACCTGTTATATTAATGCGGTTGAAGCATTTCTCGATTGGCAGCCTCTGATGTGGGGTCCCTCAAGGTATCTCGGGAAGTCTGCGTGTCTTCTGTGTCCTGGGAGGTCGGCGGGTTTGCCATGAGTTTCCTTTCCCGGCACCAGAGGTGGAGGTGTCATGCTGGCCTTGGTTATTCGCACCTGGGTCGTTCTCCGGTATCGTTCTCCGGTATCGGGAGTCCCAGCATGGTGAATGCCTCCTTGACCTCAGTAACATGATGCATTTTGTTTCTGTATTCGAAGCACAGACCAAAGGGGTAGGTCCAGCGTTAACTGATATTGCCCTGTCTGAGTTTTTCTGTGCCAGGCCTGAGTTGTTGACTGGCCATAAGGGTCGCTGGTGCTATATCCTGATACAGGTCACAGGAGAACCCCTGAAACTTCACTGTGTCCACTTTCCTGGCAGCTTGTAATATGGCCTCTTTGATTTGAAATGAATGTAGTTTTGCAAGGATATCAGTGGTCGACGTTTATCACCTTGATTGGGCCTCCCCACCCTGTGTCCTCTCTCTAGCTTAACTTTGATTGTTGACGTTCCCAGGGTTTCCGTGAGGAGTCCCGTAATGAAGGCCTCCAGATCTGGTCATTTTGCTCCTTTTTCCACTTTGTGGATTCTGATATTTTCACGACATGCTCGATTCTCCAAGTCTTCCTTTTTCAGCTCTATTGCTTGGAGTTGAGATTGGAGTTCCCTTGTGGTCACTGTTATCAGGTCAATTCATTGTTCGAGGTCTGTGGTTTTAGTCTCTATGTCCATCACCCTGGTACCCACCGAGTCGACGTCCTGCTGAAGTATGGTGAGGTGAGTCTGTCACTTAGAATACTTTCAGCGATTCCAGGTACTTGGCCATGTCTGCCTTTAACTCCTCCTGTAGTTCCTGTTTGAACTACCTCAGGGAGGAGAGTAGTTCCTCTTTGGAAAGTGCCATAACTTTCTCCCCTCCTGTAGCTAGTTGCAATTCCTTAGCAGTGGTAGGGGTGAAGTATGAGGAGACTCGGTTGCTCTGTTGTTTTTTGAGAGGCATGGAGAGAATCTCTATTTTGCGTGTGCGATTTTTACTGCTTTCTAGCCTCTCGAGAGGTACAATACCAATGCTGCCCATGGCCCCACACCTCATCCGT
Source organism: Lissotriton vulgaris (assembly GCF_964263255.1). NCBI lineage: Eukaryota > Metazoa > Chordata > Amphibia > Caudata > Salamandridae > Lissotriton > Lissotriton vulgaris. Next base: position 263,176 of record NW_028250985.1, read on the forward strand.
GTTTAGGGAGAGGCTATCAGCTACCGCTAGTATTGCTAGCTGTCAGCTGAATGGCTTCTTCCCACAGCATGTGTTATCGCCTGTGGCCTGTTTCTGGGTGTCTTTCTGGCCTGAGCGTTATTTCTCCTCCCCCCCTCTGCACAACCTGAGGCAGCCCCTCTCCTGCTGCCTGTCAACAATGTATTCACCGGGGGAGGAGCCAAGTAGGCATTCGAAATGGCCGCATAGTCACTCGGCTCCACGAGCCCTTTCGCCCCACACGTCTATCCTGCCGAATATCCTGACCCACGGAGGCATACTTTGATAAAGGAAAGAAAACGAGCACATACTGTTTGCTTCCGGAGCTCCTGCGTCCCGCCGATCCCGGGAATTATCCCCGACTGCTCTGCGGCCCACGCGATGGTGAGACCGGGGCGTTGATTAGGCGGGGCCTCCGGCCGCAGCTGCAGCACCAGCGGCCGTTGATGGCGGCGGGGAGCCTGCCGGTGGGGGCCGATGATATGAAGGACCGCTGCCAGCGGTGAAGACCCAAACCGCTTGTCGGGGACCCTTGAGGGGCAGTGTGGTGGCGCAGGATCGGAGGGGGCGCTTGACTCCTACCCCCTCCCCAAATTTTGTTGCCCTGGCATAGCCAAGGATTGCCCCCGACATAGGCGGGCGACTCCCGGGGCCCTGCGGGACTTTAGCCTTTTGGTGGCTCTCCTTTCTGGACCCTGCCCCACAGTTCGTTTGCCCTGAGGACTCATCCTGCGGTGCCCTCACAGTAAGGCCTGGTCTATGAATATGGTGAAGAGGGACGGGGCCGACTGGATTAAGATGGCGGCTGGTGCCCCTCTCTACGGTTCACGTCCAGGTTGGGCGGCTGTTGCAAGGATGGGGCCGGGATGCCCGCAACGCACGACGGAGTTCACACCCTGGGACGTGTTGGCTGCCCTAACAGTTTTGCACGAGACCATTGATTGCCATGTCTGAGACCTGGGTGCAAGGATAGACGCCATTGCTGTTTCGCCGTCCATGGCTGCCACGGTCCTATTCCAGGGGTCGGCCGATGGACTTGCTTCTGTATCCATGGAGGAGGTTTCGGATCCTCGGGGGCACCTTGGGTCACTTGAAGACCGGGCTCCAGTTCCCGTGCGGACTGTCTTGATTGCTCGTATGGATGTATCCTTGGGACACGTGTCCCGCTGGCGGCTGGGGGTGGAGCGCTGTTTTCCTCCTTGGACTGGCCTGGTTGTGTCGCGGCGGAGGCCAGACTATTTGACTCTCCTCTCCTGGATGATGTTATTATTTGCCAGCTTTGGGAGGTTCATGGGACCGGTGCTGTTGTTGCCTGATCTTTGCTATCTATATTTGGATAGATTTGGATTCCTATGCTCTTTTATGGCTTCGCCCCGTCCGGGCTCATCCATACTGTTTGGACCCTCAGGACTGTGCTTTACATTGATTAACAAGAGGACTTCGGGCGGTATTACTGCCAGACAGGGTCAGGGATGAGGTGGCTTACAATCTATATGCTTTATTGCTGACAGACGGTGCAGTGGGTATCTTCGATCGATATTTCATTGTTCTTGTGCTCGGGATTTGTTATTCTTCCTTATGGTATTGTTTCCTTTTTGGGATTTCCGAAGTGTAGGGGTGAAGGGCGGGGCCGGGCGGCGCGATGAGGGCCCTCCTCCGCTTATTTTCTCTTCTCTTCTTCCTTTTCCATATCTTTCTATATTTCGGGCTCTATTAGGGCGACAGGCACGCGACTGGGGGGTAGGCCATGGCCTTCTGCGGGTGTGCAGGGTGGGGGGTTGTGGGATGGGTGTTAGATTAGTATTTGTTTCTATGGCCCTTTAGTCTTTCTTCTTTTCTAGTGTCGCCGTCGCCCATGTTCCTTGCGGTGTGTTTGGAGTTTAGGGGCGGGGTTTAGACTTGTTATATGATGGGGTTGTGCTTCCATTTCTCCTGTTATGTATATTTTACCCCCCTGATGCCACCCCGTATTGCTACTGTTCCTGATATCCTGATTCGCACACAATCGCGGGACTGGTTGCGATTGTGCGGCACTTCTCCTTAGTTCTTTATTTGAAAATGAACCTTTTAAATCCTGATTCAAGCTGTTGTGTCCGCTCACAAACTATGTACTGTCATTTTACTATCCTGGTTTCCGAACTGTCACAACTATGCATATTGCTTGCAATGTTTTGGTTTTATCTAGCGGCCGGCTGTGATGGTTGTAGGCCCATATCTGTAATCACATGTGCTACAAATAAAGGTTCACAAAAAAAAAAAAAAACAACAATGTATTCCCCTTGTCTTCCCCTCTGGCTCCAGTTGAGCTGTCGCTTTGCAATCTTTCTGGGGTTTGGAGTGCTCTCCCACGGTTGATGCAATGGATGGGTGGCTCGGGAGGTGCCCAGCAGCCATGCTTGCTGGCGTTGTGCCCTTTCCTGGGGTCCATGGAACTATTTTGCGGCCGCCCGTCTTCCCCCGGTCTCTGCTAGATGTGCTGTGTCTCCAGCGGGCGTCATCTTGAAGTCAGGCAAGAAGTTCTCCAGCACTGGGCTGCTTGGAAATTCCCTGCTGAGTGCCCCCATCTGATGCCCATGCTTCCGTGTAGTGTTAACACTGTGGCGCTGCTTCAGGGATTTCTAAGTGGCCATTTCGTACTCTATCTGGTTCAGAACTCCTTGGGTGGGCCGTTGCCCTCCATGGGCTCTGAGCCCTGTGACCCCCACTCACAGGCACCACTAGAGAGGCTGCTAAGGATCATTCTGGGAGGGTGGAGCCTCGACCGCTAGTCTCCTCTTATCACTGCTTGTTGCGCAGGGTAATAACAGCCGCCCCGCATACGGATCTCTCCGCTCCAGTCTCCGGCTGGTTCTCCGGCTGGGCCTGTCTTGCACCAGCCCTCCTCTAATCGGCTGCCATCCGGTCATCTCCGGTTGTTCTTGGGCATCTCAGCACAGTCCTCATGCCTTGCAGAGGGCCCGAGGTACAAATCAGTATTCGTGGTGATAAGAGTGAGTCATTATTTTCAGTTCTCTTGCATTTGGTAGCAGCACCATAGTGGATCACGTCCAAACGGCCATCTTGGCTGGCTATACCCTTGCAAAATCCTCAGACACACACATTTTTTAGAATTTTATTGCAAGTGTTTGAATGTAGTTAACAAATTAGTATTTAACACATATAAAAGTAATTTGAAATAAATACTCTTGTAAAATAAGAATATTTATTTATTAAACACTATTTATATAGTTACATGATATTTATACAGTGTTACATTATAAAATAATAAAAAATTAACTTTTTTGTATTTTTATTAAATGCACTGATAATGCAGCTATAATAAATTTAAATTAAAAACATTTCTGTTACAAAAATTGTGTTTTCATGACTTGGCAATCATTTATTACATTACATTAAAACATTTACATTCATATACATAGATCTCAACGTTACAACTTTTTATGATTACAAAAAGAAGAAGCTATGTATAGATTTATAAAAATATAAATAGAAAACAGATTGGATGGAAAGTTATGTATAAAAGATATATCTCTAAATTAGAATTATTGTTATAAACTTATTTAAATGAAAATGAGCAAAAAGAAGGCAGTTTAGCAGTTTCAGAATGCAGAGACAAGTTACATTTTTTAATATTTTTTTCAAATAACTATATTGGTATACATTTGTACGTATTTAAAAACTGAAAGTCATTTTCACATTGTTTGCGATATTGTTATGTTATTTTTTAAGTACATAAAACATAAACGTTTTTACATTGACTCCACCATAATAGGTTATGGTTTGTTTTTAATTCACCATCATTTAATTTTCACATTTATCTGCTTTGGGTGGAAGAATTCTGCTAATTACTATGTACATAAAAAGCTGCATGGCATGCTACCGTATTCATTCCAAGATAGCTGTTATCATCATGCCGCATATGCATGCTTTGTGATGTCAGCAGCTATTTTTATTTTAAATTTGCTGACACCCACATTAGGTCAGTACTTTAAACTATTGGGGAAAAAAGATGAAAAAAACGACACACAGAGTGCAGAAAAGATTTGAAACGGCACAGGAAACAGGTAGGAATCAGGACGCGCAGCCAGCACTGGGGAGCACAGGTGTGAAAAGAGAAAGCAATTGGAAGAAATGCCTAATCAGCATAGTATAGATTAAACAATAGGGGTGAAAGTATGCAGCCCTGTGTTATTTCAATCAGAGTTCAAACAGTCCTTTTAATAAAATACATAGACACATTACCCTCAGGTCCCCCTTGTCTTTATCCCTCTCATCACTAAAGAGATGTTACCATCTTCAATACAGAAAAAAAGAACAGCGGAATGCCCATACATATTGACCCTCCCCCTCCTGCTAGGATTTATATAGGGAAAACCTACCCAGCATTTCTGAATCCGACAGGGATGTTAAGGATAAGGAGGAGGGTGTCTCCTGCGGGGTTCGAGCTCCTGGTTTCTTTAGGGAATCAACAGTTTTTTTCGGCAGGGTGGCAGAAACTGGCAGTGTCAGATATGCCTTTCCTTGTCTGCAAAGCTTGTAGGAAGACGTGGGCGGCAGTGGAAGGACGACGCATTGGAGAGACACCATTGATTCTTCCTAGTTCCAGGTGTTACAGCGTATTCTCGGCCAGGGCATTTGCTGCGGATGCATCTGTCATTCTCTATTCTCCCAGCAATTTGAAGGAAACTGGGAGTATATGAGACAGTGTGTACGGTATTTGTTAGAGCAGTTGCACTGGTGTTTAAGGAAGATTTGCTGTTGAGCAGCTAGATCCTGGTTGGGTTGTTTTCTGAACACTGCAAATTGGGAAAGCATTTAAAGAAGGGGCCTAATGATGAGCCCTCTTCAGAGTCTTCCTCTTCTTCCTCCCCACCTTCCAAGAGGTGCAAAGTGGGTGAGGGGGCTAGGATTAAATAATTTATTTAGGAAGCCTTGGTTGAGCTCACCCCTAGTAAAGGTAAGTTGCATGATCCTCTCTGCTTCTTCTGACTCTGAGGTGGAAGCTGCAAGGACAGAAAAAATCAGGGGTAAGTATGTTTTGAAAGAATGTTTGCCTAACTTGATTGCTCATGTCAAAGGTAATATAATTTCTGGAAGATGAAGTGCCAGAGACGTCTTCAGATTCTATAATTAGGCATTATGAAAGTTCTGCTCCAGTGAATTTTCCTGGGCATCCTTATATTATGGAGGTCCTTAGAAAGGAGTGGAAGGATCCAGATAAAATAATTTAGCCCAGATTTATTGCTAAATTATATCCCCTCCATGAGTTGCAGCACAATATGTCAAAATCACTTCTGATTGATTCCTTTGTTGCTGGCCTTGTGGTAAGAACTTCTTTGGCAGGAGATGCAGTCATTAAAGAGTCGAGGGGCATATTACCAAGGGCTAGTATCGCCGCTTTCTCGGCGAATTGTGCCGAGAAAGCGGCGATACAGCTAGAGCCCTATTACCAAGGGCACTTTAAAGCCTGGGCCGAGCCCACTTTGCATGTCGGCGATAAACATCGCTAATGACATGGAAAGTGGGCGTTCCTACGTCCAACCACATGTAAAATGTGGTTGGAGGTGGGAACACCCTATTACCAAGGCAGGCATTGGGAGAAAAAAACCTGCGATAAACTCATTTATCGCAGGTCTCCCAACGCCTGCTGCGACCAGGCGTTAGGCATTGTTAACATGGGGGTGTGGATCATAAAGCTGAATCACCCCCCCATATTATCAAGGCCCACATTAGCGCATGAAAACAACGTTTGTTTTCATGCGCTAATGTGCCATATCGCCGGATTTCTAATCGCCTGCCTGATGGGCATTGATAATTGCGCGTTAATTAGGCGATGAAATCCGGCGATACGAAGATGTGCGTTGTGCGTTTTGCAACGCACACCTCGGTAATATGCCCCCTAGTGATTAAAAGATTGATATGGCATTGAAGAAGATGTATTCTGGCTCACATTAGGGTAGGGATTTTAGGAACTTATGCGGCAGGTCTTTGATCTCTGACCTGCAGGCAGCTGGATTGTCTCAGACTGCTCGATTCTCTCGTCGGAACACCTTGAATGGTAAGTGGAATATATGTCGGACATTTCCTTGATGTAGTAATGGTTTTGGCCCTCTTTGGGGGCATGTGTTGCTGCAAGAGGGAATTTAGTGCTAAAAGACTGCCGCGCAGACATCTTCTCTACGTATGCCTTTTCAAGGTAAATAATTGTTTGGAGTGGAGCTAGAGGATAAGCTCCACAAGTTGTTCAAAGAGAAGAAGCATTCCTCGTCATTAAAAACAGCCTTTTGCAGATAAGCAGTCTTTCAGAACAATGTCTCCTTTTCGGCAGCCCTCTCATAGGCAATCTGCTCACTTGTAAGGGAAGTTTTAGATCAAAAGAGAAGGTCATAAAAAGACAAAGTGTTACCCGAAACCTCTGTCACAGCACGTGCCTCATGAGCAATCTGCACACCTTGCACACTCTTCATATTTTGCTGGCTGCCACCCATTATTTGATGCCCGATTACTGCCCCATTGACAAGATATCAAAAGTATGTTGACCTCTAAGCAGTCCCACCCTCCACTTAGCAGACTGCTCACATCAGTGATAGTATCATCAGGACAAGTACCATAATGTGGTCATGGCTTTATTATATGAGGAAGATAACATTGGCACTTCAAATGCATTGGCCCCCCTCCCCACACCTTGTCTGGGACTCCTTTCAATACTCTGTTACCTGGATGGACGAGATCTCATGATATCTCTGCCCCACCTGATCTAGATGTGGAGAAGTGTGGCTCAATGGTTAGAGCGGCAGACCCTGATGCAGAGGTCTAGCCCAGGACCAGGGTTCAATTCCCTGCCTCAGCGGGTCTTGGGCTCAAAATTCCACGGACCTGATAATTCTCTCCTCTGTGCCTATTCCAATCATGGAGTCCCACTCTGCAACTATGGGCAATAGCTTGCTTAATCTCCACAACGGCCCCTCCAATGCTAAGGATGCCTGGCCTCCACCTTGGGGGTGCCCTGGAGTGGACAACTCACAGGGAAAGCCAGGATGGGTTCCACAGCGGTATTCGTACAAGCGTCTTGAGACCCTTGCGTTTGAGTAGTACGCTATACTAGTATCAGTTTACATTTTTTTTTTTTAGATGCCCATCTTGGGGAGCAGCCTAAGTAAATCATCCCATAAGCCTCCTAATTTGCTTGCCTTCAGAACCGCTCCTACATTGGTTGTCCTGTTCCTGCCTTGCTCCAGCGTCAGTGATCCTACTACTGACTGGCTCCTGCTACACAAAACCTCGAGGCGCCAGGCTCCCACACGATAACATCTTAATCTCTGCAATGCCTCCGGGGAGAGAAAAGACAAAAAATAAGTAAAAATTAGTAATAATGAAATCATTGTCGTGCTCAACAGCGATGCATGCAATATCCCTAATGCCAATGTACTGTACAAATAGCATGCGCAAAAGACAGTAGAACATTGCATTTACCGTATACTTCAGCCTATGCAAAGAATAGGCACAGGACAATCAAGATAGCAATAACCTATGCAGTAAAAGGTTTACAAAACATGAACTTTGTGCTGCAACTAATCCTTGTTGTGAGATATTGTAACAGTAATAGAACATTGCACTGCTATCCTCATGAACTGTGAACAGTATACTAATTCTGCCAACCAGAGCTTGTGAATTACATTGCTGCCGCTAACCTTGTTTTATGGTCTAAGCCTTTTGAATAGTAAGCGTATTGGAATGATCTGAACGGTACATGCATATGATTACTATCTTTCTATTTCCACGAGGTGTTCCGCCTGCATTGAAGTATAGCTAACTCACCTAAGGTATTGCGAGCAATCTGGGTCAGAAGCTTATCATACCAGCAGAACAGTGTACTTCCTCCTTCCCATCTCTCCACTTCCCCTTCCCCGTATCCCCCTCAAGGCTAATCACCCACACTCAGCGACGGCTCGTGGAGGGAGTTACGGTGGGGCAGGAGGGCGGGGAGGGGGAGGGGCAGGGCGGAGGTTGCTAAAATCCGGCATATGGATAATTGCAGGTAAGTAAACAATTTAATTAATAAAACGAATTTCGTAGCTCGCACTGCATTGCATTTTGCGATGCAAGGCGCACTACGAAATTCGTTTTATTAATTAAATTGTTTACTTACCTGCAATTATCCATATGCCGGTTTTTAGCAACCTCCGCCCTGCCCCTCCCCCTCCCCGCCCTCCTGCCCCACCGTAACTCCCTCCACGAGCCGTCGCTGCCCACACTCATGTCTTTCGAGAGTGGAGGCTTAGTATGAAGGTGATGGGGTTGGCCCAATCTTCGCTTCCATGGAACCTGTATTCAGATGAATGGACTCTGGCCTGTGGCAACCTCAATTTTGACTATATGGCTGGTCAGGAGATTGCAGTCAGAGGCAGGATCTGGTGCTTTCTCCAGGTGTGGTAGGCATCTACTTTTGACATTTGGGTTCTGTATATCATAAGAGAGGGATACAAGATCAAATTTGCCTCACTTCCAAGGGATTCATGGATCATACCAACTCCTTGGCCTTCCAACAAGGAAAGGAGACTGGCTCTTTGTCAAGGTATAGAAACTGTTCTTCTGAGTTAGCAATCTCAGAAGTTCCTCAGGCAAAGAGGAGCTTGATGTTCCACTCCATAGTCTTCCCAGTGAAGGAGGTGATAGGGGTTTTTTGAATGTTATTGGACATAAAATCCCTCAACAATTTTGTATAAACTCTGCCTTTCAAGATGGAATTTTCGAATGACATTAGAACTAAAATCCCTCAACAAGTTTCTGAAAACTATGCCTTTCAAGATGGAAACACTTCAGAGGATTATCCCATATGTACTCTGGATCTGCAGGATCCATATTATCATGTCCCTATCCATCGGGGCCATCAGAAGTTCCTCTGGTTTTGCATTACGTGGAGCAATTTCCTATTTCAGGGGGTCCACTTCAGGCTAAATCACTGCTTTGAGTATTCATGAAGGTAGTGACTCCTATGATGACCTTCTGCCAAAAACGGGAGTTTCACCTGTAACCTTATTTAAATGGCTGGATTCTGCATGCTCCAACAAGGGGGCAATAGTTAAAGGACCTGGCTTTGCTATGCTCCCAGATCCAGGAGCTTGAATTTCTTATCAATCAGGGGAAGTTCCAGTTACCAGAGGCCTGATATTGGGGGGCAAATCTCCAACTATCTCCTTGTTAGCAGATTTACTCCATTCTTGCCCCCCAGACTCTTTGCCCATAATTGCCGGCGATTTCAATTGTACTTTTGAACCGCTGGCATTTGACGGTGCGGTAGGTTTTTCCGATGAGGATGCGAGATGGGGAATTCCGCAACTGACGACTGTGCCAATTAAAAAATGGACACCAGTCGCCATTCAACTAAATGCCTAGGTAATGGAGCATGCACTGGTTGCTGTGAACGGGCGCACGCCATCAGATCTTGCGGGTGCTTGCACCTATAATAGGGTCACTTGCCCCAGCAGAATAGACTACATCTTGGTCGACCGGAGACTGTGGAGATTTGTGTCAGATATGATAGTTATTCCATCCATCCATAGTGACCATAACCCCCTATCTCTTAGTTTGTGGAATTTCATAACTGAGGGTAAGTCCCTGCGCACTAATAGATCAATGCTGGCGACCAGAGAACTTGCACCCTCAAACTGCAAAAGATTCATTAAATGGCAAAAATTTGCCATTAGCGAACAAAGGACTAGCGCCCTGGGGGAGATCGCAAGAGCTCAGACGGAGAAGCTCTCTGCTATTTGTAATAACGACCTAGGTCCTGCCCAGGCTGAAGTGATCTATGTGGAGACAATTGACAGGATGGCTGCTCTCTTTCTTGACTCTTGTGGGTCAAGTCATTTGAAGAGTAGGAAATCCACAGCCAAGAGGTACAACAAAGAATGTAGAGGGGCTAAATCTAAATTGTTAAGTGCCATTAAAACCCGTGATGCAGCTGAGGTTCGCTTAGCCCGAGCCGCGTACAGGCGAACACTACTGGCGGCAAAGAGGGCTTTGGATGACTCACATTGGGAAGAGTTAAAGCAGGCTAGCCAGTCCAAAAATGGCGAGCGGTTTGGGCTTTAGTTAGAAGAGCAAACAATGGCGATCCCGAACCACTACCCAATCATATTACGGATAGGGACTGGTTTGAACATTTTAGGAGGCTGTAGGAAGGGCCAGGGGTACCCGATAGTAGCGAGCCCTCTGTTAACTGTACACCACCCTTGTCCACCACCTCGACCCCCTTTGATTGTGTAGGGCAGCCAGAAGTTGAGTCAGCTATGAATAAAATTGTTCAAGGTAAGGCACCAGGCCAGGATGGCATCCCTGGCAATCTGTTTCATGCCAGCTCCAAGCAGTGGGCCAAGTTCTTCTCCCTTTTGATCAACGCCCTTCTCCATGGGTCCCCAGTCCCTAGCTCATGGAAGGGGGCTGAGGTGATCCCTATTTATAAGAAGGTGTCAAGGGGCGACCCTGCCAACTATCGTCCAATCAGCTTGATTGATGCTGGTCAGAAGGGGGTTGGCAGGGTTCTTCTGGAAAGGATCCTCTCCTGGGCGGAGGAGAATAACATCATCTCCCATTTCCAGGCAGGCTTCAGGGCCTGCACAGGCACGGTCGACCAGGCATTTAGGCTGGTAATACTCCACTGGAAGACAGTATCCATTGGTAAAGGCGGTTTGTACCTGGCCTTTATTGACCTGAAGACCGCGTTTGATCTGGTCCCTCGCGAGCGCCTGTGGGTGGTTTTGCAGGAGATGGGGCTTCCACTGCCCATTCTGAACCTGTTGGCCCGCATGCACGACGGAACATATGCATGCATCCGGTGGGGCACGCAGGAGCAGAAAACTGCTAAAATCCCTGTAAACAGAGGTGTTCGTCAAGGATGCGTCCTGGCGCCAACCCTCTTTTCTCTGTTTGTAAACGGGGTTGTCTCCTTTTTATCTGACATCGATGCTGATGCCCCCAGCTTGGCCGGTGTTAAAGTCCCCGCTATGCTTTTTGCTGACGACATGCTATTGGTCTCTGAAACGCCCATGGGGCTCCAAAAGCTTTTGGACCGGTTTTGTGTCTTCTGCAACTTAAGGGGCTTGGTTATCAACAACTCCAAAACTAAACTCCTTTATTTTAACCCCAGTAGGAAAGCAAACCGTTCGCTCACACTAAATGAGGAGCCACTAGAGCGTGTTAAATTGTTTGACTATTTAGGGATTAGGATATCCGATCAATTTAAATGGAACCCACACATTGAAAAAATGGCCCTAAATCATAAACGTGTCGTGGGCGCCATCGGTAGGGAGCACAGTTCCTCATTATTCAGACCCATAGCCCCTGCATGGAGATCTATTCTGCAAAAGCCATAGGCAGCGCATTGTACGGAGCGGAGCTATGGGGTTTCAATAATGTCGATTCCCTTGTCAAGGCTGAAAACAATTTCTTTAGGGAATTACTGTCCCTCCCCTGGGGCACGCCTAACAAACCTCTTCAACACGACTTTGGCCGCAGATCTATTAAAGACCTTATAATCCTGCGTCCGCTTCTCTATTGGGCTCGTCTGTGGTGTACACCTGAGCTAGCTAGCTACGCAGACGGCCTTAGAGAAGTCATGAATATGCCGGGGTCTTATAAAGTTGTTTGGCTATCAAAGGTTAAGAAGCTGCTAATGGCCATTGGTTTTAGTGCTGCATGGGAGACCGGTGCACCGGTTTCTAAACTAGAGGTCAAGCGAGCATATTGATTGTGGGTCGAGGCCTAAGATGCTAGAGCAGACAATCTGGGTAGACTCACAGACGAGTTTTGTCTGCACAAGACAGTACACTCCCTCGAACCTTATATGGACTTCATCAGAAAACCCAAAGATAGGGCCTTATACATTCAGTTTAGATTGGGAACCCTACCGGTTCGGGAATGCACCTCCAAGTGGAAACCCCCTCACCAAACACTTGCCATTTGTCCATCTTGTAATGTTGCCCTAGAAACCATTCCGCACCTTTTTTTTGTTTGCAGCACCTACAACAAACCCCGATCGAAATGGCTAAAACCTGTTTGTCGGCAGCTCGAGACCAGGAGCCATGTCTCTGCCTTAAGAATTTTACAGACAGACCCTAACACTGTATTGGCCTGTGGGGTAGCTAAATTCCTCGGTTGGGTATGGGTGATCAGATATAAAGCTTCATGATTAATTTTATTAGGCGATTCTTTATTTTTAAAATCATGTTCAAAACTGTAAATGGTTTAATGCTTTTTTATTCTTGTTTTTTAATTTTTATCAAGTCCTTTTGTTAACCAAAAATGTATTGTATTTTAATCGCTATGTGCTTTTAAGATATTTTTATATATCGAAATAAAGCTTTGATTACAGTTACCCCTACAAAGGATCTGCTTTTCATAGAGGCAGGGTTCCACACGGATGATAACAGAGTTTTCCTGCCAGAAGCAAGAGCTGCAATCTTGAGGTTCCTGTCCCTGAGAGTGATGCATTCTCTATCCCTGGTAGTTGCTCCTGGGGCATGTTGCAGCGGCAGTCTTCACTGTGCTCCCTGGGCTCACTTTGATCTCTGCTCCCTGTGGTATCATATGTGTTAGAACTGGCTATTTCTGGTTGGCTAAGGCTGATGCCAAAACCAGGTAGAAACCACCATTCTAGTCAGGGCAAGGGAGTCACACATTAAGATAACCCCTGCTCACCCCCTTGGTAGCTTGGCACGAGCAGACAGGCTTATCCCAGAGGCAATGTGTAAAGCATTTGCGCACTTACACAACAGCAACAACATCCTAGGCACACCACAAAAGGAACTCCACACAAGGTTATATAAAAATAACTTTTGTATTGTAAAAACACATCAGATAAAAATCACACATGTACATTGTGCCAACTGGCACGGGCAATAATCACATGGGATTATTTACACATGACAGGGCCACATGGGCCACTGTCAGACTCAGCACTTAGTAGAAATAGCACTTCTAGAACATAGAATAAGTGTAACATGAAATAAGAATTCTAGACCACAACCAGCAACCACTGGCATAAGGTAGGGACACACTACGCAATACTAATAACCATAGGCCTAGATCACGCATGGACACATAACCTCTCTAGTATAACTATACTAGGACACAACCACCTAAGAATAAAAATACATTTAGGGGTATAGGCAAGAACACATTACACATGATGCATAAAAACATTCAGAGGTGTAGGGAAAACTCATGCATAATAGCATAAATCATAACAGCACATAAAGCATATTAGCGCAGAAATCATATCTAGGCCTAACCAGTAAAACTACAGTAGGCAATCTCCTCACTAATCTAAACGCACATAGGTAAGCACACAGCAAAAACACATGATGTATAACCAACACATTCAGAGGTGTAGGAACAAGGCACATGACGCATAAAAACACATTCAGAGGTGTAGGAAAACACAATTGCGCAAAACTTACATAAGCCACCACCTGTGGCAGTCCCTAGGCCAACTGGCCTTGTTGGGGCTAGGACGCCCTGTGTCCCAATGTCAGGGGCCTAAACGTGGCAGCTGCCCACTAAATGCTGGGCAGCTGGAGATACAATGATGGGGCCACATGGGAGCCACGCAGGCTCTGAAAAACTGGTTGCCCCTGAGCCTCTCTGGGCTCCAAGCAAAGAAACGCGGCCACGAGCCACTCTGGGCTCCAAGTAAAGAAATACAGCCGCAAGCCTCTTTGGGCTCCACAACGAAGCAATGCGGGCACGAGCCTTTCTGGGCTCCACAACGAAGCAATGCGGCAACAAGCCTCTCTGGGCTCCACAACGAAGCAATGCCCCAGAGCCTCGCTCGGCTCGGAATGAACAAACTGCCCCCAGAGCCTCGTGGCTCCAAACGAGAAGGCCCCAGAGGTCGGCGCCTCTCGGGGGCTCGGCCCAACGCACTGCACGCACTCACCGGGACGCGGACTCCGGTCTCAGTCTCCTTCAGTCCGGGCGGTCCTTTCCTGGCAGCGCGGGGCTCTCTCACTTGTGAGAGCCTCGCTTGGGTGGAGACAGCTTCCCGACCCGCTCCCCGGGTCCCCTCTGGCAGCGCGGGCTCTACCAGGCAGACCGGGGCTCTCCCTTGCTCATGGGAGCCCCGGTGATGACGCGGCTCTCTCCTTCCGGTTGGCAGCCAATGGCTGCGCGGCCCTACTGACGAGCCTCTTGGCTCCGGTCGTGCTGCCGAGGCCAATGCTGCAATTTCTCCGCCAAAGAATGGGGTGGGCTCCCGCTGCACTTCCGCAATTTAAATAATAAGCGGGGTGAGGCCGGCTGCGCCTCACGCAAAATGCGGCGTGGAGAAACGCTCCAAAATAAAACAGAAAGCGCTCCCAGTGCTCTAGGCAAAAAGCGCTCCCCCAGCGCTTCAGGCACAAACCAAGGTCCAAGTAAAAATAAAGCGCTCCCAGGCGCTAAGGGGGCAGAGTCCATCAAGCCCCCAAGGCAAAGACTGCCATAGCAAAGGGGTCCCAGCATCCAGCAGGGGATCCCAGGACAAGGTCTCCAGAGTCCAAGACATCAGTAGTCCATCAGGTATCCAGGGGCTGGGCAGGGCCCAGGGAGGCAAGCCTTCCCCTGGGCCCAAGCAGCAGCACACCCCTGGCAGGATTCAAGTTGGCAAACAAGAACATTTTGTAAGGGGACAAGAAATCCTTTGTCTAGCAGGGTGCAGGCAGTGTGAGAACCAGCTACAACTGGTTATAGGGAACTCCTTTCACTGGCCAGGCTAGGGACATCAGACGCACCACAGGGGGTGGAGCCAGCATTGTGTGGGGAAAGCCCAGCCCTATTCAGGCCCAGGTGCACCCCTCCCCTCACATCTGCATGCTAATCACTCCATTCACCACCGGGGCAGACCCACCCAGACTCTTGGAGCCAGGCTCACCAGCCAGCTCCAGCCAATCACACGCCAGACACAAATTACACAAACATGCCAACTTCTAGAAGTGGCACTTCCGCACTAGACACATTCATGCCGCATACATCATTGCGCAGCATTCAATCTCACGAGTTCGCACATACCAAACTCGACCCTGCACTCCCCACACATCAGGAACTACCATGGGCATACATATTCCCCATTCATTCCTATGGGAGGGCAGGTCACTCTCACCACACACACAGAGAGCTCACTCATTTTACACTGTACCACAGTAAAAAAGTGCGCAGAGGCCTAAAATCACCAACACCAGGTCACAGAAACAGGCTAGGCAAAAGCAAAAAGTTTCGGGGTGAACCTGCCAAAAAAACTGAATAAAACATGGGTCATCAACACATATGATGTCTCTTCTCTATCTTCATACGCTCATGCCCCAAAGATGACACATTTAATTATATTTCTAACCTGCACCCTAATACGTAAAGCCGGGAGAAATTGTGCCTCAATAAAGGCATTTGAAGAGTAAATAGGATACAAGAACCCCCTTATCTCTGCACTCCTTTAGGTCCTCTGGCATAGAGAGTGTCAAAGGTTAAAAAGCTTGAGATTGACATTTGTATATTTTGCATCCATAACTATGACAGCATAGCATGTACTTGGGTGTAATTTCTGGTGGTTTGAATTCTATTACTAATGGATTGTGTGAATTTATATTTTCCTTTTATATATATATTTGGCAATGTGTGTGACACCGGGTTGTAGGGGAAGAAAGGTCTAAAGCAAGCAATGTGATACTTGGTTCTGCTTTAGTCTCCTTTATTTAACAAGGGCTGTACAAGTCTTTAGGAAACTCCTATTTCTTCCTTCCTGGGTTCTGGCCTCGGTTCGCAATATCTTCTGGTCATCCAAAGCTCAGTGTGTCCTCCCAGTTCACCGGTTGACTTATGCCCCTTCGGAGGAAGAGAAACCAAATGTAAACATCTGGAAGTCAGCAGAAAGCAATAAGGTAGGGACTCTGTGAGGGAGGTATCACCCGAGCAAAAACAAGACTAAGAAGGAAGTTCCTGGACCCACCACCAATTGAACTCCGGTTAAGTCACCAGCCTTGCTACTAGCAAAATTAGCAGGCTAAAGAAACCAGGTTCCTCCCCTTATTTCTTGTGCTCCCCTCAACTCCCCGCGATCCCTTGCATGTGAAGTCATACCTTGGTTAGCCACGCTCCTCCAGGAGTGCGGTGGGACAAGTCTTGGGAACGGTGGCCTCCAGGCGTCTCCTCTATTTCAGGGACCGACTCTCAGCTTTCCGCAAGAACGCGTATCTTGGCTGGTCTCCAAATGCTTTTTCCCCCTCACGTTTCTCCAATGTGTCCAGATCTATCTTCTCCCTCAGGGCCGCCCGCTGCTTCTTTTTCTGGGTTGTTGAGTGACAAATCGTATCCTGATTGGCCAAGGGTCGTGTCCATCAGAAGGGTTTGCAGACCGCCTTCTTCCTAGTTGCTGAACTCCATAGATTTAAAGGCACAGGCAAGCGACAAAGTCTGTACAGGAAGGAACAGGGCTTCATTCGGTATGTGCGTCGGGGAGTAAAGTTCCTCTTCCCCTACATCTACTTCCACCCCGTGACTGTGTGTTATAGTTATGTTAGGAGTGTCATGGCAGAGGGAATGCTCAAAATATAGCTGTCACCCACCCCAGATGTGTATTGGAGACAGGCAGTGGTATTTTTAAAATAGTAATGTTAAATCCAACTTTACCAGGGTATACAGCTTAAAAGTAAGTGTATTAAGGAATTCCCAATGCTTGCCTATGAGAGGAGTAGGCCTCACACTAGTAAAAAACGAATGTAGCCATTTGTTACTACCAGCACATGTAAAACTTAAAAGTACATGTCTTACCTTTTATAGTTACTCCACACCCTGTCCTTAGGGCTACCTAGGGCCCACCTTAGGGATTACGTATGCTTAATAAAAGGGAGTTTAAGGCTTGGCAAGTGGTTTTACATGCCAAATTGAAGTGGCAGTAAACTGCACACACAGGCCTTCCAATAGCAGGCCTGAGACAGGTGTGTAAGGCTATTTGTGTAGGTGGCACAACCAGTGCTGCAGGCCCACTCGTAGCATTTAGATTACTGGCCCTGGGTGTGTGGTATATCACTTTACAGGGGGCCTACAAGTAAACTAAATATGTCATTTGTGTATACACCAATGTTACCATGTTTAGGGGAGAAGCACATGCACTTCAGCACTGGTCAGCAATGGTAAAGAGCTCAGAGTCTAAGGCCAACAAAAGGATACAGCAAAAAGAGGAGGTAAGCAGGCAAAACATTTGAGAGTAGACCACCCCAATTATGACAGGTCTATCAATATATATGCCCACTGTTACCTTGTTTGATCTGTGGCACTACACTTATTTATGTTAAGTGCTCAATAGAACATTAGATATATATATGCAATATAAAACTAATAACTAAATATATTAATTAGTGTTTAGCTATGTTTAGCTGCTGGTTTTTACTAATTTGTTTAGGTGCTCCTTGGAAGTACTGGTATGTCCATTGACCTGCAAGCTCCTGAGGTAATTGAGCGTATGGTGACTACTTAGGAATCCTCATTATCACTTTAGATAGAAAAAGTGTGTGGTGTTTGTTTAGTGCTGTGTGCTGTAGTGCAGTTATAGATTTTTGTGAAAGGTGGACTACTGCTCTGAGCTTGATGATTTCCAATGACATGTTGTTTCTGTTCTGGGCTGTGTTGCATGTGTGCTTGTGGTTCTCAGTTGCGTAACCAAAAGGGATGGCCCTACCTCCCTGCATAATGGGCTAAGGGGCGTCTGAGTTTCCTGTACCTCCCAGATATTTGTTTGCCTTGGGCGGGTTGAGGGCATCTGAAGGATTGGAGGCCCCCCTGAAGCGAAAAGTCTACTGGGTCCCGAGTTACGCTCCTGATTGTTGTAATGTGCTCTACTGCGGGTTGTGATTATTTATCTATCTTAAGAGTTAGTACTGTGGTGAGCCCTGGAGATGCCCAAGTGTAAGAAACATCTAGGCTGTGTTGGGTGAATGGCCAGCCTTTTCTCTGCTCCGTCGAAACATTGAATCGGGTATAGTTGCATAATGGAAAGTTGTGTGCACAGCAAAATTAAAATATCGGGTGCCTCTTTTTGTTGTCAAAAAAGGGTTCAAAACGCAAAGCATTAAAACACATCAATTGTTTCACTTTTGATGTTTTAGCTACAGTGTTGTAGGGCTAGTAAAGACAGTATTTCGTACGGAAAATTATAATTTTCTGCTCAAGTAGAGGAAAAGAAGTGAGAATAGTTCTACATTAAAAAAAAACGGTCGACAAGGGGGTAAGCAATAACATATTGAAGGTCAGACACTAGAAGAAGGTCTCTGGTTATTTCGGAAAAAAAGATTTGGGGATAATAGAAAAAGCAACCCAAAGATATTTGATGTTATTAAACGTACATATTGTAATATTAGATGAAGACATTATTATATCTCCAATTTCTTTTCTTCTTTCCTTTCCTTCCTTTCCAGTTCGTTTCTCCTTTTTCGGTCTTTTCCTCTTTCTTCTTTAGATTTTCCTTTCTTCTATAAAATTCAAAAATGTAAAATGCTATTTATTCTTTCAGGTACACATTTTATTATTGTTTTTTCTTTGAGCCATATCTTTAGATTCATGATAGCAAGTTTTATGATACTTATTCCACCAATGTATTTATTCAGTCGTTTAATTAAGGCTACTTGTTTTATATGCTTTGTGGTATATCGTACCTTTGTTTCTAATTACTTTAATAAAGCTTTTTAAACTTGAAAAATAAAAATAAACATACATCAAAATATCTTTGCTAAGTTCAAGGTTTTATAGAACAATATTTTATACATAAACCCCAATGTGAAGCTCCACAATGACTTCTTAGGTTTTGCAGCTTAGTGCTTGAAGGGGCATATTTACAATAACGGGCGCATCCCTGCAAATCAGCAGGGATGCGCCAGTTATTGTGCGCCATGCCTCCGCCATCATGGATGCACCGCATTTACAATGCGGCACACCATGGTGCAAAAACGGCACAGATGCGTGACGCATCTGTGCCGTAAAAGTGACGCATTGCTGGAGTTGCGTCGCAAGCGCGACGCAGCTCCAGTAATGCTCTGGGGGCCCTATCTAGCTAATGCTGGGTCAATCCTTACGCCTGTTTCAAGCAGGCGTGGGGTTTTGACGCAGCATGGGTCTAAAAGTGACTGAGTGAAATCTTGTAGATTTCACTCAGCCACTTTTAGGAGGCGTTCCTGCGCCGGAACGCCCCCCCTGCACAGGAACGCCTACATGTGGTGCAGGGCTTTACAACGTTACGCATCTCCCAGATGCGTCACTTTGTAAGTACCCCCGCACCATGGAGCAGGATTTGCGCCGCCGCTGTGTCACAAAAGTGACGCAGCGGCGGCGTGAATGAGGCGCAAGGGGCTTGTAAATCTGCCCCTAAGTTTTAAAGGGACTTCTGAGGGTGGCCATTCTTTCTGCCCCTCTTTGAAAGGGAGAGTTTTCTGTAAGGCCCACTATCTATTTAATGTATTAGCTGTAACACTATCGAGCTACCTGCAGCCGAGGTCGGTAGTAGGAGTAGCTGCTGGGCGGTGAAGTGGGGAGGGGGGCAGGGTGGGGGGTAGTAAACTATGGATTATGGAGGTTTACCGGTAAGTAAACATGTAAATAAATAAAACGAATTTCGTTGCGCCCACTGCATTCACAAATGCGATGCAGTGCACGCAACGAAATTCGTTTGATTTATTCATATGTTTACTTTCCTGTAACCTCCGTAATCCATAGTTTACTACCCCCCCACCCTGCCCCTCCCCCTTCCCACGTCACCACCTGGCAGCTACTCCTACTACCGACCGTGGCTGGCTACCTGATGTGGCACGAGGCAGGTAAGGTACCTAACTACTAGACCCCTGTTACCACCTACAAACTGTTTTCCAATCATGGCATGCAGTGAGCGAATTGGTTGCCGCATATTCGTGGGGGTGTTATATATGGTGGAATTAGTAATTTGTCATTTCACGGTACTGTGTGTCTGCTATAGTTACACCTGAAATTGAGCTGTTTTGTAAAACCGTTAACACTTGTTTGATGAAAACTCTATTTTCAATAAAACATTAATTTGCACCTGATAGACATATTTGAACTTCTTGACACTGTTTACAGACAATGAAAGCTCACTGTTAGCCAAAGGTATTAATTGTATCGACCTCTGACAGATGAAAGTCTGAGTGAGTGTGCTGACGGTCAAACCTCAGATTATGGAGTGCAATGCAAATTCCTGCAGCTGAAGCATTAAGCCAATAGATCAAGATATCCTGATCAAAATGAAAAATCTCTTTCAGTTGCTATCTTTCAGAATTATTAACAAATGAGAACAAAAATCGCATAAATGGAATAAAAATGAAAGACACGACATGAAGACAGAATGAAGTAAAAAAGAACAGGAAGCTGGAAAATATTAACATTATAAAAGAAAAACTATCGTTCAATCTTAAAGAAAAAGACAGTTACAATATCTCACTAGGTATCAATACAAGGAATAGCGGACAAAAATGTAGAAAATAGAAGGAGAGCATACATTGAAAAAAGATATGAGAGTGACAAAAAAAAACTATTTCACCTCCCTTTTTTAACGAATGTGTCCTTCAATGCATTATCAGTAAAAAAATTCTAGTCATATATGTACTGGAAAAAAGTCATATTGTGCTTTGTAAAGACTTTCAATAGACGATAATAATTAGTTTTAATCCACTGCTGGTGAAGATACGGACCCCCATCATGATGGGAGGTATGTTCCAAATGAATGAGATACTGCCTCTCTTCGAGGAGGCTCTCTATTAGGAAAATAAATAATTACGTATTCTGCGACACTACTTGTGAAGTTTAACTTAATTATCTGTAATCTAATACTATTACCCTTTATGACCTGCTCTGCTGTAGTATTTCTTTCTCACATCAGTAATTAGACTATTATAACTGCTGTACTCATTACATTATAAAACTTAATATACATTCCTTTGCTGTACCAAACCCAGGAATGCATCAGAGCGCCAACATGCACGGGAGGTGCAGCTGTGCTGTCACACGCAACATCTGTGTATAGGAATGAAACTGGGGTCATAAGGGGAAGGGACAAAATGAATAGTGACTTCTGTATAATTGGGTGCTTATCTGTGTAAAAGCCCTGCTTACATGCAAACTTATTTACTTTCCATATGTGAAAAAATAAGGCAAGATTTGGAAAGAAGTCTTGAAACTATATTCCCATTGCACGTTAGCGTATAGTTCATTAATATTTAAAGCAATTCCTTTACCAGGATGACTGCATTTATTTTGGATTGCTTTTAGCGTTTAGTAAGAATACAACCCGGTCTTAATGTGTGGCTTTACGTGACAATGCCGCATGGAATATATTTTGCCACCATTGTGCAAAATGTGTTTAGCCTAGGCAATGTTTAAGTGCCTGTCAAAATGTAATTAAAAAAGTGCAAGATTCCAAGGAAGTTGTTAATATGTTAAAAATAGTGGCATCTATAAACCCTATAAGTAACTGGTCGTGCAGTCATTGAAAAATACTGACCTACAACAATGTTTGTATTTTGGACAAATCTTTCCTCTTCATTTGGAAACTGACTTTTCTAAATACACGGATGCTTTGCATAGAGCTTTGATGTTCTGCTAGATAAAAAAAGTAGCCAATTTTATAATAATGAATCAGTTCAATGATATCAGACATTTAGGTACTGGGTAATTCGAAACAACAACTATCCGTCCTTGGAAAAGCAAGTTCGCGCACAAAGCTCAAAACTATTCCAAATGTTTATCAAGAGGCTCCTCTGTGCTACAATGGGAAACTAAATTACATGTGATTATGTTTAAGAGCTTTCTGAAAGTGGGTATATGCTGCATTGTATCCTGATAGCGAGCTGGCTCAATAAGAATGTGTACAAGATCTTAAAATATTAAGGGACTTCATTATGAACAATTTAGTGTACATTCATCTGTGTAATAATAATGAAGATCAAAACTGGAAAGTACAGTGTGTTTATACATCAATGAAGAAGTGATTAAAAAAACAATAAGAAGTTAAAGTTATTAATTGCTTTGTTTATGAAAAAACATTCTGAGAAATCCCAGAATAAAGAAAATGCCTAAAACCAACGCTAAATATAGCCTTTACGTGAGATATCTAAGTACGCTTGAAAGCTACAGTAGGCACAATAAACTAAGGGGCATATTTATAAGAATTGGCGCTAAGTAGTTTTGATGTTGCTTAGTGACAATTTTTTTGCCGTTACTGGTCGCCAAATCCTAACACCATGATTGATAATTGATTTGCGACATGTGTACTAAACATCGCTACATGGCAGTAGGATTAGCTAGCAGCTGAGAAAATTGTCACTAACATTAGCGCCAAGGCGATAGAAAAATACACTTTAGCATTAAAACAGTGGCAGGTTGCCAATTAGCGGCAAAGAAATTCAGGTTAGTCAGCCCAATGTCACATTTCAGCCTCTAGAGGAAAAAAAAGCTCAAAAATACACCTCTAAGGAAAAATAAAAATAAAAAAAACGGAATGCAGAATGGAGCAGTCAGGTCCAAGTTCAGCACAGGTCAACAACATCCCCAACCCCCCCAAAAGTCAGAATGACTAGTTAGAGTCCCAAGGGAAGAGGAAATGCAGAATCAGGGTCTCATTTATGAAAAGTGGGGCATAGCTGGGGAAAACAGTGATGCAGCACTTTTCATTGCACCATCCTTGCAACACCATGCTGGTAATAACTGGAAATGCGTACAGTCCCCGGGCCTGGAGGCTTAGCTGGGCCTGGAATGGGAGGCGCCAATGCTGTGGAGTTACTGCAGCCTGATGGTGGAGACAGGCCACGTCGGGCCTGAGCTGTGGGCTATGGTGGTATACATTGAAGCATCGGTGATTGCTCTTACCTGGTGGTGAAGTCTGGTAGGTCGCAAGGAAACACATTGCTGACCTGTGGGAGAAGACCGTCTGGTGCCCCTTGAAGCTGTGATCGGTAGAGGCGCACCTGCGCATTGACGTGGGGAGGTCTGCATTGCATAACATGCACCACCGCTACACTGGGATGCACAGGGGAGATTGCTGATGGTGAGCCTCGCTTCTTTGCATCACAGGCCGGAGGAGGTGGCGCTGTCCGGACTGTGGAGGGTGAGGCCCCTGAGCTGCACCGAACTTGTGTGGCTGGAGTGCCGCAACTTTGTGCCTAAGAGGGCCCTGTTTCATCACCTGCATTGAGAGGTTCCCCAGCAGACTCTGAGGTGACTGCTATACCCAGGCCTGTGAAATCCAGCCTGGCTGAGGCTCCTGCTGGCTGAGTCACAGATTTGGAGAGAACGTGATGGTTGAGCCCCAGTGTTGACGTCCAGGGGAGGAGAAGGTGGGGTGGGGAGAAGAGGAGGTGGGGGGTATTGTCGGACCCAGACATAGTACCTCTGGGTGGTACACACTGTGTCCTGGGCAATCCTTGTGCAGTTGTGGACCCACATCACCAAGGACACCGCACAAGACTGGTGGGGTCTCCACTAACTGGCTCAAAATGCTGATATCAGCTGTTGGCGGTGGCGGGTGCCAGAGGCACGGGGTCAGTTTGGGCCTAGGCCCATTGGGGATACAGCTTGATCTGCCGTTACTCGCTGGGGCACCTCGTTATCAATTTTTCGCAGTTAATTTATAGGCATTCAGTTTACTTCACCTCGCGGATGTCACCTCCTTGAGGTTGCACTTATACCGTGCATGGTGCGTCATCTTCACATTAGGGTGTTCTCTGGCTGCCCCTTAACTGGCTTTTGTACCATTATGTATTGGACGTTTTCTAACTGCCTCCCCTTCTACTCATTTCCTACAGGCTAATTTCTATTGAATAAGGCTTGCAAGTTAATTGTCTTGATGATGATCCTATTATTCTTTTAATGGATCAAAATGTTGTCGACTACTGTAAACAGTTGTGCACATTAATTGCTCTTGATAAAAGTCGTGCAGTTACTGTTTTTCGAACCTTATCAGAAGTTGTGCTCAATATTCCACAAGCTACCTCGTCTTGTCTGAAATGTTTTTGTCCTAAATGTATTTGTAATATGTTCATGTTGGATGCAGGATTGTGTCCCATGTTATTACTATGTTTTTGGTCCTTGGCATTTTTTTGATGTATTAAATTGATAGTCTGGCTGGACACTTGTAATATAGTACTGATTCAAGTCTATATTTATCCAAATTACATTACTGTCTTGTTTAAGGACCACTGTGCTAATACTGAATTGGAGATACAGCAGCTAATGGCATGTGTGAAGCATTTGAATGAAGAGTGGAGGATGCATAGGGCTGTTCCCTTTTGACCACCGTGCGGGTGGTGGGTCTACCCGAGGGAGCAGAAGGAGCTGATGCAGTAGCATATACAAAGACATGGTTACGTGACCTAGTGCCAGCAGGTGCAGTCTCCCCAGTCTTTGATGTGGAGCGGGCCCATCAGTGCTGGTGGGCCATCTGCTGCCGGAGACAGGTCCTAGTCCCTTTTTGTTCTGACACCTACAGAAATCGTGACACTGTCCTGATGGAGGTATGCAAGCTGGGGGAGGTGAAAGTGGATAATGCTACAGTACTTTTCTTCCCCGACTATGCCACAAGGGTGCAGATGCAGAGGGGGGTGTTTCCAGCGACCACACCTCAGAAAGTTGGGCATCACATACTCCCTCCTCTTCCTGGCAATGCTGCGAGTGGTCTCAGATGGTAATACACAATTAATTGACGCCACTGAACAGGTCCTGACCTGGCTGTGATCTACTGGTTGCCAGGTGCTCCAGACAGGGAGTGAAGGGTCTGCTCAACAAGCTGTCATTCGCGAAGCCAGTCATAGTGGGGGGCATACGAGGAGCAGGTGATCCCCAGCATAACTGCAAGCCACCCCTAATCTGGAGCAGTTTATACAAGAGAGGTGGAAGGCGCTGCATGCGGCAGCAACGATGCACCATTGCACTCAGACACAGGGTCCCAATACTTCCGCTGAATGCTTCCCCAGCGACAATGGCTCCACTGCGATGTGGCCATCCGGTGCTGAGTCTGGGCGGCCCCTGGAAGTGACTCCTCACATGGCAGATAACATAATTTAGGGTTGACTAGTTGTGTGTCTCTCTTTCTTCCATGGTTCTAGGCAACTAAAGAGAATCTCTGACTTTCTGCGGTTCCCGGTCTACAGCTTCCTGTTGCTGACCTTCCGGTCTACTGAGGTCAGCACTTAGAGGGGATCAGGTCCAGTTTCACCAAATGGAAAGGAATACTTGTTCAGGTCAGTGATGCCTGACAGGGGTGGTGGTCTCCTAGGTGCTCCTAGATGCAATGGCAGGCGGTCAATGGCTTTGTTGACCTTGCCAAGGATGAATTGTGGGAGTTCTTCTTTCATCCTAGTGGCACTTTTGCACTGCTGGAACATCACTTTCTTGACAATCTGGTGGCACACTGTGCCACAGCATATTTTCAAGGCCACGTAACACCACTTTATGTGGCTTTTCATGGCCTTGTAAATTTGTACCCCTTTCACGCATAAAACTGCGTTGCTGCTGTGGGCGTTTCTGCCCAAAACCCATGGGATCTGATGATTCCCATCTTTATGAGAAACCGTAAAGCTGGAAATGAGTCAGAACCTGACACCACCCCGAAGGTGGCATTTGGAAAGTGCAAAGGAGATAAATGTTTTCATTTCTCCTCCTTTTTAGGTCTCTGGACCTAGCCTACACGGAGTGTGGTCGTGGCCCAGAGTCCTTTTCCTGGAGTTTTAAAATTGGACCTTTGATTTCACAACATTCCACAACGCTCGTCTGTTGTGAAATTCAAGGTCCAATTTCATAGGCCTTCGCGTGCGTGCTGTTTTGTAACAGAACACGCAATAGGCCATAGGCGGTAGCGTAGCTCGGCCTATGGCCTATTGGTGTCTGTTACGCGCACCAGCAGGCCATATCTTTTGAATTATCGCTGCTTGACAGCCGAGATAATTCAAAACATATGCTCGCAGTGGCGCGTGCGCGCACACCACTGCGGGCATTTTCTTCATTTCAGGCTGTGCTCAGGCAGTGTGTTCTACAGAATGTACGTATTTTGCTTTTCTGTTCTTTTAATGAAAGCCCAGAGTGTATTGATTGAACCAAGATGGTGGGAAGTGTACACACGCATGCATTAGAATGTACGAGAATGAAGGGCTTACTTAGTTAGGTTGGATTAACTAATATTAATGCCCACGGTGTAAAAAATGCTCCTTGTTGCGCCATATTTAAAAAGTGACGCATCTAGGTAGATGCGTCACTTTTTAAACCCCTGCGCCACATTATACCTGCGTCAGGTATAATGTATGCAGAGGGGGCGTTCCCCCGCAAAAAGCCTCGTAATAGTGACGCAGTAAAATCTATGAGATTTCACTGCGTCACTTTTAGGACGCTGTTGCGTTAAAATCTGGCGCCTGCCTCACAGCAGGCGTAAGACTGATGCAAGCCCTTTCACATGGGGCTTTCCCCATGTGAAAGGACACATTGCTGGAGTTGCGTCACTTTTGTGACACACTCCAGCAATGCGTCACTTTTGCGCTTACAGATACGTCAGAAATACTGACGTATCTGTATCTCCTTGTGACATGATGCGTCATACATTAAATATGACGCATCAGGAATGTCGCAAGGAGTGCGCAGTGAAAAGTGACGCATCGCTGTTTTCACGCAGCGATGCGTCCCTTTTCATAAATGAGGCCCCAGCTCATTAGTGTGACAAAAATTTGGCGATACCTACCCTGTCCTAGCAGTCCACTTAGCCGGGAGCCCTGCAGTTGCTTGTATGTTTATGCGTTGCAAAATGTCATCCCCTGGGGACAGTTTAACTAAACAGAGCTGCAAGGAGGCGTTGGTGGGTTCTTTGTAAATTTTATGTTATATGCACAGGCGCCTTCCACGGTAGAATTCATGTTTTAGATGTGCCTGTCCCAAATTCATGGATTGTAAGCTTTCAAATAAATACATGTAATTTTAGAAAGCAGTTCGTAGCATCCTTTGCAAAGTGTGTCGGCGTTTATTCCTCTCAAGAAGCCTTTTGCCACCCCTGGCCTTCCTGGCTGACTCCGCTATGAGTGACGTCTGCAGCACACCGTGCCACGCGGGAGATGGTAACATGATAGCTAATTAACAAATAGTAATCCGAGAGGCACAATAAATGAGCGGGGAGGCCAGATGACCATGCTTTGTCCCAGCGTGCTTCGCAAAAGACCCTGGCGTGCTTGCAGGGATCGGGCAGGCCTCGATAAATGGCAGATAAACCTGTGTTGACATTGCTGAATGGACTGAGCAGGTGCCGTCTATTTTCATAATGCTCACTCGCTCTGTATCATGCATAAGTTACTAACAGGGATCGGCCCAGAGATTTTTAGGGCCCTATTTATGAAGGCCTTGCGCCGCCGGTGCGTCACTTTTTCCCATTTTAAAAGTGGCGCACCGGCGGCGCAAGGCCTTCATAAATAAGGCCCTTAGTGATTTGTGCACCCTAAACTCCCCACCGCGAGCACTGCTCTTGGCCAATTTGCTCCTTGCACGAATTCCACTCATACGTAGGACCAGATCTGGCGGTCGCTCTTTTAGGCGTCTGCCCCCCGCCTTATGGAATTCCCTTCCTCTACACATACACAACAATCCTGATCACCAGGCCTTCAGACGACTTGTGAAGACCTGGCTCTTTTCTCAGCTCTAACCCTTTGTTTTGCTCCCTGCTTAGTCCTGCTCCAGCGCTGGGACGCCTCTTTGACGAGGCAGCCATGCGCTTTATAAATATTTTAATATAATCTTTAATCTTATATATAGTCATGTAGTCCTACTATACATAGGGACCACTATCAGCCATTGAGAAATGCAAGTGTTTAACAATTTCTATTTTTCTGGATTTCTGTTTTTAGGTATATGTGTACATGTGCAAGAGAGAATTTAGGTGTATTTGTACATACGCAACAGGGAATGAGGCCGGGTGGAGGTTTCAATTCCGCCGGCGGCATCAGAAGATTTTTTTTAATTCAGCAAATTAGTAATTAATTAAAATTTCACAGCTCCACTGGCAGGGTTAAATTATGCAGAGGTTTCTGAAGTTTAGAAACCACTATATAGAACTTGGGCCCTTACCTACTCGCAGTGATTAAGACTTGTATTCATTGCAGAGTATGCAAGGGCACCGAGTGGTATTTGGCTGAGCTATTTTCATAGAGCAAAAAATACCCGACATGAGAGTGCATTTTACGCTATGAAAATGTTGCCAAATGCCCACTCTGCCCAGTTGCGGAAATCTGTGGAATCTGGCAGCATTTTAAAGTTCCGCATGACTCCTCAGAACCAAAATCCTTCAGTTCCACCTACGCTTAGGCAAAATGCATAAACACAAAATGAAAGCAGTGGGCTGACCAGTCGATCCCCACCTTCTGCAGGGGTGGGAGGGAGTATCATTTTATTGACATGACAACAGACCAATGATGAAAGAGTGTTAATTGGGAGGCCTTGTGTATGAATTTTTTGAATGATATTTGTTTGAAAAACATGAGACTTGCGAAACAGCTAAAGTTGTCCATAGGCCAGACCTAAAAAGGCAAACCATGCAAAGCTATAAGAATCAGAGAGTTGTGTTATTCATCCTATAAACAACCTGAATGAAAAGTTTTGTATTTACAGCACAGTAAACAAGGCCTGCAGTGCCCACAATTCACTTTCAATTATGCTCAGCTATTACACAGAGAGGTCTCTGTTAAATGGGAGCAAATGGGCTTGAAGGAATGGGGTAGAACATGTAAGAAGTGCCTCGGTCATTGCCATTGAAAAAGATGATCAGACCTATTGGCTTTGCTAAATCTTGTCCGTTGTGATATCTTTGTGGGTTATGGAGAAGATGGGCAATCCATCTGGAATACATGAGGCTGTACAAATCACAAAGTAAGTTATCTTTATTAATAAATTACATTTCAGGAGGTTTGTATCATCCAGTGCTGTGAAAATGTCAGCGTGTCCCTATAGCATATATTGGTTATTTTACACTGATCAAAATGGTGATGCCTAATAAAGATAACACTTACAAATAAAGACATTCTATGCAGAATATTGGTTCCATTATTTTGCATATCCTGATGCACAGTATTCAATTCTGAATACATTATTTAAAGTAAATGGCCCTGTGAACAGAGTACCTAAGCAAAGTGAGTAAATTCTAATCCTGAACTGTAATTATGTCACATTTTCAGCTTCTCATGACAAACTCTTGCCTTATTATTATTTGCAGTTTATGTGTATGATAGTTCAAACTGGCCTTAAGACCTACTCTTCATGGCTAAATTTGTAAAATAATAAAAGTTTTTTTTCTTAGCAGCCCAGAGCCGGCACTGCCGAATATCAGGGTTGCTAAAAACCAGGCTATCTAGTCTAGATTCCATCCCATGTCTCTTCCACCCACTACTATCCACTCAGTGCCCTTTTATATACATTTTACAGATTCCTTTTTCATTATTGCTTTTCCTGTTTGTCTCCGTCTCTCTGATATTCTCTTCCACCTTCTTTATCCCTTTTCTACTAGTCTCTCTTTTGTTTTGGGTCAAAATTTGATGGTGAAAAAGATGTCCCGGTCCCCAAAAATGATTGACAACACCACTCAAATTAAACACTGCTAGTGCCATGTTTTATGATCAATCTGTTGTCAACTTATTATTATTGAAAATCTTGGCCCATGCATTTTGTCACAAGTCGGATTTAATTAGCATGGTGTTGCAAGCCCTCCTTGTATGTAGAATTGTTGTGTGATGCCACACTCATCGGCATTTCACCATCACCTCTAGAATACAGTGCTTCTTGCACAGGGAGGAAATAGAAGCTTATATAGCAAATATTGCACTATTACGTAAAGACTAGAAATGTAGCTATGATCTCAAATAACATACCTAAGAAGTTGACTCAAAAAGAGCAGATCATGGTCAATTTAAAAGTTTGCTGCCTCTCATGTCATATGACGTTCACCGACACTTGTCAAGAGGAACATAGAATGGGTTTGAGAAGGACTGGAATGGATGTATGGAGTTTATGTGTCCATTTATATTTCATAGGATAGTTTTGGGAGTTCTCTTTTTCAAATACGACTGCTCAGTGTCCACTCAAACAAGAGAAAAGACCATATTAATGACTGAATTACTTTATCGCCAGGTGCCTCCTAATAGATTAGGCCTTCTAGGCATATAATCTGTTCTTGTGTGTGCATAAATACTACAACTGATAGGCCAACTGAGGTGCACCTGCCATCATTGCAATGAAGCCGTTGCCCATTGTGTAGGACACTAAGGAACAACAGGAATCATCACAGATGGTGCAGCAAGTCTGTTGATCTCCTAGATATGTGCCATAACCCACAATGGTCAAGGGTGAGACTGTTTTGCTCACCAAGATGTGACTACTCTTCCCAAAAGTTGACATATTCCCAGAGGGTGAATGGACCTATAGGGGAGGAGGATGAGTTGGCCTCTATGCCCTCACTTTCACAATATCCTGCTGTGGCAAACACTTATGGGTTTATTCAAAAAATTCTCATGTGATGCAGCAGCCAAAATGACTGTTCTGCGGTGTAGGACTGTGCCATATCTTCAGAGATCTGGCACTCTCCTCCTATCTTCCTAGCGCCAGTGCAGAACCAGACTGCTGAGCGTCATGCACACGCCTTTAAACCTAAGTGCAAAGGTGTCTGCAAGAGTCTAATGAAGGTTCTGAAGTGGAGGGGTATGTATCCATCACTAAATAATATGTTGAAACTAACTTTAAACCTTTTCTTGCAGTGTTTGTGTGGTGGTGTACAGTGCAGCATACATGCAAAGTCAGAGAAGAAAGGAGAAATAAAAGCATTTATCCTTGATGATGCTTACTTCAAAAGGGCATTGCTTTTTGATGCAAAACCCTGTCTAAATGTTTTTAATAGCTCGGGGTTTCAGTCAAAACCACGGATGGTTGCATGGGAATGCCCATGCACTATTCATGGAATGCCCTCTTGGTGCTAAGTAATGTAAAGCAGAAGTAAGTGCTGCTTTGCGCTACTTTCAAATGAATTTACAGCGCAAATTAAGTTTGGAGCTTTAAAGTAAATTGAAAAAAAGATTTTGCCTCGATTTACTTCACTTTTGTGACGCAAACACTGCTCAAAATCTTAGTAAATATACCATTTATTGTGTGTCTTTTGGAAAAATAATGCATCTGGCATTTAAAAAATCAAACGTACCATATTTAGCATTCATTAACTAAAGACTCAAGTTTTCTTGATACATTAATCAAGTCTGTGTTTTGAACAAATAAAAACAGCATAAGAATTTGAAAATTGCTCCTTTTTGTTTTAATATACTACAGATCATAACCTGTGTGTCCTTCAATTTACCCTTATATGCTGTTGTACATCAGGTAGAAAAAACACAAAAACACAATTTATCATTAGTGATTTTCGACCCAAGGACCATACACAAAATTCCTCTTCAGTCTATAATATGAAATAAAAATACCGTTTATCCAAATACAGAATAAGTTCTGTGGTCACAATTATTGTATTTTTAGATTTTCATATCCATGTTTATGTTTATGTTTGATGGTTTTTAATGCATTACCTTATTCTTATGTTTGTTTTATATTTTGTATTATGGTTAGCAAATGATATCACAATTAATTGTTGTTGTTGCAGTTGAATTGCAATTTCTTTTCACCTGTCTCATTCACATAAAAATGCAAAATTGCAACTGTTGTTAAAAGGCACAATTGGATACCGCTGTTTTTAGAAAAGTTGGCTTTATATGGCTTTGTGTCGTGATATTCATATATGTGTAAAAAACATGATGCTCGATGAACAAAAATATGCTTTCAATTTTACTAATATTGCACAAACCTTCCCTCGATATAATTGTCTTTATTTAAAATAATACTACCACTCCAAAAAGTTTGAGCCTGAGAGAATTTGCAAACCGTTTTTTAAGAATAAACACGTTTGTTCCTCTTCAAGGAGTGATGCAGTGGCTACGACTGCTAGGAAATTAACTAGCGTTGCATGCTGATGGCTTTCTCCAGTATCAATGCAAAGTGCCCAGATCCATCACTGTCTTGAAAGTAAATTTGGGGAAATGTATTCATAATCTACAAGAAGACTAGGAGCATTAATACCACATCTCATTCAGTTAATGGAGGAGAGAATGGAGGAAGTTGCATGCCAGCGATGAGAATTTTTCACAGAAAACATTAAGCAGCTGCTGCTTGTCGTGATCCACAGATTTGTTGGTCGAAGTATCACTTTATCACGGACAAGGATCGTCTTTGCATGTGACATTTAAAGTGTATCGAGTCAGGTGTGGGATAGACTAGTGTTTGAGCTTAGAAAAATGCAAACTTTTTCTAATTTAGAGAGCAGTACATCAAGATTATGTTTTTGTTTCACGAACACAAATTGATCTGAGGGCATCCTCATTTATTCCAAGTACTTCTGAAAAATTGTTGAAATCTGCATACCCCAAATGCTTGCAATGTAGGACAAATTAGCCATCATTTTTAAGCGACTGTGGAGCACCACTGGTCATATCTGAACTCTAGCATTAGAGGTGTTTGTGGCTCGGTGAATCACAATATTTCCCTGGGATGCGCTTCCACATGCACTGAGTCTAAAAAAGGTGAGCAAGAAAAAAGAAGGAAGTGATTCCATAGTGCTTCACATAGATGTGGTGAGCCACTGAAAGCTCGAGCCTGGCTCAAGTAAGTTGTCTGGTGGCTCTGGCTCAACCCAAGGCCCTCTTAGACTCTGGAGCCCAAACGAGTCAAGCTTTTGTGTCGTTCATGCCTGAAACCACATTCTAACCTAATGCTCAAGAATTAGAGGCCAAACGTTAACCTTTGCTGTAAAACAAGAGCGAGAAAGAGATACTTATCTAGTGTCTGAACTTTACAAAGTGAAACCAGGAAACCTGGGATCAGCTTCCTCGATTGACTAAATGGTGTGATCCTTGTCAAATATTTTATTTCACAGAGCCTCCTTTTTCATTATCAACTATAAGGGCACTTTCTAATATGTGAGTTCAGGATGTGTGCTGCACAAAAACCTCCTGTGCCTCATTCACAAAGGTAAACTTAGACCTGAAGTCTAATTTTGGACCTGAAGTCTAATTCCACACCTGAAGTCTAGCTTTAGGCCTAAAGTTTATCTTTAGTCCTAAAGTCTAAGTTTGAACCTAAAGTCAAATTGTAGCCCTAAAGTCAAACTTAAGAACAGAAATCTAACTTTATACTTGACATCTAACTTTAGACCTAAAGTCTAACTTGAGTTTCAGGTCTAAATAAGTTAACTTGTAATTATCACTTGTAGTAATTACCTCTAAATGCTGTGGTATTATTTGACATACTAAGGTTAATATATTACCACATAATAAGGAAATACAGAATTTTGAAGAGACTATCATATTTTTACACAATGTTTTTGCATGATTTACATGCTAACTATTTTCATGGCTCAGCCCATATGCAGGCTCTTAGAACCAAGTCAGTCCCTTAGCACAGCTCTGACTTGGTTCTCCCATGTTAATTTGTTGTCTCACCCATTTCCAGGTATACGGACAGCTGCAAAATTATTAGCCCATGTGCAAGTTGCAGGCAGATTGGGGAAGTTCACATAAAGGTGCCCTGACTACCAGAAGCCATTCAAAATGTGAATAAAAGATGGCCCTACTCTGTTTAGTAAAGTGGGTGGTCAGTCAGATTATTGAAAGACAACAATATCATTGTGGGCAGTTCTCATCTCCCTTAAACACTATTATTATTTAACTAGGAAATTATTTGGTTCACCGGCAGAGTGACTACAGCTGATTGAGTGGGTTGTATGTGTGGGGGAAGGGTGAAGTGGAAGAGATGAAAGTATGGTCATGGGGAACCCCACAATTAGAATTTCCACAATTTGGTGAATCGGATATGGTGATCAGCTCAGATTCATAAGGCAATGTGTCTCGGAGCTTAGGCACCTCAGAACACATCAAATTACAAGATACTTAATACCTGTGTTCTTGATTAGCTGAATATTTAAAGGGTTTTATTAAAAAATTAAAAAATAAGGCAACACAGAGTACATGTCATGAAGGCTCTCAGTAAAAAAGGCAATACAGAGAAATGAAAAATCAAAAAATAGTCTAAGTATCAAGTGAGCAGCAAAAGCGGGATAAAGTCGGACAACATCCCCGAAAGTCTCTGCCTCACCACCAAAATTGATGGTTTTTATGCATTATTTTAAAATATGAAATTAATAGAACTGCCGGATCATCATGCTATGATCAAAAAATTATCACTCAGCAAATCAGAGCACAGTCTTATAAAACATATTGCCTCAGCACCTAAGCACCATCCCACTACATGAATAATTAATCTGCTTCATCCATGCTAATGACATCCTGAGACAGTGGAACAAACTAGGTACATGAACAACAGCAACCTATTATGAATGGCTTATGAATGAATAGGGTACAGTGAGCAAATGGAAGCATCTTACAAAAGTGGTTAAATTTTGTGATTGAGCTGGGGAAAGTTAATTGAAAACAGCAGGACAATGGAAGTAAGCAAATAATATTCTGTTTTGATTACGTGCTCCAGAAATGACAGATAAATGTGGAGGGGAAATATGCAGAAGTGACAGGAGTGATATCCATTTTGAAAAACATGGCTGCTAGGCCAAAATTAAGGCCTATTTGACAAGTCAGGAAAACACACTTTTACACATCATAGGAAATTTGTTTCAAATGCAACAGTACCATATCAGTGAGTTCATGTGTAATCGAGTGTGAAGTTTCATTCTGCATGTTGTAAATGATGCACAAAAATATAACTGCACAAAAACCTTCCACAAAAGTTAGTATGTGCAAAAGATTAGGGTGAAAACAAAGTGCTGAATGGGAAATAAATGATATGTGATATATGCTAATGGACTGGTTCAGAAAGATGGGGGAAGGAATGGGTGTAAACTGTCTGAAAGAGTAGAGCCTGCAGAGTAAAGTGGGATGAAGGTGAGAATTGTAGTGTATGAGGCACTCTAAAGACTACTCTTTCCACTTAGATTAATAATGTTTATTTCATAGTTTCATATTTTCAGAAATTAAATGTTTTCACTTCTGAGTATTCACATCAAAATCATTGTCATTGCTTACTTATTTGATACTACTAACAAGCATTGTAAAGCCAATTGGTCTGGCTTGTTTTAGGCATATGTCCATTATTTTATTATATGTTAAGATGCAAGAATATAAACTCGCATAGAGGTGATCAAATGCTAGTCAGGTGGCACGTTGGATGATGCACATGATTCTAGTTTACATTTTTTAACCCACACCCCTAATTACATAAGCCACTCCTCTTGGCAAGAAATCCTAGTTATATTTTTTATACCACACACATTTTAGAACCCCCAACTTTTTCATCCCACTTAAAGCACTGACTTTTTAGCAAATATTCTCATCCAACCTTCAGTAGTGCACTACCTTCCATTGTGCAAGGGTCAGCAATGAGTGGAAGTTCTTGATTCCATAATAATTTATCTGCTAGTAGTTCAATGGATTAAAGGATGGTCTTCGCCAATAGAACTTTTTTGCAGGGCGGTTTTCTACATGTTGGGCCCAATTCGCAAAGTAAAGTGAAACTAAAGTCTAACTTTATGACTTATTCACAAAGGAGATTTACCACTCCTAAATGCCCTTTGTGAATAGCGAAAGTCGAACTTCACGACTTTCGGTGTTCACAATGGCATTTACTACTCAAAAAGGCCCTTGGTGAATACTGAAAGTCGTAAAGTTAGACTTTAGTCTCACGTTACCTTTGTGAATCAGGTCTGTTATGTTTTTTTTTTCATGCTGTACACAGATTACTCAATTTGTGAAATTTAAAATGCACCCACCAAATTTTGGCTAGTGGCACAGCTGAAAGTGTGGTTCAGAATTATTATTACTTTGTAAAATTTAACATTCTGAATACAAATATTTCTTGCTATACTCAAGAGTTCATTAAAATCCCCAAATGTATGCATGTAACATTTGTCAAGCTTTAAACTTTATGGGTCTGCTAAGTTCTAGATAGAAGACATGCTCAAAGAGTAATGATAGTAGTACTACAGAGGCACTGTTACTACGTGTAGATTTCCCACTGGTGAGTGATTATATAGTCTCAAACAATATTTAGATGTGCATTTCTCTTATGTTCTCCATATCACAATACATGGGACCCTTCACAATACCAAGACCTTGAAAGACAATGGTGAGAATGTTGTCCTAGCCTCCAAAAGGACATACAGGCTGATTTGCATATGGCCATGTCCGAAATGGGGTGGTGTGGTGAGCAAAAAAACGATGGATTTAGGCCCAGATCTCTGTACCGGGGTGAATGTATGACATTGCTCTGCATTCTCTCCATCAACTGTTGTTTTTGAATTTTTCACCCCGAGTGGGAAGGGTATGCTCAGACGTGAGTCCTGTGCTTTCCACCCCACTGGAGTCAAGCTATAATGGCTGGAGACGGCTGATAGCCAGAAATTGGTCCTAGAATGCTTGATTCCGGTCTAGGGAAGACATGGCTTGACAGTTCGGGCTGGACTGTCCCATGAGGCACAGGGTCAAGACTGATTTGTATATGGCCATGTCTGAACTGGGGTGGCTTGGTGAGCAAAATAAAGATGGATTAAATCCAGATCTGTGACTGGGGGTGAATGTTTTGCCACTGTGCAACATTCCATCCATCATCTTGTTTGTTTTGCTGTTCACCCAATGTGGGAAGGGTATGCCCAGACGTGCGTCCCATGCTCACTGCGCCACTGGAGTCAAGCTATCCTGGCTGAAGACGGCTGATAGCCAGAAACCGGTCCTAGGATGCTTGATTCCAGTCCAGGGAAGACATGGCTTGGCAGTTCGGGCTGGACTGTTCCCATGAGGCACAGGGTCAAGACTGATTTGCATATGGCCATGTCTGAACTGGGGTGGCTTGGTGAGCAAAATAACGATGGATTAAACCCAGATCTGTGACTTGGGGTGAATGTTTTGCCAATGTACAACATTCAGTCCATCATCTTCTTTGTTTTGCTGTTCACCCTATGAGGGAAGGGTATGCCCAGACGTGGGTCCTGTGCTCACTGTGCCATTGGAGTCAAGCTATCCTGGCTGAAGACAGCTGATAGCCAGAAACCGGTCCTAGGATGCTGGATACCGGTCCAGGGAAGACATGGCTTGGCAGTTCGGGCTGGACTGTTCCAATGAGGCACAGGGTCAAGACTGATTTGCATATGGCCATGTCTGAACTGGGGTGGCTTGGTGAGCAAAATGACAATGGATTAAACCCAGATCTGTGACTGGGGGTGAATGATTTGCCATTGTGCAACATTCTGTCCATCATCTTGTTTGTTTTGCTGTTCAAAATTATCCGTGCCCGGAAGTACGAATCTCGGTCTTCACCGATTTCCCACAAACAGAGTGAAACTGGGTGCCGTTTAAAAACACACACTGAGTATTTTTTGCGAGAAATGCAAGATTTTTCACTTTTATTGTTGCAGTTTTTTTGATAGTAACCGAAAGAGTCCGTCTGTAAGAGGCCCCTGAAGAAGGGACCCTGGATGTCCCGAAATGTATACGGCAGCACATTGAATAAAAATGGAGTTACGCCAAGCAACATTGATTCCTTATGTCACTTTGTAATATGATTGCTTTATTGTATACTTGAAATAAGTGATAAAATGGAAAAACCACATGAGATTTTGTGTGTTTAAAGAAACATATGTAATACAGCAAGAATGAAAACAAATGGGCTGATGATTACTTGTATGCCATTTGTTCCTATTTAAATGTAAAGATGTAATTGAAATTGTTGATACAAATCCAGCTGTGCACACAGTTACTGAGGAACAGGTTTACTTGAACAGTTATCACAGTCTTATTATGGAGAATTGGCAGCCTCCAAATACTGTGTAGCACACATAAAATTGTTTGTGAACAAGTGGATAGCTAGGTTTATCTATAGAGAACAGAGATACACTGCGGAGTGTGCCACTGCAACCAATTCATTTAATTTACTTTTAAGGGGTTTTAAA
The DNA here is from genome assembly GCF_964263255.1 of Lissotriton vulgaris. Lineage (NCBI taxonomy): Eukaryota > Metazoa > Chordata > Amphibia > Caudata > Salamandridae > Lissotriton > Lissotriton vulgaris. Next base: position 301,277 of record NW_028250985.1, read on the forward strand.
TGCCAAGTCAACATGGCAGTGTAAACTGCACATAGAGGCTTTGCAATGGCAGGCCTGAGACATTCTTAATGGCTACTTGAGTGGGTGGCACAAGCAGTGCGGCAGTCCCACTAGAACCATTTAATTTTGAGGCTCTGGGCACCAGCAGTGCATTCTACTAGGATCCTTATAAGAAGGCCTGGGTGGTAATTTCTACTCCGCTAAGATTACAGAGTTTGCAGAGCTTTTTCCAGTCTGCGCTCTGCATAGAGTTCCAAAAAACTACATGGAGTGGCGCGGAGCAGACTTTTTCTTCTCTCATGGCTCACCAACACTAAGTTGGTGAGCTCGTGCGAGGAAAATCCAATACTTGACCATCTCCCGGCGAGTTTTCTCAAAGCGGACGGTCACAGCAGGTCTCTACCACTCGTGTTAAGCTATCTGCCGCTCACATTGAGGACGCAGCCACTCGAGTAGAACATCTACTTGAGTGACATAAAGAAGCTATGTCCTGTTTTGCAGTGCATGGTGCTCTTCGCACTGATTTTAAAGCGCGGGACAAACATCCAGTGCTAAAAATGAGTATGAGCAGAGCGACTAACCTCACTTCACTGCTTGCGTGCTTGCGGAACTCCACAAGCACGCCAGTGTTTTTTAGTCAGTTCTGCAAACTCTGACAATGTTTACATATAAGAACATTACATGTGGCAACTGTGGATACATCAAGCAAACCATGATTAGAGGGGAGAGCACATACAGTTGAACTCATTGGTAAAGTGCTCAGAGACCTAAAGCCTACTAAAACGAGGTAAGAAAAAGAGGAGAACCAAGGCAAAATGTTTGGGGTGACATTTCAGAGAGAACCATTGTCCAACACTAGGAAACACAGCCAAGTTGGGAGAACAGCAATGAGGGATTGTACTGCTAAATTATATCCTCGATGTTCTGTCCCATCAACATCTTTCTTCGATATTCAGGGAGCACAAGGCAATTAGGGACTGAGAATCAAGCCCTGCTCTTGTTTGTCCATTTGAATTTGTGGTTTCTGTCTGTGTTAAGAAGGATTTCATTTTATAGGAACACTAATATTCATTCCAACTATCCTTAAAAATAAGAGGCTGTCCCAGTATTGATTTTTGTTGTAGCCACTCCTGGTTCAAAAAGAGAGAACCAGGGGGCATATTACCAACAAGTAGCGATAATTTTTGTCTCTAACTTGTTTAGAGACAAAAATTATCGCCGCACATCGCCGATTTTTATCGCAGATAAACCTTGCTATTAGCAAGGTTTATCGCAAATGCGATAAAAAACGGCCGCAATACATGAATATCGCTGAAAAGTCAGCGATATTCATGCATTATCGAGCAAATGCTCTTAGCCATGTTATCCACCTCCCATTGGATAACATGGTTAAGAACTGCTCAGGGCAGGTGTTAGCTTTTGGAGATATTTGCGCTTAGCGCGAATATCTCCAAAAGTTGGTAATAGGAGATAGCGATGTTAGGGACTGTTTCCAGTCGCTAACATCTTGGCACGCCCACTTTGCATGTCATTAGTGATAAATATCACTGACATGCAAAGCGGGGCCCAAGATGGTCACTATCTCCTATTAGCTGTCACTAACTGGTGTTAGCGACAGCTTGGTAATAGGGAGATAATTTTATCTCCGCTTTCTTGGCTTTTAAAGCCAAAAAAGCGGAGATAAACCCCCTTGATAATATGCCCCTGGATTATTAAATGACGCTCTGCAGATCAGTAAAGAAGACCTACACTCCTCATAAAATTATAAACATTTAAAAACAGATTCCATTTCTTTGTTTGCATTCATTTTAACAATATTCAAGAAACACACACAAACTAAATGTAAGTTTAATTCTCCATTGAACGTTTGAGAATCTGTTTGCAGAAGGCGTCATTCCAAGGAACGATTAAATTACATTTTCTATGAACCTAAGCCAAAACCTGCATGTCTGAAGGTCTGGATTAGAACTTGAAATATATTCCTACTAGTGAGAATCATTTGTTTGTAAGAACAGAACATGGCAAAGATAAAAATAGGTTTCTGCCATAAGGTGTTAAAATAATAAAGTATAATTTTTGGAATCCTGAACGACTCATTCCAACTATTAAAAACATACCATTTTAATGTGTTTATACGTATGAGAGGCTTTGTAGGGTCTGCATTCAATTCTGACTGAGGATACTCTGGTCTATTGCTATTGTGATGTTAGAGAGAAGCTGCTTTTCCTTGCAGGGAAATGTTTACGTTTCAAACATGTGTCTGGATACAAGCACATGCAAAGTCAATTAAAACTGGACTGGTTTGATTTTGTAGGGGTAGAAATAAATACAGAATTTGATAGGCTTTTTTCAGAATGAATTAAGTTATAAGAGTAACTAACTTTTGGAATATACTTTTATGTTTCAGAAAAAGTAATTTACACATTCGGATTGATGCAAATGAGATCTGACCGGTTGCTGTGCTCATTGATGCCAGTTTTACTAAGGTTTTGCTTTGGGGTTGCATCACTTTTTTGGTGCAGCACGACACAAAAAAGCATTTTGTGACTTACAAAGCTACGCAAATGCCAATTTACTTGGCATTACATGGCTTTGTAAAGAAACATTAATGCATGGCCCTGCCTTATGGTATTTTGATTATGGAAGGTCTTCTATGGGTGGTGCATGGGTGTTACTGTGCATTCCCCCTTGCATTGTGATGCAAGCCAATATTTACAAAGCCTGTTAAACATGGGTTAGTGCCAAAATGCTGTGCCTACCCAGGCTGGAGTAACTGGGAGAAACATCTTTAGTTATTCATGTTATTTCCTCTTTGCATGCATGCTGCACTGTACAGCACATATACGAGGAGGAAACCAGATCAAAGGACAGTTTTTGTTTAGGAAGGTACCCCTTCATGCTCAAAAACTATTTTTACTACAATGCAAGAAACCTTGCAACATGATTCAAGGGTGTCAGCATTGGCTCTAGGCAGTCCAAAATGCACCAACTTAAGGAAAGAGCTGAACTACACTATCTTTCTGAATACAGCACAGTTCTGCTCTCTTCCTTTCATGCAACGCAGAGCAGCAACTTCCTTGCTCAGCATTGGTATTGCTTTGTTCGCCCTAAGTTGGCAGGGTATGCCCAGACGTGGGCCCATTGCTCACTTTGCCACTGGATTCAAGATAGCCTGGCTGATGAGGGTTATGAACCCGAAACCGGTCCCAGGAAGCTTGTTTCCGGTCCAGGGAAGACATGGCTTGGCAGTTTGCTCTGGACTGTTCCCATGAGGCTCAGGGTCAGACTGATTTGCATATGACCATGTCTGATCAGGGGTGGTCAAGTGAGCTAAAGAATGATGATGGATTAAACCCAGATCAGTTGACTGGGGGTGAGTGTTTGATTTGCTCAAACGCTCCGTCCATCATCCCCTTTGGTATCGCTTTAATTGAATACATTGACAGATAAGTGCATTGAGATTGCTACATTTCAAATGTGTGCAGCATGTTTGTGGGGCTAAACAAGAAGACTGAGTGTTATTCCTCTCTTCATTTATGGTATTCTCTTGATAGTGCATATACCTCCAGCAATGAGTAGTTTGTTAGATGATTAGCTCTATATAAGGTACAAGCAATTTTAAATTGTATCTTAGCCTCCAGGTGTAGCCAGTGAAGAGAGGTCGCAGTGTAAAATTCAACAAAAATATAACTTTAGTTTAAGGGAGAACCACTTTAGAATATTCTGTCCTGAACTTATGGTGAAGCATGTCTGATGAGCCATTAGACCTTATAACGCTAGCAGACAGAGTTAGACTTATTTACAAAATGCAACACACATTTCATAATTGGAAAGTCAATGTTCCGGTTATATAATAGGGTATAAATTCTAACTGATAGAAAGCCAATAGGCTGGAAGTGGAGCTGTGTTCAAGAAGTTGATTTGATAATATTCCAAGGAATTAAATTTTAGTGTGAGGTGATAGATGTCTAAATTTAGATGTGTCAAAGTTGGGTGTCTTGATCAAGTGTCTTATCTGCTCCGAGCTAGTAGATATACTTTACCATTTTGAGAAATGTCTGTGCTGCATAGGGTGCCCATGACTGGCATAACATTATTGTTGCATGTGAAGATGTTTTGCACAGTTGAAGTTAACTGAAGACTATGCATGTCCCTGTCTATTACTTGTTATCCAGAGAACATCATTATGTAGTTGGACAGGTTAACAGTTTGAGTTTGATATCCATCATGATCTGTTAATTTTTTCAACATAAAAATGTATAAAATGTTATTTATAATCTCTTTTGTATGTGGAGTAGATGTCCATAATTTTGATAGTTTCTTTTCTTTTTCTTTTTTTTTCTTCTTATTTTTTTTATTTTTTTTTTTAATAAGTTTTTATTGAGCATGTTCGAAAATTACAAGGGTAAACATATATTGCATTAACGATATTAGAAAGCACAAACATAGAAAATTACATAATGTAGCGAAAATATATTTACATACAAATATATCAAAAAATTAATAATAATAGTTTGTGGCAGGTCTATTAACAATCAAAGATAATAATTATAATTATAGTTGAAAAAAGGTTGTAAAATCATATTTCATATTTCAGTTCTGTAGTCCTTTAAGCCATGGTACATGCATTCGACTTACATAAGTAGTTTCTAATTAGTCCCTCTGTTGATCATACCACCTGGCGACAGAGGACCATACCTGTTTCCCAAGTGACCTGGATTTTTTTCCCCTGGTTTTATAAATGGCCATTTCTTGTTTGTATGTTGCTACTAATCTACTAAGCCATCCCTGAAACGCTGGGGCCTCGGGGTCCTTCCACCGTGTTGCTAATATAATTCTGTATATGGCGGTACCTAAATAGGTTGTATAGATTTCTGAGTTGTTAAGTTCTAAAGAGCTATCGTAGCCAAGTAAGAATAGAGTTGATGAGATTTTGATTTCATGGCCAAAGATCTCAATCCAAAATTTTACGATACTATCCTTGATTTGTTCTAGTTTTGGGCAATCATAAAACATGTGTATCAAATTTGCGGGACCTAGTGCACATCTGGGGCATTTATCATGGTCGATCTTGCCCCAGGAAAATAATTTGGACGGTGTATAGTATAAGTCACATATTGTTTTATAGATTTGAGCTTTTAAATTGCTTGCTAATATGATTTTGGAGGATAATTGTAAAGTCATGTCTATGTCAACGTTAGGATTATTTAATTTGTTGGCCCAACTAGTTTCTATTCTTTCTACGTCATCAGGGTGGTTATTCATGAAGATTTCGTATATATCACTTATTCTAGTTGACTTCTTTTGAACCAGGTCTATGAATGGTATCGATTTCAGCTCTATATTTATGATGCTTTGTCTTAATGATGTATATATTTGATTAAATTTTAAAAAGTCGGAGGGGTGAACCTGGTATTTAACATATAACTCATTGAATGTTGTTCTTCCGTCTGAGTTTAGAAAATCGCCGATGGTAATGAGGCCTGAAGTCTCCCAACGTTTAGTTATGTTGTCGTTAAGATATTGGGGTATTACTGAACTGTGCCATAAGGGTGTGTATTTTGTGTATTTAGAGATTAGAAGTGTTTTTGTACAGCAGCTCCAAGTTTTAAAAGCATCTATAATAATTTTGAATTTGATCTTTTTAAAGTAGGAGGGTTCAATTTGTCTTAATAATAATCCTCTGGCTGTGCTTCCTAGTGTTAGCTCATAAATGGAAGGTATATGGTAAAGAGTTCTGTATCGATCTTGACATTTGGATGTTGTAAGGAATGTCATTTGTTGGAGAATGGCTGCCCACATGTAATAAGTTAAATTTGGTATAGCTAGGCCGCCTCTGGAAATTGGTAGAGTTAATTTGGGTAGAGCTCTTCTTATCTTCCCGTAACTCCAAATAAAAGATGATATTGATAGGTTTATCTTTTTCATAGAAGTATTATCAATTAAAATAGGGATCGCTCTGAACAAGTACAGTATCTTTGGAAATATTGCCATTTTTATGTAGTTACTTCTACCAATTATAGATAAATGTAGGTTATTAACTCTAAGTAAATCTCCTTTTATTTTGGTGATTAGAGGGTCATAATTTAGCGTGTTGATCTCCTCAGTCTTGGAAGAAATTATTACTCCTAAATATTTCGCATTTTTAACTCTAAATTGACTTATATAAGGCGTATTATCAGTGCAAACTACCATCGTTTTGTCTTGATTCAAGGAATAACCCGAGTAGAGTCCAAATATTTTAGCAGTTGCTTCTATTTCAGCTAGGGCCTCAGTAGGGTTAGGTGTTAAAACCGCAACATCATCGGCATAGGCAAGAACTTTGGTGTTATAAATGCCGGTTTTTATTGGTGTTATAGCTGACGATGTTAACAACTTAATAATTAAGGGATTAATATAAAGCACAAACAACAGCGGCGAGCATGGACATCCCTGTCGCGTGCCTCTCTGAATTTGAATATTTCCAGATTCGCAACCCCCTGTCAAGATTCTAGCTTTTGGGTCTATATACAGGGCTTTTATTGATCTTATGAACCCCGGGCCGATGTTATTGATGGCTAAAATTTCCCATAGAAACTGCCAGGAGACCCGGTCAAAAGCCTTTTCGGCATCTAATAAAATCAGTGACATTTGTTCATTCTTTATTTTCATTACGTCGAAGAGAGATATGACTCTTCGTGTATGGTCGGTGGTGCTTTTGCCGGGTATAAACCCATGTTGCCATGGAGTAACTAGTTGTTCAATGATTTTACTAAGGCGATTAGCAAAAAATTTGGCATATGTTTTAGAATCTGAATTGATCAGAGAAATTGGCCTGTATGATGTTGTCAGTTCGGGGGGTTTATCTTTCTTTTTAAAAATGGCTATGTTTGTTTGTTTCCACGATTCCGGGGGTTTTCCATGCCATTGAATACCTAAGTAAAGATCATATAAGAATGGAATTATTACTTTACCCAGTATTTTGTATAGATCAAGAGGTATCTTGTCGGGTCCTGCTGCCTTCCCTGCCGCCAGTTCCGCTATTGCCATCTCTACTTCTATTCTAGTGATTTCTTTATCTAGTTCTTTTCTAATTTCCTCGTCAATAGTTTGTGCCATATTAGTCTCTCTAAGCCATTTATCTAGGAACTCTTTAATTTAATTATTTGATTTTGTGTCTTCATTCTGATATAATTTTTGATAATACTCCTGAAAACAATTGGCTATTTCTTCCTGGGTAGTATACTTATGGCCATCATAGTCAATGCTTTGTATGGAGTTGTGAGTTAGTGTTTGCCGAGTTTTTAAGGCAAGGTGTCTCCCTACATTTTCGCCTGTCTCATATATCTTATTTCGGTTGGCTTGGAGAATTTCTGCTGCCTTTTCAATTAGATCATTATTTATCTCGGCTTTAAGTATCAAGATCTTTCTTAAGGTGTCGTCAGCCTGTTCCCCGTGGTGTAATTGGTTGGCATGTGTGTATTCTAGATGTGTTAGTCTATTTAATAGATCGTTATAAATGTTTTGCCGTTCTTTTATGCGGCTGGCAACAAAGGTGGCAGTCTCTCCCCTTAACGCCGCCTTAAAACTGTCCCATACAGTAGTGCGAGATGCGCTATATTGATTTATGTCAAAGAAATCTTTGGTCCATTGTGTCATGTGTGATATGTACTCCTGATTGACCAATAATTTCCGATCAGATGTCCATTGTGGATAAACTCGCTTAAATCTAGGAACTTCCAATGTAGCGCAGATGGAGTTATGGTCAGATAATGTTTTGGGGGCTTTAAAAATAAGAGCATTTTGAGCAATGTCGGGAGTTGCGAAAACGTAATCTATGCGTACGTATTTTTTATGAGGATAGGAGAAGTATGTGTATCCTGGATCTCTACTATTTTTTAAAAAGACCATAAGTCTTTAAGATTATGACTATGAATTAAGCTTAGTACTGCCCGATATACTCTTGGTTTTCGACCAGAATATATGTATTGGCTCTGATTGGTTTGAGTTTGATTAAATGTTAGATTAAAGTCTCCGCAAAGAATTAAGGTACTAGGCCATTGCGCTAATTCTGATTCTAATTCGATATACAGTGCAGGATCGTCCAGATTAGGGCCATATATAGAGCATATAGTAATACCCATATCTAACTGAACAATAGCCCATCTTCCATATTTATCGGCTTTTTTGCGTACTGGGGAGCCTATTCTTGTTCTTGCTAGAATTGTCACCCCTCTGGTTTTTGTGGTTTGTTTTGTTGTAGCTAACATGTTGTAGCCTGGTATTTTTAGTTGGTTAATCTCTCCTATAGGAATGTGAGTTTCTTGTATGCAGATAATATCCCAGGTGCTGTGAACCATTAATTGAGAAAATTGAGCCCTCTTTCCTCTGTCATTAAGACCTGCCACATTCCAACATCCTATGTTTAGCTTTCCCATTTACTTATTGTAAGTTGTAAGCCGTGCTTATCTGACATCATTCCCTTATTGGTTTCGACCTTGCTCATTTTACTTAGTTTTCTCCCCCCCCCAGACCCCAACCACCCAGATTCCCACCCAGCACCCTCACAGCTCCCCTCCCCCTTTCCCCCCCCGACCCCCCAAAAAAGGCAATTAGACTCCATAAGAGTCTATATTGATGGAATAGCAAATTCCGATCAGAGTTTAGTGAAGCATGCAGTCTTATGTGTATCACACAGAGAAGAAGAAGAATAAAAAAGGGAAGAAAAAAAAAAAAAAATAGAAAAAGAAAGGAGAAGGAAAGACGAAGATAAAAAATGAATACGGGTAGTAGTTACTAAAGAGAAGAGAGCAAAACTAGAAAATGTTGAATAATCAGGGCAAGATGGCGGCGTCATGCTAGACGCCGACAGCAGTTCCGATTAGAGCAGCGGAGCATGCTAATGTCAGATTAAACTCACCGCGAGTAAAAGGGGAGGAAAAGAAACGAAATGAAGAGAGCTCCTTAATAATACTACGACAGAGAAATGCCGAGGCTCGATAGTGGCAATTCTGAGCTTGTACCTTCTGACGGCTTGACTCCGGCGCTTGCAGTGCTTCCGGCGAGGACGCCACTCTCACTCCTCACCTCGGCAATTGGTTATGCAGCCCTCCGACTGCTGACCAGTGATCACCGACTGATAGGCGATCTACGCTTTCCTTGGTGGCTGGGCTCCGTCGGCTCTGTGGATTCCGTGAGCTACGCGGAGCCAAGCAAATCTACGAGGGTTGTGACCAATACGGACCTCGAGAGACAAGAGACGTGTTACGGTGCAAGGAGCCTGCAGCAGACAATGGCTCCAAAAAACGCAGCCGCTGTAGCGGCGGCGAAGACGAGGGCTGCACGCCAGGCACTGAAAGATCAAGAATTAAGCAGACAACGAGGAGCAAATCGTGCTGAGTCACAAGAAATCCATAAAGAGACGTTATCTACGATTGGGGAGAAAACACCAATCCGGAGGGGTGCTTCTAGCAAAACCCCCGTAGCATCTTGTTCTGCTAAAGCAGCAGTTACAGTATCAGCGACTCCAACAGTGGCTACAATGTTTCAACGTGCCGCTATTAAAAAAGTAGCTACTAAGGAAACACAGCACAAGCAGCTAATTACTGACACAGACACAGAAGGGAGCGCGATGCCTGCAATGGAAGGGAACAAAGGAAGTAATGCCACTGCATCGACACTAGCAGCTACAGCTGGGGCTCAGGAAATACTAACACAGTTTGTAGCACAAGGAATAGAGCCACTGAATGAGCCAATGAATGAGGCTGAGACTGGCTTGAGCTCTGAAAGATCCGAATCTGCAGTCACGCAGGTAAGCCAGACAACCTCTTCTGACTTTGTGCCTCCCTCCGCACCAGATATGATTATTCAAGGGTCAGATAACTCCAGTAGAATGAATGTGAATATTGACCCTCTAATGAGACAAGAGCGGAGTAATAATAAAGCTGACAGCACTTGCAATACTGTCAACAATAACACTGACAATAGTATTAATAAACTTGTGATTGAACCTTTGAATGAGTCTGCTATAGAAACTGCTAAGGAGATTAACGAGGCTAGTGAGCCTACAGGGTTGTTTAATACTCCCACCACGACCAGTGAAATTAGCCTCAAAATCGTGGGTGCTAGCCAAACTTCAGGGGCAAGTGTGGAGCCGCCTGTGGAGATGTTGGTAAATCTTTCACCACGAAGCTTACCTAGGAATTCACATGTAGATTCACAAATAGGCTTGCATTCTGATGAAGTACAAGGCGAGACTAGCAAAACACAAGAAAAAGAGTCTATAGAGGTCACAGAAGCATTACAACCTCATGCAGGGACACTAATGAAGTCCAACCCAGCGATAGATGGACACCCTATAGATGATGCAGTCACTAATGAGGCGATTGAGGCGGATAAAGATATTACTGACTTCTACTCTTTTTCGGAGGACATTAGCTGGTCTGGTGACACCGATGAACTCGATGATGCTGAAGAAGTAGAGAATGTAGAAAACGAAACAGACTCCAGTCTAAGTACGGAATCAGATACTATTCCTCCAAAAGAACAGCGTGATAAGCGGAGAACAATACTTAAGAAGAAAAAAGCTGGGCATCACGGAGCTAACGAATTGTCTTGGGATTATACCCCAACTGTTCTCACTTTGAACCAGAGTCAGATCCCTTTCACAAAATCACCAATGCCATCCATAGGTCATAATTCAAACAAAGAACAATCAGACTCATCAGGAGCAACTCTGACGTCAGTCATGGAAACAGTTTTGCAAGCTATAGCATCGCATCGGGAGGAGACTTCCAAAGATAGTCGTAAAGCCCGAGCAGGTTTACAGAAGGTCCAAGGCGTAGTTCGCAAACTTTCTAAGACAGTGGGGGCATTTACAGAAAGACTAAATGATATCGAGGATCGCATTGTTGTAAACGAAACAGAGGCCGCTGCTACAAATGAGCGAGTTGAATCAAATGAAGCACAAGTACAAGATATCAGATGGAAGCTGGAAGATTACGAAAATAGATTACGCAGAAATAACCTACGAGTCCTAGGGGTTCCGGAAAAAATGGAGGGAGAAGACTGCCGCACCTTTATTATACAACTTTTTCGAGACACACTGCCTGAGCTTAACACCTGGGATTGGGGCTATGAAGTACAGAGAGCTCACCGGGTCCCTCTATCTATAAAACCCACAGCAACCACAAGTAAATACCCACGTGCAATCCTGGTCTATTTCGGGAACTTCTTGCTTCGACAGGCTATTGCAGATAAAGTCACGCCAGATAAACACCGTACTAAAGACTCAATATCTTATTTTGTACGTCCCGACTTTTGCCACTGGACTGTCGAAAGGAGATGGTGACTTAGTCAACTTATCAAGCCATTTCAAGAAAAGAAAGCGGTAGTCTACTTGAACAATCCAGCTAAGCTGAAAGTGATACATAAGGGTCAAACAACATTTTTTACGTCAGAGATCAAGGCTAAAGAATATTTAGAGAGCCTATGAGAGATCCTCGATACATTTACTTAAGTGATATCAATCCTTGATGTGGGAGATTTCTAATTAATGGCTTTCCGCACCCTAGTGCAATGATTCTAAAGTGCATACCCATGTAAAAAAGCCTTTTTTTAAAATTTTGATAGTTTCTATGAGATGAGAGTTTATTCCTGAAATGGAGCCAAGTGTAGTTGAGAGACTGTCTGCTGAAATGTTTTAGAGACTCTCTTTTGAAATGTTTTTAGAAAATGTTTGGCCCTTTTATCACTTTCTGTTGTTCAATTGAATTGAAGGGAATGGGCAGGTTTGACGGGAATAGTGTAACAACCACACCATTTAAGTGAAATAGGCTCATCTAGAGTGATTATTTTTTTTGCATACCATCATAAGCTAATGTATATTTTCTAGGGTTCGGCCATAAGAGTAGGCAATAAGTTCAACTCCACTGATGGTGTATGCGGAGTTTTTACACTCTGCGTTATGCTTATGACTCGGAGTGCTGGCTAAACTCTGCCAACCACCACAGAGTGCAGCTCGCCAAAGTTAAGTTAGTGAGCGCGAGTGAGAATTGACGTCCCCTAGCACAACTTTTGGGCATTAGGATGGCTCCCAGCAAGACCTGTGGGTGGTTACGGGCAATAGATTAAGTCACAGGATTTTCCTTAACTTGTGATCTGCATAGATTAAAATGAAGGCCCACTGTCAAAAGTGTGGTTAATGAGCTCAACATGAGTTCAAAGTACTAGCATTAAATTAAAATTACCTATCTTTTCATTTCTCCCTTCATCTGTTTGTGCCTTTCTCTTTTAAAGACATTAAGTTTGTTTTCCTCAAAAGACAACAGCCACCGTTGGTCTTCTGTTATGATAGAGGGGACTTATAAACAGCAGCAATAAAGGAAATGATGTTTCCACACAGACCCGTTCTTTATAGTGTCCCAAAGAAAGAAGGAACGCTCAGACATACATGACATTCACAGATTTCACCCCCTGAAGCCACACAATCCACACAAGCAATTTCTTCCTTTGACCAAAATGAATGGTCACCACAGAAACAAATGTAACTTGGTAGCGCTGATTTGGCAGAGACGGCTTAGGGGCTCGAATTTAATAGACTTCCTCTGACAGATTAAGATCTTCTCGTGTGCCTGCATCATCCTGTCACAACAGATAGCCAAGTCCAAACCACAGGCGTGGGGCTGCCCTTGATCCATGACCTTAGAATACAAAATGGCCGCTAAAGAATGTAATAAGCTTCCCGAGGAGATACCTTTCAAGTCAGGATTCGTTTATACTCGGTAGGCTTTTATGGTCAAAACAAAGAAAATACAATTAGGCATTAGGAGCTGAGTAATGCTTGAGCAGAAACAGAATCCTGGCTGGAAAACGCATTTCTATATACCAAAAGACCAAGCAAATAATTGCAGAAAAAAGGATTAACTGTTATCAGATGATGTTACTACTGGATTAATGTTTTTTTGTTTTTTTACTTCACTATAATTATGGGGAAAGTATATTTTTGGAGACGATGTATCAAAACTGTGTAAACCATAAACGCACGGACACTATTGTTCGCACACCTTTTAAAAAATATATATATCTACGACATAATTATTTCATATTAATTTAAATCACACGTCAGGCCTCGGGCAACTTGTCCTGCCATTTTCACCTCATTCGAGGTTAAAGAATAAGGATTAGATGATATAAGGACTGAGATTACATTATGTATTATCGTTCCCTATTCTGATTTTTTTTTTTGTAGCGCTTTGTTCGTTACAGCCAGCCCACATTTGCCAGGGTGTTTGACAAATAAACTTAAATGCAGTACCCTTGTAAACTTTGGAATCCATTCCAAGATCAATTTCTTTAATATTCAACATTTCCTCTATCATGCCAGAAATAAATACTTTGTTGCCTTCCGTCCTGACCCTAATTATATCAAATCTCTGCAAGAATTGAGATGCTTTCCCCCCTGCTTGTTCTCAGCTAAAGAGAGTTACGTTATATAGCTCTGCCTTTGGCGCTAAAAGAGAACATTAGGAACGACAAACATCTTCATTTTAGTGTATTGCATATAGGCTGCTCGCAAACACAGGCGTGGGGGCGCATTTAAGACCTAATTTGCAAGAAGAAGATCTTTTCGCAGGCGCAAAGGGAGATGGAAGGACTTTAGTTCCACTTACGCAGGTAATACTCTTTAAATGTGATAAAGAATGTGACAGGAGAGGAATCTAATTACAGATTCATCACAAGCTCCAAGCTGGTGTCCTGCGGTATAATCAGGCTCATTCACATTCAGCTATTTGGACTTCGAAGGGGCGTCGCTGTAATAAAGCTACTGTAGCTACCACCTATCGTGATTACCTTTCCGGTCACCCTAACCTGACTGAAAAAAGAAGCAGCCGAATTTGAAGAGAGTCTGTTTATTGGCAGGATGCTATCCTGCGACATGTCAAGGAGGTAACGTAGCCATAATATGCCCCACTGGATGATAGGAAAGGTTACTGTAGAATGAGCAGCAAAAAGGTATCACTGTTAAAATAAAGATACTATGCTAAGGAGAATAGTGAAGCAATGGAAGGGAGATGGGGGTTTGTGGTAAGAGAGCTGAGGGGAGAGGTATTGTAGACTAGAGCAGGGTTAGGTGGAGAGGTGTGAGAGAGGGAATCAGAGGCCGGCAGGGGCGAGGGACCTGGGGGATATAGACAGAGGGGCAAGACAGAAAAATGGATCACATAAAAATAACACGCCCTATATTGTAAAGTGTCTTTGATAAGATAATATGATCCATGACGTCTTGATTGATAGTGGAAATTATTGTTATTTATATAAGCAGTTAGTCTATTATCCGTTAAGCAGAACTGGTATTTTAGGGAAGGTAGAAGTAATAAATTGAGTGCCCATTACTTTAGATTTAAATATTTGTTTGTTCGGATTTCACCGATTTCAGACAATTATGTGTATTTGGGTTTTTTAAAAAGCAGTAAAAGCAAAGGCCAAGCTGCTTTAGAGAACTTGGAGTTGTATAAGTGAGGAGCAAAGAGGTTCACTTGGTTTGTTTGACCAAGGGGATGAAGGAAAGAATAGAAATTGGGAATATATATGTGGACTGTATGTTGGATTTTGTATTCGTAATCCAAGACAAATAGGTGAGTCTTTAGTGCTCTATAGAATTTAGGTACCTTCCCCCAATACTTACATGTAGGGACTGGCATTTGTGACTGTACAATTTTCCCTAAGGTGACCTCACACGAAATCTTTCTGTGTCTAGCAGGTGAAAGAAACAGATTCTGTGATGCCAAACCTAGTTTCTGGCTTACTATTAGAGATGGAGAACTTTGCATAGGTAGTCCGGTTTATGTCGAAAGAGTGCCTTGTGGATTAGACAGAACGTCATGAATTGTGTTCTCTCGGTCTCTAGAAAGAAGCATACAGTCTTCGAGGAAGTTATGATATGATTTCGCTACCAGAGGCAAAACATGGAACTAGAGGTGTTATTCTCAGCCTTTTCGAGTTTATATCGAAATATTTCTGTCAGAAATGTTTAGAAGGGATTGTAATAGTGCAGCTTATGAATAACCAGAGTGAGCACTATGGTGATTTTGTAGTTCCGGTAGCATGTAACATTCCTGTGTAAGGAGAAATATAACCTGCATTATTGATAGTTTAAAAAAAAATTAAAATATCATTATGCTGTTTTTCTATTAGACCACAAAGGTGATAGGACCTCACAGTTAACAGGAAGAAACAGGTAAGTCAAATCAAAAGGTATCAATATCCCAGTTCATAATGAATATCTTTTCTAACTTTGGAGTCAATGTGAACTGGAAGGATGATGTGAGAGTGACATCACTTGTGCAAGACACTACAGAAAGAAGAAGTTAGTGTTTGAAACCAGACAGTGTATCTCGCATTAAGCAAGGGAGTAGGGGGAGAGGGGGGGCTGAAAGGCCATGATAACTAAAGTCATTCAGCACCAAATATTATGATGCGGTTCCTGATTCAAGACAGAATAGGATCATGATCATACTACCCCAGCTTATCTTTAATGCTGTAGACCAAAGGGGCTTTAACAGAACTGCTATAACTGGCAGACCTTTTGGGCCGCATAACAGAGCACATTTGTAACCGAGAATGCTTTGTTGCTGGAATATTAATTTACCTTGAAAAAACAAAAGACACGAGGAGTTTGGCAAAACAGTAACAGTTGGTTTAATTAATCACTTCGTCTGGGAAACATCCACAGAAATGGGTCTGAGGACTATTTCAACATACATTCATTCTTAGTGCCATTATATACAGTATATTGAGCATCATAAAACAACTTAGATCTTATTTTAGAGTAAGGAATGTAGGGGCATATTACCAAGCAATAGCGATAATTATCGCTATTGCTTGGTTAGAGACAAAAATGTACCGCAGAGCTGCGGCGATTTTTATCGCAAATAAACCTTGGTATTACCAAGGTTTATCGCAAATGCGATAAAAATCGGCCGCAATGCATGAATATCGCTGAAAAGTCAGCGATATTCATGCATTACCGAGCTAATGCTCTTAGCCATGTTATCCGCCTCCCATTGGATAACATGGTTAAGAACTGCTCAGTGCAGGTGTTAGCTTTTAGAGACATTCGTGCTTAGCGCGAATATCTCCAAAAGTTGGTAATAGGAGATAGCGATGATAGCGACTGTTTCCAGTCGCTAACATCTTGGCACGCCCACTTTGCATGTCATTAGTGATAAATATCACTGACATGCAAAGTGGGGCCCAAGATGGTTGCTATCTCCTACTAGCTGTCGCTACCTGGTGGTAGCGACAGCTAGGTAATAGGGAGATAATTTTATCTCCGCTTTCTTGGCTTTTAAAGCCAAAAAAGCGGAGATAAACCCCCTTGATAATATGCCCCTTAGTCCTTCTCATAGGGTTTAAATCAGGCCACCCAATAGTGATCGCAGATGGTTCTCGACATTGCGTGGACATGAGGCCAGTGTAAGTAATCTTTATTGTATATAGTTAAATAAAATCAATACAAAAATACAAAACCAATAAAAACCACAATATTTTTAGAAAGTAGGCTAGAGACGAGAGTGCTACGAGTAAAAAACTAAAAAAACAAGTGCAAATTGGCAAGGTAATCTAAAACCAGTGTCCTCTTATGGTTTTGCCCAGGGCAGTATTTTTAACTATTTCCAGGAAAGGCAAAGTTAGTTGATAGTTTTTTGCTATATGTGTTTATAAGTGAATGAACATTGCTGTGCAAATAAGTCAAGTGAATCACAGTTTAAAAAAAGAGGGCACCTCCAGGAGAGCAGCAACATTGTCTCTGTCCAATGATGTGGATTGATCAAAGGATGGCAAGCTGTTGAAGGCTGAATCCTCAGCAGCTTTGGTCTAGGTTTGAGAATTTTAGTTCACCTTGACCTTTGTTCCATGCCAGAAGAGTTGTTTTTTTTACTAGTTAGGTATGGGTGTCCGGTGGCGTTCCAGAAGCCGTTACTGCGCTTGACAGTTTGTCTTCTATCAGTGCTAGACATTTTACTAACTTGCCCTTATATATGAGTATCGTCTGGTTTGAAGCAGGCTATCACAGCCTGACTCCTCATGTGGATCCGCCACTGCTTGTATTGCTGTTTGAGCAGACGAGACCTCTACCCCTTCAGGCTAATGCATGTACAGATCAGGTGTGCCATCCCTCTTTCTGTTACCGCACAGGCAGCTGTGTGATGGTCTTTGCCCCCTCAGCCATGGTAGAATATGCAGGATAGCTGGGGCCAGTGGGTGAGGTGTCTAAGTGCATAGGGAGCGAGTGATCGCTGCCTGTACTGGGTGTGCTGTGCTCTGATTGGCTGAGTGTTCCTAACTGTATGTGGCATCTAACTTTATGATGTTTGGAGACGCGGCTCCCCTCCGACCATATGAGCTTTATTGGGGCCAATCTCCTTGGACCGTTTTGGTGTTGCTGCCTATCTGTGGGACTAATCTGGATTTTTTCCTGTTTGCGTGGTTGTCTGTCTGGTTATGTGCCACCTCATCCATGATCTGTCAAACAGTAGCCTCAGGCATCGGTCAGGCTTCGGTTGCAGGGCTGCCTGACCACATATTTTTTACTTTGAGTTGATGGAGAGATCATCTTGGGAGATTTGGACAACAGTGACTTAATCTTGTTTTTTGATTTAGATGTATCATTGTGTAGATTGACATCAATATTAACAGCTTTATGTACTTTAAACAGTTAAATTATACTTGATCAATTATGAATTTCTATACAACGTTTTCATTCAACCTGCTGTGAAAGCAATGACTATAAAACCTGCATCCATTGCCATGCATGCAAATGCACACACCACACACGCCCACATACACACCCAATCCACACACACATTCTCTCTCTCTGTCCCTCTCTCTCTTTCTCTCTCTCTCTCTCTCTCTCTCTCTCTCTCTATATATATATATATATATATATATTTTTTTTTTTCTACAGAGCCTTCCCAAAGGGGAAAAAAGCAGGTCACACTCATAAAGGCTTTTGCTTTTGCAATATTTATTTTCTTTTTCTTTTTGCTCAGGGTGAAAGGCCACAGATCTATGCGTTTTGGTCTGACACACAGACCTTGGTCACAGACCTTGGTCATGATCGGTCCGAAATTGGGGGACCGTTTTGGACCCACTGGGACCACCACCTCCCCGGGGCTTTAGAAATGATGGAATGGGGACAGCGCAACCCCCCTCTTGGAGCCTTTGATGGCGCTGGGGACCACACACCCCCCAGGGCCAGATCCTGCATTGTCCCAAGGTGCCCAACCCCGGAACATTGCTGTTTGCTATGGCAGGACGGGAGAACGGCTCCTGCCCTGTCATAGCAAACTCCGCTTTGCTTGACAGAAGTGAGAGCAGGAAAACCTTCCTTCGCTTCAATCAAGAAAAGCAGGATTGCATGCTGTTTCCAGTCTAGTGTTTATATATACCTGAATTGTTGTGATTTAGCTAATACTTTAGATGTATTCGGTGGTTGCGCCTATAAATTAAGTGCAGTGGGTACTAAGTCCCGGTTGATCATTCTCACAGGAATTTTTTGACTCTAGGGACATTGTTACTTTTTAAATCTCATTCCCCTGGTCCCAGACCTTATATTAGGGGGCCTCCTATACTTTTTTTGTGATAGTTAAAAATTAGCATTTAAAAAACTTTTGAAAAAGCACTCAAAAACCATAGGTTTCAGGGATGTTATAGTTAGACATTATCATTTAAAAAATCTTTGAAATATACTGAAAAAAAGCATAGGTTTCAGGGACGTTATAGTTAGAAATTAGACTTTAAAAAAACATAGAAATTCAATTAAAAAAAACACATAGGATTCAGGGACGCTATAGTTAGCTGGACATTTCACTAGCACAAAATCAGAGAAATTCACCCGTTATAGTTAGTTGAGCTAACTATAACTCGTAGCCCCGTAATGCACTGCTGATGATGTCACATATTACATCATTCATGACATGGTCAGTGACATCACTGATGACATCTCAAATGAGATCACTGATGACATCACTGATGACATCATCCATGTGATGATCTGATGCACCTCCTCATACACTAATATAACCTTTGATACAACCACACTAAAATGCAAACTATAATTTTCGAAACCATAGAAACACCAATACCAGTTACTACATACCCACTCACTGATTCCTAGGTCTACACACATGTCCACTCATTTATCCATACAGTTACTCATACATGTAGTCACTCATCAACACAGCACTATCATATGCACTCACACACCTATACAGACACCCACACAGCACCACTCAACCATAGAGTTACTCACACACCTAGTCAGTCATGCAAAGAATCAATCACACTCCCATTTACTCACCTTTAAATTTATAACACACACCACTTCACTTATTATTACTAATACTAACACATACTTACTCTTTTCTACAATCACTGACACACGCACAGACTCATTTATTCAGCCACTCACATAAAGTCATTTATATACTCCAACACTCACATATACTGCATTTCACATATGTAGTTACTCACACATGAACCACTGATACATCCATTCACTCACCAACACACCCTTACGCATACTCACCCACCCATACAGCCCTTCACAGATGCTTTCTTGAACCCATCCACCCAGTGAATTACCTATTTACACATCTATGCACAGAGTCACATACCCCCCCACCCACCCACACACTGAGGCACCCATACAAATACTCAGACAATCAATCAATAACCCATATAGACACTCAGGTAGCTACTCACTAACTCATGCAACCGCTTAAACACCAACTGACAGACTAATACAGACATTCACACAGTTTATTAACTAACCCATGCATTCAGTAAGACATGATTAATCACTCACCTATAAAGTCAGTCATGCACCTACTATCAGGATTTGCTCCGCAGGATCCAGTTGCCGCAAGTAAGGGTCCACCTCTTGATGTCACCAACACCCTGAATATAATACACAAGGTGTTGAAACTATCAGGCGGGGGAAAGGAAAGGGAAGGGACAGCAGGGAAAGAAATCTAAAAAAAACAAAATACAAATATGTAAACAGAGCATGTGAAATAATACTACTCTCATGTGGTCTTGCTAGATCTCTATATACCTGTTTGGGAACTGATCACAGCCTTAAACTCTGTAGTAATCCCCAAATCTGTCTCTTGCCTTGTAATAAAACCTGTAATCAGAGACTATCTCATAAGTATCTTAACCTCTACATTTTATCATACAAGTGTTTCCATAAGTAGTTTTCCAAAACACACATACCATAGTCAAGCAGAGGTTTATTAAGAAAAGAGTTTCCTGCTTCCAAATGACAGATAATGTGAATCCTTTCCTTAAGTTCCCTAATGAAACAATATCCCAGTATGGTTCAGGTTCCTTTCTTACCCAGAGGCACAATCCCAAAATTTGAAGTAACGAATGCTCCACCAATATAAGAACACTTGGAGTATCCCACAGCAATCCACTCTGTCAGAAAGTTCTAAAAGATATCAAGAACACAGAAACGCGTGGTTGCTGCCACCACTGCACTCCACTTCTGATACAAGAGGTCCGTGATTGAAAATAAAGAAAAGAAAACATTAATGCATGGTTGTTGTCACCACCACGCTCCACTGCTGATAACAGAAACTGAATGTGAATACAAAAATGGCAACGCGTGGTTGCGACCACCACCGCGCTCCGCTTAGATACAACACGAAAAGGAAACAAGAAAACGGCAAATCATGGTAGAACATCACCGCGTTCCACTTCTAGACAAAATGAGTACAGAAACCAGAAAACGGTAACGCAATGTTGCAACCACCACTGCGCTCCGCTTCTAGACACAAGAGTAAAGGAACAAGAAAACTCATGGTTGCGACCACCACCACGCTCCGCTTCTAATTCCAAAACACTAAAATCGTCACGCACGATAATCCGTTGTGTCCGTTGACTCCAAAAGCGCTATCCCCCAAAGGATTGACAAAGCGGAATAACAGGGGGGGAACGTCCTACCGGCATCCTCGTTTGCCTTCCATGAAAGCCGGAAACAAAACATTAACCAGAATTACGTGCATCAGCCGATGCGCGCCTGTGCCTGGAATACTTCATCCCATCGAGGATCATGGGATATGTAGTCTTCTACTTCAAGGTAGGTGCTGTATGACCGATCCTGACACCTACTAAATCATCCATTCAGACACTTATACACCCACTCATTCTTCAATACACCTTGGCATATATATAAAATAATTAAACTTTACAGAAACACATAGTCACTGGATGATGTCATCAGTGATGTCATTTGAGATATTATCAGTGATGTCACTGACCATGTCCTGAATGATGTAATGTGTGACGTCTTCAGCAGTGCATTGCGGGGGTGCTAGTTATAGTTAGCTCAACTAACTATAACGGGCACATTTCTCTGGTTTTGGACTAGTGAAATGTCCAACTAACTATAACGTCCCTGAAACCTATAGTTTTTTCAGTGATTATATATATATATTCATATATATATATATATATATATATATATATATATATATATATATATATATATATATATATATATATATATATATATATATAGGTATTTATTTGTTGATCCATATGCTGATGGAATAAATATTTTTTCAACTGAATGGACTGCCGTCATCATTTTTTATCTGGAAGGAGTGCACTTGCGCTGTTGTTCGGCGTTTGGTGAGCAAGGATATATACTGACTTATAAAATAAGCAAAAAATATACATACATATATACATGCTCTGTTGAGTATATCATCTATGTTCATGACCATGTGACATATGAGGTCACTGTTTGGGGCGTTTATTTTCACAAACACATACTAAAAGCAATGAAATTTTAAAGGATTGACAGCGTGATCAAGGGCTCGTGGATCCTGAAACGCGTAGCTGTTTCTCTGTGCTAAATAAATCTTTGCACCTGATCCTGTGGTCCGTCTCCTCTCTCGCTGTTGTGGCTGTACTGCTTGCCGGAGGTGCTGCGGGGCAATTCTGTGAATATATATATATATATATATATATATATATATATATATATATATATATATATATATATATATATGTATATATATATATATATATATATATATATATATATATATATATATTTATATTTATATATATTTATACAAATTCACTTAAAAAAACCATAGGTTTCAGGCCTTATATATAGGAATTAGCATTTAAAAAACGATTGAAATTGCTCCTATATAGTAGGTTGGACTAACTATATTTCACGCACAAGCAGTCCACTGCTGATGATGTCACATATTACATCATTCATGACATGGTCAGTGACATCACTGATGCCATCTCAAATGACATCACTGATGACATCTCATTTGACATCACTGATGACATCATCCAGTGACTGTGTGTTTCTGTAAAGTTTAAATATGTTTTACATATTGAAGAATGAGTGGATGTATAAGTGTCCGGGTGAAGGATTTAGTAGGTGCATGACTGACTGTATGAGTGAGTGATTAAATGTGTCTTACTAAATGCATGGATTAGTGACTAAACTGTCTGAATGTGTGCATCAGTATGTCTGTTTTTGTGTAAGCTGCTGCATGTGTTGATCAGTAGCTATATGAGTGTCTATATGGGTTATTGATTGGTTGCCCAAGTATTTGAATGGGAGACTGAGTGTGTTTGTGGGTGGCTGGGAGGTGTGTGACTCTGTGCATAGATGTGTGAGCAGTTGATTCACTAGGTGTATGAGTTCAAGAGTGCATGTTGAAACAGCTATATGGGCGGTTGACTGTGTGCATGGGTGTGTTGGTGAGTGAATGGATATCTCAGTACTACATGTCCAAGTAAGTACATATGTAAAACACAGTGCATGTGAGAGTTGGCATATATAAATGTCTGTATGGATCATTGTGTACTTGTATCAGTGATTGTATAATTGAGTATGTATGTGTTAGTATATGTTTGAATAAGTAAGGTGTTGTGTGTATAACTGTATAGTTAAGGAAATGGAAGTGTGATTGATTCTTTGCATGACTGACTAGGTGTGTGAGTAACTCCATGGATGAGAGGCAGTGTGTGAGTGTCTGTATAGGTGTATGAGTGCATATGATAGTGTTGTATTGATGAGTGACTGTATGTATGAGTGATTCTATGGGTGAATGAGTGAATGTGTGTGTAGACCTAGGAATCAGTGAGTGCGTATGTAGTAACAAGTATTGGTGTTTCAATGGTTTCAAGAATGGTAGTCTGTATTTAACAGTGGGTGTATCAAAGGTTATATTAGAGTGTGAGGAGGTGCATCATATTATCACATGAATGATATCATCAGTGATGTGATCAGTGATGTCAAATGAGATGTCATCAGTGATGTCATCAGTGATGTCATTTGAGATGTCATCAATGATGTCATCAGTGATGTCACTGACCATGTCATGAATGATGTAATATGTGACATCATCAGCAGTGGATTGTGGGTGCGCGAAATATAGTTAGTACAACTAACTATATAGGAGCAATTTCAATGGTTTTTTAAATGCTAATTCCTAACTATATAAGGCCTGAAACCTATGGTTTTTTAAGTGAATTTGCAAGGTTTTTAAAATGCTAATTCCTAACTATATAAGCCCTGAAACCTATGGTTTTTTTAAGTGAAATTGCAAAGTTTTTAAATGCTAATTCCTAACTATATAAGGCCTGAAACCTATATTTGTTTTCAATAAATTTCAAAGGTTTTGTAAATGTTAATTCTATTAGCGGTTAACGTTTATATATGTTATTATCCTTCTGGGACCACCTGAGCAGCCATCTTGTTTCTCAGGAGAAGTGAGGCACAAGAGAGCACAAAACAAGAGTGGAAAATGCGAAAAGGCGGCAGGGTTGAGACCCCCTGACCCCTAGCCCTTCTCAGGGGGTCCCAGAAGGACCACCAAGTGCAAAAAAAATTCTTTTTTTTTTAAATCGCGGGGTACATGCACGGTACGCGTACCTTACGCGTACCGTGCACGTACCCCGCGATTTTTTCGATTTTATTTTGCCCTTGGGGGTCCTTTTGGTACCCCTTGAGGAGGGCTAGAGGGTTGGGGGTCTCTACCCTGCCCCCTTTTCGTGTTTTCCACTCTTGTTTTGGGCTCTCTTGTGCCTCAGTCCTCCTGAAAAACAAGATGGTGGCCATCACTTCCTGGTTTGGACAGTTTGGAATGTTGACAGTCGACTGCCAACCAATCAGAAACTCGCTCGCGCACGTAAGGGTACGTGCACATACGCGTACGGTATGCGTACCGTACGCGTACGGTGCGCGTACAGTGAGCGCATATAGATATATAATTTGCTCAAATTCAATTTTCTCAACAACTACTGTAGGGATTTTCACCAAATATAGAAAAGGCACTACTGCATACCTGTCCCTACCATTTTGCCAAGTTTGGTGTAATTCCGTTCAGCCGTTCGCGCTGTAGCCGTGTCTGAAGGTCCCATAGAGAATGCCATTTGAAAAATCTCAAATTCAATTTTCTCAAGAACTACTGGAGGGATTTTCACCAAACGTAGCAAAGGCACATCTGCATACCAGGCCCTACCATTTTGCCAAGTTTGGTGTAATTCCATTCAGCCGTTCGGGCTATAGCCGTGTCTAAAGGTCCCTATGGAAATTAACATGGGGAAAACACGTTTTGGGACCCCCCTTTCGGCCCCCGCTTGACGAATCCCTCTGAAACTTTCAGCGAAGGAGTGGAGCGGAGCTGGCTAAAATTCTGGAAAATTACACACAGATTCCTCAATTGGCGCCAAAGTTATTCCCAATCGAATGTTGAGCGCATATAGATATATAATTTGCTCAAATTCAATTTCTCAACAACTACTGGAGGGATTTTCACCAAATATAGAAAGGCACTACTGCATACCTGCCCCTACCATTTTGCCAAGTTTGGTGTAATTCCGTTCAGCCGTTCGGGTTGTAGCCGTGTCTAAAGGACCCATAGAAAATGTCATTTGAAAAATTTCAAATGTAATTTTCTCAAGAACTACTGGAGGGATTTTCACCAAACATACAAAAGGCACTGCTGCATACCAGTGCCTACCATTTTGCCAAATCTGGTGTAATTCAGTTCAGCAGTTCGAGCTGTAGCCTTGTCAGAATGTCCCTATGGAAATTAACATGGGGAAAACATGTTTTGGGACCCCCCTTTTTTCTCGGCCCCCGCTTGACGAATCCCCCCAAAACTTTCAGGGAAGGAGCGGAGCGCAGCGAGGCAAATTTAAGGAACATTACAGGCAGATCCCTCCATCAGCACCAAAGTTATTCCCAATAGAATATTCGGAATTTTTTATGGTAACTAGGTCCTAACTATATATACCTACTGGCTATCGCCAGTAGGTGATATATATTTATATATATATATATATATATATATATATATATAAAAGCTACAAGTTACCCACAGGTAAGGAATGCACTCATCCAGCAGCCCTTATTTCAGCGGGTAAAGGACATCACTGCATCCCAGTCTGCAGCTTCTCATGTCTCGATTGAAAGCCTGACGTGTTTCTGAGCCTACGCTTGTCTTCAGAGGCTCGACTTGAGTTGACGCTTTGACACTCCCACTCGCACTGCTTTGTGGGACTTATAGTCCGTGTCTCTTCCCTGTATGGGTGCGTGTTATGCCATTTCACAGCCCTGGATGGGCCCCGGGATGCAGATGTCCATTGATCCCTCGGCTGCTGCTTCACAGTAGGCTCGGCGACTTCCGGCCCATGACCCCCTGTGGTTTTTTGAGCGGGGGGTGCATACCTTCGCGGCTGGGCTGCCGCGTGTAAATGAAAGCTCCAAGTTACCCACAGGTAAGGAATGCACTTATCCAGCAACCCATATTTCAGCGGGTAAAGGACATCACTGCATCCCAGTCTGCAGCTTCTCATGTCTCAATTGAAAGCCTGACGTGTTTCTGAGCCTACGCTCGTCTTCAGAGGCTCGACTTGAGTTGACGCTTTGACACTCCCACTTGCACTGCTTTGTGGGACATATAGTCCTTGTCTCTTCCCTGTATGGGTGCGTGTTCTGCCATTTCACAGCCCTGGATGGGCCCCGTGATGCAGATGTCCATTGATCCCTCGGCTGCTGCTTCACAGTAGGCTCAGCGACTTCTGGCCCATGACCCCCTGTGGTTTTTTGAGCGGGGGGTGCATACCTTCGCAGCTGGGCTGCCGCGTGTAAATGAAAGCTCCAAGTTACCCACAGGTAAGGAATGCACTCATCCAGCAGCCCTTATTTCAGCGGGTAAAGGACATCACTGCATTCCAGTCTGCAGCTTCTCATGTCTCGATTGAAAGCCTGACGTGGTTCTGAGCCTACACTCGTCTTCAGAGGCTTGACTTGAGTTGACGCTTTGACACTCCCACTCGCACTGCTTTGTGGGACATATAGTCTGTGTCTCTTCCCTATATGGGTGCGTGTTCTGCCATTTCACAGCCCTGGATGGGCCCCGGGATGCAGATGTCCATTGATCCCTCGGCTGCTGCTTCACAGTAGGCTCGGCGACTTCCGGCCCATGACAGCCTGTGGTTTTTTGAGCGGGGGGTGCATACCTTCGCGGCTGGGCTGCCGTGTGTAAATGAAAGCTCCAAGTTACCCACAGGTAAGGAATGCACTCATCCAGCAGCCCTTATTTCAGCGGGTAAAGGACATCACTGCATCCCAGTCTGCAGCTTCTCATGTCTCGATTGAAAGCCTGACGTGTTTCTGAGCCTACGCTCATCTTCAGAGGCTCGACTTGAGTTGACGCTTTGACACTCCCACTCGCACTGCTCTGTGGGACTTATAGTCCGTGTCTCTTCCCTGTATGGGTGCGTGTTCTGCCATTTCACAGCCCTGGATGGGCCCCAGGATGCAGATGTCCATTGATCCCTCGGCTGCTGCTTCACAGTAGGCTCGGTGACTTCCGGCCCATGACCCCCTATGGTTTTTTGAGCGGGGGGGTGCATACCTTCGCGGCTGGGCTGCCGCGTGTAAATGAAAGCTCCAAGTTACCCACAGGTAAGGAATGCACTCATCCAGCAGCCCTTATTTCAGCGGGTAAAGGACATCACTGCATCCCAGTCTGCAGCTTCACATGTCTCGATTGAAAGCCTGACGTGTTTCTGAGGCTACGCTGGTCTTCAGAGGCTCGACTTGAGTTGACGCTTTGACACTCCCACTCGCACTGCTTTGTGGGACTTATAGTCCGTGTCTCTTCCCTGTATGGGTGCGTGTTCTGCCATTTCACAGCCCTGGATGGGCCCCGGGATGCAGATGTCCATTGATCCCTCGGCTGCTGCTTCACAGTAGGCTCGGCGACTTCCGGCCCATGACCCCCTCTGGTTTTTTGAGCGGGGGGGTGCATACCTTCGCGGCTGGGCTGCCACGTGTAAATGAAAGCTCCAAGTTACCCACAGGTAAGGAATGCACTCATCCAGCAGCCCTTATTTCAGCGGGTAAAGGACATCACTGCATCCCAGTCTGCAGCTTCACATGTCTCGATTGAAAGCCTGACGTGTTTCTGAGCCTACGCTCGTCTTCAGAGGCTCGACTTGAGTTGACGCTTTGACACTCCCACTCGTGTCTCTTTTCTGTATGGGTACGTGTTCTGCCATTTCACAGCCCTGGATGCAGATGTCCATTGATCCCTCGGCTGCTGCTTCACAGTAGGCTCGGCGACTTCCGACCCATGACCCCCTGTGGTTTTTTGAGCGAGGGGGTGCATACCTTCGCGGCTGGGCTGCTGCGTGTAAATGAAAACTCCAAGTTACTCACAAGTAAGGAATGCACTCATCCAGCAGCCCTTATTTCAGCGGGTAAAGGACATCACTGCATCCCAGTCTGTGCAGCTTCTCATGTCTCGATTGAAAGCCTGACGTGTTTCTGAGCCTACGTTCATCTTCAGAGGCTCGACTTGAGTTGACGCTTTGACACTCCCACTCGCACTGCTTTGTGGGACTTCAGACTGGGATGCAGTGATGTCCTTTACCCGCTGAAATAAGGGCTGCTGGATGAGTGAAACTTGCACCTCCCTTTAACTTCCTTCAGATCCAGTCCTTCCCTCACCATTTTGTGGTGTACATTACTGTGAGATCCTTGGTGCTCTAATCTGTCAGCAGTGAGCAGGCACCTTTTTCAAAAAAGAAAGAGCTCTGGTGAGATAATGGTCATATCTGTGGACAGCATTGGTTCTGAATGGCAGAGTTTCTCAACTTCAGAAGTTTGTCTTCTTGAGCAGGAACATGGGTTAATAAAGCATTCCGATGGGAGGAAGAGTAAGCAGCTCTCATTCAGCAGCCACAATCCGTTTCACCATGCTCATGTCTCACCTGGGAATAGATGCACACAAATTACCCTCAGCTAAACTTTTTCTTTGGTTCATATACTGGTTATCTTTGCCAGGATTTTTTGTCAGTTAATCCGTATTGTGTATCTTTTTTGTTTGTGTGATCTACCGTTTTCCAGAAATACAAACTGCCATGTCGATGCTGAAGGTATTCTCCTCTAGTGTTGGTGTTGAACAACTCCCATTGTTCATGACGAGCTCAGCTCGTCATGAGCACACAAGAGGTGTACCTCATGACGATCTGAGCTCGTCATGAGCATCGAAGGGTGAAGGACTGGGTTTTCTAAGACCCAGCGGTGCCAGGGGACAACACCTGAAACCTTCGTGGGTAACCTGTTCCGGCGTACAAATGACAGAGACACGGGACACTTCCTTCGGCGTCAAAGATTCGAGGTTTATTTACTGCAGGGAACACAGAAGTCACGTGAAGTACACAGCATGTAGGTTCGTGGGATCTGATTCGAATTGCTACTGTGGGTCGCTCCTTTTATACACATTTCTCTCATAGGTTAGCATGGTACACAAAGGTTTACAACTTGGTTCCCATCATTATCCCCGAGAGGGGTTGCTTTGATGTATTCAGGGTCCGAAACATAAGTACGGAAACATTTGGTGGTTCCCAACTGTAAAAACCCATCTTCACACCATTAGTACATTCGAATCAGCAGTAAACAGATCGAAGAAGGACCAAGGACAGGTGCAGAGGAAGACAGGACAGTGGGGAGATCGGAAAGGGTGTAAAAAGGGTGGCATCGGGAAACACGAGCTACAGGCATCAAAGGGACGCGCCTAATGAGATGCACGGCTAAGACAATAGACCGGCACGGGAAGATGAGCCTCGAGCGAGGCCATCTGCCTTACAGTATCATCCCCCTCATCATAAAGACACTTTCAAAGGAAACGTGTCTTCCGCAAGAGTCTTGGGGATCCCAGGGTCGCGAAGCGGACAGCGTCCGTTCGCTGGCTTACTTGAGGGCAAGAAACAAAATGGATGCCGTATCTAAGATGGAACCCGTGGGCTCGGATGAAGAAACCCACGAAACAAACGAACGGTTTAGGTTAGCACAGCGAAACTGCGCACACCCACTAAACTCGTCATTTGCGGTTCATAGATACCAGACTCGACCATATTCGTGCGAGTCGAAAACACCACTTACAATTGTCACGGAACCTCAGACGCTCCTTTTGCCCTCATGTAGGAAAGCACTAGTCGGAATCATATTCGATATTCATCAGACCGTCTAGATGTTGCTGCAGCATAACTCTATCCAACTGAGCTGCTTTGGTAACAGGCGGCTGTCTTATACACGTCGTAGCACAGAGGCCACATAAGGCAGGACCACACTGCACACAAAGGCAACACGTGAACAGAAACGCCGCAACAACTCCGATGATCATCAGAATCTTCCAACCCCAAGTCAACATCAGGCCCCAAAACCACCCAAGTAGCGTCCAATCCCCTACGTCCACGTGTATGGACTCAGAGATCTTATGCAACTTTGAGATGGCTTGATAGACAGTCGGAGCGTTATCTGGAATGAAAATACAGCAGCTCGAATGGATCACCTTACATACTCCACCTCGATCTGCTAGAACAACGTCTAAAACCATACGGTTTTGTAACGTCATGAGCCTATCCGCCTGAAGTTCTGTGGTGATATTACCAAGGGCACTGGCAGTAATATTAGCTGTCGATTCCACCACTCGAGTCAGTTGTCTCAGGTTCCTACTATTAACCATAGGTCCCCAAAACGGAAGGAAACCCTTGAAAAAGTCTCCTGCCTCTTGACCGGCAGTGTCCTCTTCGCTAATCACGCCTCTCACAACTCTAGTCTTGTGATAATCTGCATCAACAGTGAACGACGGAGGCAACAGATTTGCGATATAACATGAGCCCACAAAGTCAGAGGGCAACCATGTATACGCACGATCATGGCAGATGAAGTATGTACCCTCGGCAGCCAGAAACACAGGGGAGGAGAGCATCGGTAAGATGTAAGTCTCGGAGCAAGCACTCTCTCCAAGACTATCTCTCGATCTTCGGCCACGACCCAGTAGACAGAAGTTACCAAGGTGGGGTACGATCCATATTGGAGATGAGCTCCTACGCTGTCTTTCATTCACGAGCGCACTATACTCCACCTTACTCAGGACCCTATAGGCTCGCACCTCCTCCTCTGGGATGAGCGACGGCTCATAGATATCTCTATCTAAATCATCGATCGCTACAGTCAAAGGCTTGTGGTACGAACCAGGGCCAAAGTGGGAAGGATGTGGCTCTCGATTGGGGTAGGAATCTAGTGCACTTCGAAACATTGCTTGGAATGCTCGAGCTGAACCCTGGGAACTATAAGGAAGGACCAGATATGGAATTCCCTTATCCGTGGTATGTGGCATTAACCCACACACCCAACAATTAGTAGTGTTAACCACTAGCTGGTGCTGATGAAGGAGCTGAATAAAGGAATTGTTTCTGAATTCCGCACGTCTAGCCTGTTCGTGTTCGGGTAAGATATGGAAGGAATGAGGGGATACGGTAGAGGTAGGTTTAGGAACAGAAGTAGGAGTAGGTATGGGAGAAGGTAAGAAGTACGGTATCATGTAATACACCCCACCTGTCAATAATAAGGAAACAATTAAAAACAGAAGGAACACCTGAAACATAAAGCATTTGGTACGGGTAATTTGGTGCAGTTTGAATCTTTGCGCCTGAGCTTCTTCCAAGTCCATCAGCTTTGAGAACGCCATCCCCTAAAACCGTCCACAACATTTCTTGATGCACTTCGTTCTGTGTAGCAGTAGTCAATCCCTAGGAGTTCCTAGGAACCGACGGTCTTTGACCTAGCGTCAAGACCTACTAACCAAAAGGAAGTACACGCGCGGCCCTACGGTACACCTGGATGTAAGGTATTTTATATACAAGCATGAGCAAAAGTCTCTCAGCTGTGGAAGCAAAAACACATGTGGAAAAACTCAATATTTACAAAAAAATCACAATTGCATGTGTGTTTAGACTGATCGTGGCAAAGGGGTAACGTAGATGTCAAAAGGATAGAAACGAAATTTTATTAGTCTTTGGTGCTGGATCGCAAAAAGTATCGTTTCTTTCCAGGACGTGTCTGTTCGTCGAACAAAGGATCCGATGAGGGGACAGAGTTCTGTTGATCAGTCAAATGTTCAGATCTTGAGTTTTACGATGACAGATGTTCAACAATGTCTTTCTGCTGCACTGAGGATTCTCCAACAGGTTCAGCGTCGCTGAAAGGTACAAAGGTCTGCAATTTTTCAGTTTCGGGTGAAGCAATGCCTTTCCTCACCCACGAGTCCGCCGGCAAAGGTATAGGAACCTTTTTGGTGTGGGTGGCGTGCACCCAGTTCTTGCGACCTTCCAAACGGACAGCAGTTCTCGTGGCAAGGAGGACTTGAAAAGGTCCAGTGAAACGGGGCTCAAGATTATTTTTGCGAGCGAAGTTTCGTGTAACCACCCAGTCTCCCGGTTGGAGCTGGTGGCCTGGACCCTCCGTCTGCGTCGGCAGTGCTTCGTAAACCTGTTGATGAATTAACCTCAGTTTAGCAGTCAGATCATGTAGATAGTCAATCAACATTGGGTACTCAAGATTGGAAAACACACTTGGTCTAGGGACCCCCCAAACATTCGCAGGACGACCGAACACTATTTCATAGGGACTAAGCCCTACTCGGGAGTGTACAGTCGCCCTTGTTGACAACAAAGCTAGAGGCAAAGCGTCAGGCCACGAAAGACCAGTCGTAGCCTGAATCTTCGCTAGTTTGAGTTTAAGGGTGCCATTATACCCTTCAACCAAACCTGCTGACTGGGGATGATTGGCGCTATGGAACTTTTGAGTAATTCCAAGGCCCTTACACACACTCTTCATTACACTCCCTACAAACTCACTTCCGTTATCTGACCATACAATTCGCGGCATTCCATACCGAGGAAAGTATTCCTTCAGTAGGATTTTCGCAGTGGACATAGCAGTGTTGTCTTTAAGAGGGTAGGCTTCAATCCATCGGGAGAACGCACAAACCACAACTAGAACGTATTTCAGGTTATTGCATCGCTCCATATGGATAAAGTCTAGCTGGATCACTTCAAAGGGACATGAAGGGGGTGCAAAATGACCAGCAGGTGTAGGGGTTCCCTTACCAGGATTGTACATCATACATATCATGCAATTCTTCACCAATTTTTCAGCACACTTCGTAATACCATCATTCTTCCACACAGGGGATAACAACTTACAAATACCTTTCGCACTAATATGTGCTAACCCATGTGCCATCGTTACAACAGCTAACACATACGCATCTGGCAACATCCACTTCTTGTGCTCCGACAAATCAATCCAACAACCATTCGCATCCAACTTTCCCATACTCTCTTTCCACTTCGCCTTTTCAGTCTCGGTGGCCTCATTCTGTATCGCTTTCACACTCTCAATGGTATCCTCACACATACTCGTCTCGGTAGGCCACCTAACCGAACTCATCACATACATTCTCGTGCTAAGGTTCCGGGCAGTCTCCTTAGCAGTCTCATCCGCAAACGCATTGCCACGACCAACGTCATCCGTCACCTTACGATGCGCACTACATTTAACAATCGCTACCTGCTTAGGCAATGTAAGTGCATCCAAAAGATCATTCACAAGTTGTCCATGCTGAATCTTCGTACCATGCGATGTCATAAAGCCTCTCTCTCGCCACAATCGTCCAAAGCTATGCGCAACGCCAAATGCGTATTGACTATCAGTAAACACATTCACCCGCTTCCCTTTCGACAACACACACGCTCTAGTCAAAGCGATCAGCTCAGCAGCCTGAGCAGAGTTCTGATTCTATCTCGCAGCTTCCACAACAGTATTCAAAGTTACCACAGCATACGCAGTCGTGACATCACCATTCGGCAATTTAAAACATGATCCATCCACATACAAAGTCCCATTGGGATCATCCAAAGGAGTGTTTTTAAGGTCCACACGACCTTTTGTTTCTTCCTCAGTCCTTAAATAACAATCATGAGCTGGTATTTCATCTGACTCTGCACTAATTGGCAATAAAGTCGCCGGGTTCAGGACATTACAGTGTTTTATCTGGATGTGACTTGCCAAGAGCGTCAACTCGTACCCAGACAACCTTGCACTCGTCAAGTGCTGAGTTTTCGTACGATTCAAGAGAGTGTCAACTGCATGCGGAACCATCACCTTAAGCATATTATCCATGACCAATCCTGCTGATTGTCGGATGGACACCGCAGCTGCCGCTGTTGCTCTCAAACAACTCGGCAATGCTCTAGCTACCGGGTCCAAGGTCGAGGAAAAATATGCACATGGACGTTGCTTACCACCAAAAGGTTGCGTCAAAACGCTCAACGCACAACCTTCTCTCTCGTGTACGTATAATGTGAACGGCTTACTGTAGTCAGGGGCACCTAACACAGGAGCCGAACACAACGCGTCACGCAGTTCAGAAAAACTTTTCTGACATTCTTCCGTCCATGGTAAAGGAGTTGGAACGTCCTTACACGTAAGAGCCACCAATGGTTTCGCTAACAGTGAAAAATTCGGGATCCACTGTCTACAGTATGACGTGATGCCCAAAAAGGCACGCACATCTCTCTGAGTTGTTGGCACAGTCATCAGGGCGATCGCTGCAATTCTCTCTGGGGTCAACCTTCTTCCCTCCTTTGACAATAAGTGACCTAGATAGGTTACTTCTTGACAACAATATTGAAGTTTAGAAGGAGAAACCTTGTGATGTAAGTCACAGAGATGGTGCAACAACGATACTGTAGCAATTTTGCAAATGTCCTGAGTATCTGCAGCCACCAATAAGTCGTCAACATATTGGATCAAGGCTGCACCAGCCGGCAACACAAACGCATCTAGTTGACCCTTCAAGGCTTGACTGTATATCCATGGACTTTCACAGTAGCCCTGAGGAGCACGCTTAAACCGGAAGCTGCGTCCACCAAGAGAGAAACCGAAAAGGTCTCTGCTTTCTTCAGCGATCGGAATACTGAAGAACGCATTCTTCAGATCGATTACTGAAAACCAAGATGCCGAAGCTGGAATTAGAGTCAGAAGCGCCGTGATGTCAGGCACAACAGGGAACTGAGGAATCACAATTTTGTTTACCTCCCGTAAATCGATAACAAAACGATAAACAGGTGGTTTCGAAGGATCGGTACGTTTCAGAATGGGCAACACAGGACTGTTGCACACGTTTCCCCGAGTCTCCTCAATAACATCTTTTTCGATCAAATCATAGATGATCGCCAACAGTGCTCGTTCGCCGTCGAGAGAGATACGATACTGGGGAATACGTGGCAACCGCACATTAGATTTCAAATGGACAACATAAGGGGAGATGTCAAGCAGGCCCATGTCATTGGGACCTGGTGCCCACAAAGATGCAGGAAGAGAGCTCAATTCCGGTGGAAGCTTATCGAGAGACAAGTACATTGGAGAGATAACTCTCTTACCCAAAGTAAGCTTCACTCCCGCAGGAGAACAATACAAAGTCGCATATAAACGTTTTAGCAAATCCAGGCCCAAAAGATTTTCACCACACCCGGTGGTTAAAATCAACGGAGCTTCGAGCTCACGTGGCCCAATTGTAAGAGGCAAAGGGCATGAAACTGGATTGCTAACAGGGGCGCCAGAGAATCCAACGGAAACATTTGTTAAGCCAGACAAAGGTGCGCCAGGGAGTTTCGAATGCATGATAGAACTTTTCGCTGCACCAGTGTCCAACAGAAAAGGCTCAACGACGCCCGAGGTGGCAACTGCGACGTAAGGCCCTCTCTGATCAACCGGAACTGATACCACTCCCTCTCCTTGTCTATGGCTGTCCTAGTAATTACCGTCGTCAGTTCCCTGATCGACGTAATAATCATCTACATTGTACTGAGCAGATCGCCCTTGCGACGATCCACGCTGATCAAAACAATTATTGGAGTCAGAAGTGTTAGTGGAACGATCGTTCTGAGCACCGCGACCCCTACCACGTGAAGTCTGTTGAGAACCACCACGACCTCCTCTAGTCGAATTACCACTATTACGCTCATTAAGGACTGGACAATCAAATTTCAAATGACCCTCCTGTCTACAATAGGCACACTGATTGTACCCTAACGACGATCTTTGTGAGGAGGAATCATTTCGCGATTGTGACCTATTTGATTGAAACTGTGATCTATTACGTTGCTGCGAATCATTCTGATTCGAACGCGGAGGATACGCCTGTTGCAACAACACTTTAGTTTTGAGTTCTTTCGTTTTCTTGTCAGCACGATCGTTCTCCTCTTTCTCTCTATTCTCATAATATTGGGCCGTAGCCAATATTTGAGCAGAAGTAGAAACAGCCCACGCACTTTCAGAATTTTTCAATTTGTTGCTCAAATCAGGCAATAAATTGGAAACAAATTTGTCCACAAACAACCTCTGACCACCTTCGGTACCCATGTCTTGACCACTGTGGTCGATGAAAGCCTCCTCAAATCTCGTGAAGAAATCAGAGACGCTCTCATCCTTCTTTTGCTTGCAAGCGGACAGTTTGTCCCAATTTACCTTCATGGCTGGCATAAGCGTTTTCATTAGAGTAATGATTCTCTGAGGGAGATCGGTAATGAGCTGTTCGGATTTAGCCCCACCAACTTGTCGTGTGTCTGCCGCGGTAAGAGCAGCCCAATCACCACCTAATTCTACCGCATGGTTTTCTTGACGAATCTTTGTCCATACCGGTTGCGGCACAACATTGCCAAACAGCATATCGATATCGGCAAGATTCATTATCGTAGCGTCTACGAGCTGTGATAATTCTTTATAATACCCTGCAGGATTTTTGCGAGGGTCAGGCAAAGATTGCTTTACCTGTAAAACTTCTGATCGTTTCCATGGAAGATGGATCCACACCCGCTGAAAATGTGGCAAGATCGGCGGAGCAGCGCCAGGGTTACCTGGCATCCACACTGGAGGAACCTCTCGCATAGGATACTGACCAGGTGCTCCTAACGGTCCTTCAATGTCCTCTACAAACAATGCTCGAGGCATCATAGAAGGACGAAGAGACAGTAGTTGCTCGACTGCACGTCGAACATTGGTACCTACTATCATTCCGCTCGAAAACTGAAGCTGTAGATTAGTCAAGGCAGTCATTACATCATCGGATGCGTCAGCCGATATTAGGTCACGTAAAACCTTGCACATTTCTTCGAAAACATATCTTTGTGTCGGTATATTGAATTGATCGAACGTATTCAATACCGCACGTGGAGGATTCCTAGCGGGACATCTCATCCAACCCATAGCCATATTACACAATGAGTCACGCTCCCTACCACCAGGAAGCTGACTACGTCTTTGAGGACCGTCCGAACCAGCGGACTCAAGAATAGGACCAAGAGAATTGAAGAAGTTTGCAGCTACAGAAGGAGTACGACGTCGAACAGACGGAGACAAAGAATAGCCCAGAGGGGTAACAAGAGAAGTACCAGAAACAGAGGGAACAGCAGGAGAAACCAGAACAGTAGAGGCAGCGGGAGCAGGAGTATGAGGAAGTACAAGTGGAGGAGCAGTAGGGACAGAAACAGGCAGAGGAGCGGGAACAGCTGGAAGTGCAGGGACAGGAGCTGGTTGAGGAGCAGGAACAGGGGGAACCACAGGAGCGGTGGTACCCTGTACATACGGAGGTGGTGACTTCATGAGATAAGACATTAAGGGGTCCTCGATACCTTCCTCCTTTTTGTCCGTATCCGCCGGTAAAGCAGGATAGCACTTATCTATAGACATACGTTGCAATCTATCGAAGACTTCCTTTTCCTTTTCCTCCTTATCTCGCTGAAACTGCTCTGCTTTCTTTACTATGGTAGCAACTCCATCTCTCTGACTACGTTTTAACAGCCTGATTTCTCTCTGTTTGGCTTCTTTACGCCACAACCGAAAGGCATCAAACATGGCCGGCCTTGATTTTTTCTTAATCAACTTAGCCTCGAGATTATCTAGGATCGGGGTCTCGAAACTACCATGAGGTGGCCAACTAAGGACACCATCTTTTTTAGTATAGCGGATCCAATATTTATTAAAAGTAATTGGACCTAGTCCGTGCTTGCTGTAGAGCTCATACGTTGGAGTTCCAACCGGAGGTATCGGACATGAATCCTCCAATCGGGAATCCGTACCACAACACAAAAAGCAACTGAACAAAATACTACGGCTAGGCATCTCGCACACTAGCTGAGTTTCACAAACTTCAAGGGTTACGGGATTTACCAAGTCCCAGCAATGAACAAAACCCTCGGTTTTTGGCGTCTGCAGGCGTCAAATATTACAACAAAGAACCAAGTACTAAGAACCACAAATGCAATGGAACCATGCAACAACTAAGCAACCACAACTAAGGACTCTGGGAGCGACCCACAAATACTTAACTCAAAGATCGATGGCGTCACCAGGAAGGCCCGTCAATCGTCTTGCTGTACCAAGGTCTACGCCAGATGCCAAAACAGGTCTACATTCAGGGCAGCAGTCCGTCGCAGCCGTCAGGAGGCGGGAATCTTCGCGGGAAAAGTCGTCGGGCCACTTATTTCGACAACAGGATCGATGAAGCGGGGTGCACCTTCCCTTGGAGATTTCACACGAAGTTCCTCACGATCGTCGGGCTTGGACCGGTACCACTGATGCAGCCCCACGTTGGGCGCCAACTGAGGGACTGGGTTTTCTAAGACCCAGCGGTGCCAGGGGACAACACCTGAAACCTTCGTGGGTAACCTGTTCCCGGGTACAAATGACAGAGACACGGGACACTTCCTTCGGCGTCAAAGATTCGAGGTTTATTTACTGCAGGGAACACAGAAGTCACGTGAAGTACACAGCATGTAGGTTCGCGGGATCTGATTCGAATTGCTACTGTGGGTCGCTCCTTTTATACACATTTCTCTCATAGGTTAGCATGGTACACAAAGGTTTACAACTTGGTTCCCATCATTATCCCCGAGAGGGGTCGCTTTGATGTATTCAGGGTCCGAAACATAAGTACGGAAACATTTGGTGGTTCCCAACTGTAAAAACCCATCTTCACACCATTAGTACATTCCAATCAGCAGTAAACAGATCGAAGAAGGACCAAGGACAGGTGCAGAGGAAGAGAGGACAGTGGGGAGATCGGAAAGGGTGTAAAAGGGGTGGCATCGGGAAACACGAGCTACAGGCATCAAAGGGACGCGCCTAATGAGATGCATGGCTAAGACAATAGACCGGCACGGGAAGATGAGCCTCGAGCGAGGCCATCTGCCTTACAGTATCATCCCCCTCATCATAAAGACACTTTCAAAGGAAACGTGTCTTCCGCAAGAGTCTTGGGGATCCCAGGGTCGCGAAGCGGACAGCGTCCGTTCGCTGGCTTACTTGAGGGCAAGAAACAAAATGGATGCCGTATCTAAGATGGAACCCGTGGGCTCGGATGAAGAAACCCACGAAACAAACGAACGGTTTAGGTTAGCACAGCGAAACTGCGCACACCCACTAAACTCGTCATTTGCGGTTCATAGATACCAGACTCGACCATATTCGTGCGAGTCGAAAACACCACTTACAATTGTCACGGAACCTCAGACGCTCCTTTTGCCCTCATGTAGGCAAGTACTAGTCGGAATCATATTCGATATTCATCAGACCGTCTAGATGTTGCTGCAGCATAACTCTATCCAACTGAGCTGCTTTGGTAACAGGCGGCTGTCTTATACACGTTGTAGCACAGAGGCCACATAAGGCAGGACCACACTGCACACAAAGGCAACACGTGAACAGAAACGCCGCAACAACTCCGATGATCATCAGAATCTTCCAACCCCAAGTCGACATCAGGCCCCAAAACCACCCAAGTAGCGTCCAATCCCCTACGTCCACGTGTATGGACTCAGAGATCTTATGCAACTTTGAGATGGCTTGATAGACAGTCGGAGCGTTATCTGGAATGAAAATACAGCAGCTCGAATGGATCACCTTACATACTCCACCTCGATCTGCTAGAACAACGTCTAAAACCATACGGTTTTGTAACGTCATGAGCCTATCCGCCTGAAGTTCTGTGGTGATATTACCAAGGGCACTGGCAGTAATATTAGCTGTCGATTCCACCA
The DNA here is from genome assembly GCF_964263255.1 of Lissotriton vulgaris. NCBI lineage: Eukaryota > Metazoa > Chordata > Amphibia > Caudata > Salamandridae > Lissotriton > Lissotriton vulgaris. The sequence continues at coordinate 340,766 of NW_028250985.1, forward strand.
CTCGAGTCAGTTGTCTCAGGTTCCTACTATTAACCATAGGTCCCCAAAACGGAAGGAAACCCTTGAACAAGTCTCCTGCCTCTTGACCGGCAGTGTCCTCTTCGCTAATCACGCCTCTCACAACTCTAGTCTTGTGATAATCTGCATGAACAGTGAACGACGGAGGCAACAGATTTGCGATATAACATGAGCCCACAAAGTCAGAGGGCAACCATGTATACGCACGATCATGGCAGATGAAGTATGTACCCTCGGCAGCCAGAAACACAGGGGAGGAGAGCATCGGTAAGATGTAAGTCTCGGAGCAAGCACTCTCTCCAAGACTAGCTCTCGATCTTCGGCCACGACCCAGTAGACAGAAGTTACCAAGGTGGGGTACGATCCATATTGGAGATGAGCTTCTACGCTGTCTTTCATTCACTAGCGCACTATACTCCACCTTACTCAGGACCCTATAGGCTCGCACCTCCTCCTCTGGGATGAGCGACGGCTCATAGATATCTCTATCTAAATCATCGATCGCTACAGTCAAAGGCTTGTGGTACGAACCAGGGCCAAAGTGGGAAGGATGTGGCTCTCGATTGGGGTAGGAATCTAGTGCACTTCGAAACATTGCTTGGAATGCTCGAGCTGAACCCAAGGAACTATAAGGAAGGACCAGATATGGAATTCCCTTATCCGTGGTATGTGGCATTAACCCACACACCCAACAATTAGTAGTGTTAACCACTAGCTGGTGCTGATGAAGGAGCTGAATAAAGGAATTGTTTCTGAATTCCGCACGTCTAGCCTGTTCGTGTTCGGGTAAGATATGGAAGGAATGAGGGGATACGGTAGAGGTAGGTTTAGGAACAGAAGTAGGAGTAGGTATGGGAGAAGGTAAGAAGTACGGTATCATGTAATACACCCCACCCGTCAATAATAAGGAAACAATTAAAAACAGAAGGAACACCTGAAACATAAAGCATTTGGTACGGGTAATTTGGTGCAGTTTGAATCTTTGCGCCTGAGCTTCTTCCAAGTCCATCAGCTTTGAGAACGCCATCCCCTAAAACCGTCCGCAACGTTTCTTGATGCACTTCGTTCTGTGTAGCAGTAGTCAATCCCTAGGAGTTCCTAGGAACCGACGGTCTTTGACCTAGCGTCAAGACCTACTAACCAGAAGGAAGTACACGCGCGGCCCTACGGTACACCTGGATGTAAGGTATTTTATATACAAGCATGAGCAAAAGTCTCTCAGCTGTGGAAGCAAAAACACATGTGGAAAAACTCAATATTTACAAAAAAATCACAATTACTTGTGTGTTTAGACTGATCGTGGCAAAGGGGTAACGTAGATGTCAAAAGGATAGAAACGAAATTTTATTAGTCTTTGGTGCTGGATCGCAAAAAGTATCGTTTCTTTCCAGGACGTGTCTGTTCGTCGAACAAAGGATCCGATGAGGGGACAGAGTTCTGTTGATCAGTCAAATGTTCAGATCTTGAGTTTTACGATGACAGATGTTCAACAATGTCTTTCTGCTGCACTGAGGATTCTCCAACAGGTTCAGCGTCGCTGAAAGGTACAAAGGTCTGCAATTTTTCAGTTTCGGGTGAAGCAATGCCTTTCCTCACCCACGAGTCCGCCGGCAAAGGTATAGGAACCTTTTTGGTGTGGGTGGCGTGCACCCAGTTCTTGCGACCTTCCAAACGGACAGCAGTTCTCGTGGCAAGGAGGACTTGAAAAGGTCCAGTGAAACGGGGCTCAAGATTATTTTTGCGAGCGAAGTTTCGTGTAACCACCCAGTCTCCCGGTTGGAGCTGGTGGCCTGGACCCTCCGTCTGCGTCGGCAGTGCTTCGTAAACCTGTTGATGAATTAACCTCAGTTTAGCAGTCAGATCATGTAGATAGTCAATCAACATTGGGTACTCAAGATTGGAAAACACACTTGGTCTAGGGACCCCCCAAACATTCGCAGGACGACCGAACACTATTTCATAGGGACTAAGCCCTACTCGGGAGTGTACAGTCGCCCTTGTTGACAACAAAGCTAGAGGCAAAGCGCTAGGCCACGAAAGACCAGTCGTAGCCTGAATCTTCACTAGTTTGAGTTTAAGGGTGCCATTATACCCTTCAACCAAACCTGCTGACTGGGGATGATTGGCGCTATGGAACTTTTGAGTAATTCCAAGGCCCTTACACACACTCTTCATTACACTCCCTACAAACTCACTTCCGTTATCTGACCATACGATTCGCGGCATTCCATACCGAGGAAAGTATTCCTTCAGTAGGATTTTCGCAGTGGACATAGCAGTGTTGTCTTTAAGAGGGTAGGCTTCAATCCATCGGGAGAACGCACAAACCACAACTAGAACGTATTTCAGGTTATTGCATCGCTCCATATGGATAAAGTCTAGCTGGATCACTTCAAAGGGACATGAAGGGGGTGCAAAATGACCAGCAGGTGTAGGGGTTCCCTTACCAGGATTGTACATCATACATATCATGCAATTCTTCACCAATTTTTCAGCACACTTCGTAATACCATCATTCTTCCACACAGGGGATAACAACTTACAAATACCTTTCGCACTAATATGTGCTAACCCATGTGCCATCGTTACAACAGCTAACACATACGCGTCTGGCAACATCCACTTCTTGTGCTCCGACAAATCAATCCAACAACCATTCGCATCCAACTTTCCCGTACTCTCTTTCCACTTCGCCTTTTCAGTCTCGGTGGCCTCATTCTGTATCGCTTTCACACTCTCAATGGTATCCTCACACATACTCGTCTCGGTAGGCCACCTAACCGAACTCATCACATACATTCTCGTGCTAAGGTTCCGGGCAGTCTCCTTAGCAGTCTCATCCGCAAACACATTGCCACGACCAACGTCATCCGTCACCTTACGATGCGCACTACATTTAACAATCGCTACCTGCTTAGGCAATGTAAGTGCATCCAAAAGATCATTCACAAGTTGTCCATGCTGAATCTTCGTACCATGCGATGTCATAAAGCCTCTCTCTCGCCACAATCGTCCAAAGCTATGCGCAACGCCAAATGCGTATTGACTATCAGTAAACACATTCACCCGCTTCCCTTTCGACAACACACACGCTCTAGTCAAAGCGATCAGCTCAGCAGCCTGAGCAGAGTTCTGATTCTATCTCGCAGCTTCCACAACAGTATTCAAAGTTACCACAGCATACGCAGTCGTGACATCACCATTCGGCAATTTAAAACATGATCCATCCACATACAAAGTCCCATCGGGATCATCCAAAGGAGTGTTTTTAAGGTCCACACGACCTTTTGTTTCTTCCTCAGTCCTTAAATAACAATCATGAGCTGGAATTTCATCTGACTCTGCACTAATTGGCAATAAAGTCGCCGGGTTCAGGACATTACAGCGTTTTATCTGGATGTGACTTGCCAAGAGCGTCAACTCGTACCCAGACAACCTTGCACTCGTCAAGTGCTGAGTTTTCGTACGATTCAAGAGAGTGTCAACTGCATGCGGAACCATCACCTTAAGCATATTATCCATGACCAATCCTGCTGATTGTCGGATGGACACCGCAGCTGCCGCTGTTGCTCTCAAACAACTCGGCAATGCTCTAGCTACCGGGTCCAAGGTCGAGGAAAAATATGCACATGGACGTTGCTTACCACCAAAAGGTTGCGTCAAAACGCTCAACGCACAACCTTCTCTCTCGTGTACGTATAATGTGAACGGCTTACTGTAGTCAGGGGCACCTAACACAGGAGCCGAACACAACGCGTCACGCAGTTCAGAAAAACTTTTCTGACATTCTTCCGTCCATGGTAAAGGAGTTGGAACGTCCTTACACGTAAGAGCCACCAATGGTTTCGCTAACAGTGAAAAATTCGGGATCCACTGTCTACAGTATGACGTGATGCCCAAAAAGGCACGCACATCTCTCTGAGTTGTTGGCACAGTCATCAGGGCGATCGCTGCAATTCTCTCTGGGGTCAACCTTCTTCCCTCCTTTGACAATAAGTGACCTAGATAGGTTACTTCTTGACAACAATATTGAAGTTTAGAAGGAGAAACCTTGTGATGTAAGTCACAGAGATGGTGCAACAACGATACTGTAGCAATTTTGCAAATGTCCTGAGTATCTGCAGCCACCAATAAGTCGTCAACATATTGGATCAAGGCTGCACCAGCCGGCAACACAAACGCATCTAGTTGACCCTTCAAGGCTTGACTGTATATCCATGGACTTTCACAGTAGCCCTGAGGAGCACGCTTAAACCGGAAGCTGCGTCCACCAAGAGAGAAACCGAAAAGGTCTCTGCTTTCTTCAGCGATCGGAATACTGAAGAACGCATTCTTCAGATCGATTACTGAAAACCAAGATGCCGAAGCTGGAATTAGAGTCAGTAGCGCCGTGATGTCAGGCACAACAGGGAACTGAGGAATCACAATTTTGTTTACCTCCCGTAAATCGATAACAAAATGATAAACAGGTGGTTTCGAAGGATCGGTACGTTTCAGAATGGGCAACACAGGACTGTTGCACACGTTTCCCCGAGTCTCCTCAATAACATCTTTTTCGATCAAATCATAGATGATCGCCAACAGTGCTCGTTCGCCGTCGAGAGAGATACGATACTGGGGAATACGTGGCAACCGCACATTAGATTTCAAATGGACAACATAAGGGGAGATGTCAAGCAGGCCCACGTCATTGGGACCTGTTGCCCACAAAGATGCAGAAAGAGAGCTCAATTCCGGTGGAAGCTTATCGAGAGACAAGTACATTGGAGAGATAACTCTCTTACCCAAAGTAAGCTTCACTCCCGCAGGAGAACAATACAAAGTCGCATATAAACGTTTTAGCAAATCCAGGCCCAAAAGATTTTCACCACACCCGGTGGTTAAAATCAACGGAGCTTCGAGCTCACGTGGCCCAATTGTAAGAGGCAAAGGGCGTGAAACTGGATTGCTAACAGGGGCGCCAGAGAATCCAACGGAAACATTTGTTAAGCCAGACAAAGGTGCGCCAGGGAGTTTCGAATGCATGATAGAACTTTTCGCTGCACCAGTGTCCAACAGAAAAGGCTCAACGACGCCCGAGGTGGCAACTGCGACGTAAGGCCCTCTCTGATCAACCGGAACTGATACCACTCCCTCTCCTTGTCTATGGCTGTCCTAGTAATTACCGTCGTCAGTTCCCTGATCGACGTAATAATCATCTACATTGTACTGAGCAGATCGCCCTTGCGACGATCCACGCTGATCAAAACAATTATTGGAGTCAGAAGTGTTAGTGGAACGATCGTTCTGAGCACCGCGACCCCTACCACGTGAAGTCTGTTGAGAACCACCACGACCTCCTCTAGTCGAATTACCACTATTACGCTCATTAAGGACTGGACAATCAAATTTCAAATGACCCTCCTGTCTACAATAGGCACACTGATTGTACCCTAACGACGATCTTTGTGAGGAGGAATCATTTCGCGATTGTGACCTATTTGATTGAAACTGTGATCTATTACGTTGCTGCGAATCATTCTGATTCGAACGCGGAGGATACGCCTGTTGCAACAACACTTTAGTTTTGAGTTCTTTCGTTTTCTTGTCAGCACGATCGTTCTCCTCTTTCTCTCTATTCTCATAATATTGGGCCGTAGCCAATATTTGAGCAGAAGTAGAAACAGCCCACGCACTTTCAGAATTTTTCAATTTGTTGCTCAAATCAGGCAATAAATTGGAAACAAATTTGTCCACAAACAACCTCTGACCACCTTCGGTACCCATGTCTTGACCACTGTGGTCGATGAAAGCCTCCTCAAATCTCGTGAAGAAATCAGAGACGCTCTCATCCTTCTTTTGCTTGCAAGCGGACAGTTTGTCCCAATTTACCTTCATGGCTGGCATAAGCGTTTTCATTAGAGTAATGATTCTCTGAGGGAGATCGGTAATGAGCTGTTCGGATTTAGCCCCACCAACTTGTCGTGTGTCTGCCGCGGTAAGAGCAGCCCAATCACCACCTAATTCTACCGCATGGTTTTCTTGACGAATCTTTGTCCATACCGGTTGCGGCACAACATTGCCAAACAGCATATCGATATCGGCAAGATTCATTATCGTAGCGTCTACGAGCTGTGATAATTCTTTATAATACCCTGCAGGATTTTTGCGAGGGTCAGGCAAAGATTGCTTTACCTGTAAAACTTCTGATCGTTTCCATGGAAGATGGATCCACACCCGCTGAAAATGTGGCAAGATCGGCGGAGCAGCGCCAGGGTTACCTGGCATCCACACTGGAGGAACCTCTCACATAGGATACTGACCAGGTGCTCCTAACGGTCCTTCAATGTCCTCTACAAACAATGCTCGAGGCATCATAGAAGGACGAAGAGACAGTAGTTGCTCGACTGCACGTCGAACATTGGTACCTACTATCATTCCGCTCGAAAACTGAAGCTGTAGATTAGTCAAGGCAGTCATTACATCATCGGATGCGTCAGCCGATATTAGGTCACGTAAAACCTTGCACATTTCTTCGAAAACATATCTTTGTGTCGGTATATTGAATTGATCGAACGTATTCAATACCGCACGTGGAGGATTCCTAGCGGGACATCTCGTCCAACCCATAGCCATATTACACAATGAGTCACGCTCCCTACCACCAGGAAGCTGACTACGTCTTTGAGGACCGTCCGAACCAGCGGACTCAAGAATAGGACCAAGAGAATTGAAGAAGTTTGCAGCTACAGAAGGAGTACGACGTCGAACAGACGGAGACAAAGAATAGCCCAGAGGGGTAACAAGAGAAGTACCAGAAACAGAGGGAACGGCAGGAGAAACCAGAACAGTAGAGGCAGCGGGAGCAGGAGTATGAGGAAGTACAAGTGGAGGAGCAGTAGGGACAGAAACAGGCAGAGGAGCGGGAACAGCTGGAAGTGCAGGGACAGGAGCTGGTTGAGGAGCAGGAACAGGGGGAACCACAGGAGCGGTGGTACCCTGTACATACGGAGGTGGTGACTTCATGAGATAAGACATTAAGGGGTCCTCGATACCTTCCTCCTTTTTGTCCGTATCCGCCGGTAAAGCAGGATAGCACTTATCTATAGACATACGTTGCAATCTATCGAAGACTTCCTTTTCCTTTTCCTCCTTATCTCACTGAAACTGCTCTGCTTTCTTTACTATGGTAGCAACTCCATCTCTCTGACTACGTTTTAACAGCCTGATTTCTCTCTGTTTGGCTTCTTTACGCCACAACCGAAAGGCATCAAACATGGCCGGCCTTGATTTTTTCTTAAACAACTTAGCCTCGAGATTATCTAGGATCGGGGTCTCGAAACTACCATGAGGTGGCCAACTAAGGACACCATCTTTTTTAGTATAGCGGATCCAATATTTATTAAAAGTAATCGGACCTAGTCCGTGCTTGCTGTAGAGCTCATACGTTGGAGTTCCAACCGGAGGTATCGGACATGAATCCTCCAATCGGGAATCCGTACCACAACAACGAAAGCAACTGAACAAAGTACTACGGCTAGGCATCTCGCACACTAGCTGAGTTTCACAAACTTCAAGGGTTACGGGATTTACCAAGTCCCAGCAATGAACAAAACCCTCGGTTTTTGGCGTCTGCAGGCGTCAAATATTACAACAAAGAACCAAGTACTAAGAACCACAAATGCAATGGAACCATGCAACAACTAAGCAACCACAACTAAGGACTCTGGGAGCGACCCACAAATACTTAACTCAAAGATCGATGGCGTCACCAGGAAGGCCCGTCAATCGTCTCGCTGTACCAAGGTCTACGCCAGATGCCAAAACAGGTCTACAGTCAGGGCAGCAGTCCGTCGCAGCCGTCAGGAGGCGGGAATATTCGCGGGAAAAGTCGTCGGGCCACTTATTTCGACAACAGGATCGATGAAGCGGGGTGCACCTTCCCTTGGAGATTTCACACGAAGTTCCTCACGATCGTCGGGCTTGGACCGGTACCACTGATGCAGCCCCACGTTGGGCGCCAACTGAAGGACTGGGTTTTCTAAGACCCAGCGGTGCCAGGGGACAACACCTGAAACCTTCGTGGGTAACCTGTTCCGGCGTACAAATGACAGAGACACGGGACACTTCCTTCGGCGTCAAAGATTCGAGGTTTATTTACTGCAGGGAACACAGAAGTCACGTGAAGTACACAGCATGTAGGTTCGCGGGATCTGATTCGAATTGCTACTGTGGGTCGCTCCTTTTATACACATTTCTCTCATAGGTTAGCATGGTACACAAAGGTTTACAACTTGGTTCCCATCATTATCCCCGAGAGGGGTCGCTTTGATGTATTCAGGGTCCGAAACATAAGTACGGAAACATTTGGTGGTTCCCAACTGTAAAAACCCATCTTCACACCATTAGTACATTCCAATCAGCAGTAAACAGATCGAAGAAGGACCAAGGACAGGTGCAGAGGAAGACAGGACAGTGGGGAGATCGGAAAGGGTGTAAAAGGGGTGGCATCGGGAAACACGAGCTACAGGCATCAAAGGGACGCGCCTAATGAGATGCATGGCTAAGACAATAGACCGGCACAGGAAGATGAGCCTCGAGCGAGGCCATCTGCCTTACAGTATCATCCCCCTCATCATAAAGACACTTTCAAAGGAAACGTGTCTTCCGCAAGAGTCTTGGGGATCCCAGGGTCGCGAAGCGGACAGCGTCCGTTCGCTGGCTTACTTGAGGGCAAGAAACAAAATGGATGCCGTATCTAAGATGGAACCCGTGGGCTCGGATGAAGAAACCCACGAAACAAACGAACGGTTTAGGTTAGCACAGCGAAACTGCGCACACCCACTAAACTCGTCATTTGCGGTTCATAGATACCAGACTCGACAATATTCGTGCGAGTCGAAAACACCACTTACAATTGTCACGGAACCTCAGACGCTCCTTTTGCCCTCATGTAGGCAAGCACTAGTCGGAATCATATTCGATATTCATCAGACCGTCTAGATGTTGCTGCAGCATAACTCTATCCAACTGAGCTGCTTTGGTAACAGGCGGCTGTCTTATACACGTCGTAGCACAGAGGCCACATAAGGCAGGACCACACTGCACACAAAGGCAACATGTGAACAGAAACGCCGCAACAACTCCGATGATCATCAGAATCTTCCAACCCCAAGTCGACATCAGGCCCCAAAACCACCCAAGTAGCGTCCAATCCCCTACGTCCACGTGTATGGACTCAGAGATCTTATGTAACTTGGAGATGGCTTGATAGACAGTCGGAGCGTTATCTGGAATGAAAATACAGCAGCTCGAATGGATCACCTTACATACTCCACCTCGATCTGCTAGAACAACGTCTAAAACCATACGGTTTCGTAACGTCATGAGCCTATCCGCCTGAAGTTCTGTGGTGATATTACCAAGGGCACTGGTAGTAATATTAGCTGTCGATTCCACCACTCGAGTCAGTTGTCTCAGGTTCCTACTATTAACCATAGGTCCCCAAAACGGAAGGAAACCCTTGAACAAGCCTCCTGCCTCTTGACCGGCAGTGTCCTCTTCGCTAATCACGCCTCTCACAACTCTAGTCTTGTGATAATCTGCATGAACAGTGAACGACGGAGGCAACAGATTTGCGATATAACATGAGCCCACAAAGTCAGAGGGCAACCATGTATACGCACGATCATGGCAGATGAAGTATGTACCCTCGGCAGCCAGAAACACAGGGGAGGAGAGCATCGGTAAGATGTAAGTCTCGGAGCAAGCACTCTCTCCAAGACTAGCTCTCGATCTTCGGCCACGACCCAGTAGACAGAAGTTACCAAGGTGGGGTACGATCCATATTGGAGATGAGCTTCTACGCTGTCTTTCATTCACTAGCGCACTATACTCCACTTTACTCAGGACCCTATAGGCTCGCACCTCCTCCTCTGGGATGAGCGACGGCTCATAGATATCTCTATCTAAATCATCGATCGCTACAGTCAAAGGCTTGTGGTACGAACCAGGGCCAAAGTGGGAAGGATATGGCTCTCGATTGGGGTAGGAATCTAGTGCACTTCGAAACATTGCTTGGAATGCTCGAGCTGAACCCAAGGAACTATAAGGAAGTACCAGATATGGAATTCCCTTATCCGTGGTATGTGGCATTAACCCACACACCCAACAATTAGTAGTGTTAACCACTAGCTGGTGCTGATGAAGGAGCTGAATAAAGGAATTGTTTCTGAATTCCGCATGTCTAGCCTGTTCGTGTTCGGGTAAGATATGGAAGGAATGAGGGGATACGGTAGAGGTAGGTTTAGGAACAGAAGTAGGAGTAGGTATGGGAGAAGGTAAGAAGTACGGTATCATGTAATACACCCCACCCGTCAATAATAAGGAAACAATTAAAAACAGAAGGAACACCTGAAACATAAAGCATTTGGTACGGGTAATTTGGTGCAGTTTGAATCTTTGCGCCTGAGCTTCTTCCAAGTCCATCAGCTTTGAGAACGCCATCCCCTAAAACCGTCCGCAACGTTTCTTGACGCACTTCGTTCTGTGTAGCAGTAGTCAATCCCTAGGAGTTCCTAGGAACCGACGGTCTTTGACCTAGCGTCAAGACCTACTAACCAGAAGGAAGTACACGCGCGGCCCTACGGTACACCTGGATGTAAGGTATTTTATATACAAGCATGAGCAAAAGTCTCTCAGCTGTGGAAGCAAAAACACATGTGGAAAAACTCAATATTTACAAAAAAATCACAATTGCATGTGTGTTTAGACTGATCGTGGCAAAGGGGTAACGTAGATGTCAAAAGGATAGAAACGAAATTTTATTAGTCTTTGGTGCTGGATCGCAAAAAGTATCGTTTCTTTCCAGGACGTGTCTGTTCGTCGAACAAAGGATGCGATGAGGGGACAGAGTTCTGTTGATCAGTCAAATGTTCAGATCTTGAGTTTTACGATGACAGATGTTCAACAATGTCTTTCTGCTGCACTGAGGATTCTCCAACAGGTTAAGCGTCGCTAAAAGGTACAAAGGTCTGCAATTTTTCAGTTTCGGGTGAAGCAATGCCTTTCCTCACCCACGAGTCCGCCGGCAAAGGTATAGGAACCTTTTTGGTGTGGGTGGCGTGCACCCAGTTCTTGCGACCTTCCAAACGGACAGCAGTTCTCGTGGCAAGGAGGACTTGAAAAGGTCCAGTGAAACGGGGCTCAAGATTATTTTTGCGAGCGAAGTTTCGTGTAACCACCCAGTCTCCCGGTTGGAGCTGGTGGCCTGGACCCTCCGTCTGCGTCGGCAGTGCTTCGTAAACCTGTTGATGAATTAACCTCAGTTTAGCAGTCAGATCATGTAGATAGTCAATCAACATTGGGTACTCAAGATTGGAAAACACACTTGGTCTAGGGACCCCCCAAACATTTGCAGGACGACCGAACACTATTTCATAGGGACTAAGCCCTACTCGGGAGTGTACAGTCGCCCTTGTTGACAACAAAGCTAGAGGCAAAGCGTCAGGCCACGAAAGACCAGTCGTAGCCTGAATCTTCGCTAGTTTGAGTTTAAGGGTGCCATTATACTCTTCAACCAAACCTGCTGACTGGGGATGATTGGCGCTATGGAACTTTTGAGTAATTCCAAGGCCCTTACACACACTCTTCATTACACTCCCTACAAACTCACTTCCGTTATCTGACCATACGATTCGCGGCATTCCATACCGAGGAAAGTATTCCTTCAGTAGGATTTTCGCAGTGGACATAGCAGTGTTGTCTTTAAGAGGGTAGGCTTCAATCCATCGGGAGAACGCACAAACCACAACTAGAACGTATTTCAGGTTATTGCATCGCTCCACATGGATAAAGTCTAGCTGGATCACTTCAAAGGGACATGAAGGGGGTGCAAAATGACCAGCAGGTGTAGGGGTTCCCTTACCAGGATTGTACATCATACATATCATGCAATTCTTCACCAATTTTTCAGCACACTTCGTAATACCATCATTCTTCCACACAGGGGATAACAACTTACAAATACCTTTCGCACTAATATGTGCTAACCCATGTGCCATCCTTACAACAGCTAACACATACGCGTCTGGCAACATCCACTTCTTGTGCTCCGACAAATCAATCCAACAACCATTTGCATCCAACATTCCCGTACTCTCTTTCCACTTCGCCTTTTCAGTCTCGGTGGCCTCATTCTGTATAACCCTGGGCGGAGTTCGCGGAGTGGGGCTTCGCGGAGCTACGCGAAGTGGGCGAGAAACTACGCCCACCTCCGCACTCCGCGTAGCCCCACTCCGCAAACACCACTGGCCGCCAGCCCCGCCACCCGCCTCCCTCCCGCCCTCCCTAAATACTTGAAATAAAAGAATCAAATAATTTAAAAGCACTTACCTTGCCGCCGCTGCCCGCCGCGTCCCCGGGGCTCGCGATCTTCCGTCTTCCGTACTAATGCGCATGCGCGGCCGCCCGCGCATGCGCATTTTCTCGTGAAAATGCGCATGCGCGGCCGCCCGCGCATGCGCATTAGTACGGAAGACGGAAGACGGAAGATAGTGAGCCCCGGGGACGCGGCGGGCAGCGGCGGCAAGGTAAGTGCTTTTTAAATTATTTCATTTCTTTATTTCAAAGTATTTAGGGAGCGCGGGAGGGAGGCGGGTGGCGGCCAGCTACGCTCCGTCTGCGGAGTGCCGCCTGGCTCCGCCAGCTCCGCAAAATGCGGAGTAGGCGGCACTACGCACACTCCGCAGACGGAGCGTAGCTGGCCGCCCACCGTTAATTCTGTATCGCTTTCACACTCTCAATGGTATCCTCACACATACTCATCTCGGTAGGCCACCTAACCGAACTCGTCACATACATTCTCGTGCTAAGGTTCCGGGCAGTCTCCTTAGCAGTCTCATCCGCAAACGCATTGCCACGACCAACGTCATCCGTCACCTTACGATGCGCACTACATTTAACAATCGCTACTAAACTCGTCATTTGCGGTTCATAGATACCAGACTCGACCATATTCGTGCGAGTCGAAAACACCACTTACAATTGTCACTGAACCTCAAGGGGTTACATCTTGATTGTTGCCTTTGCTAATGGAGGAACGGGTCGTCATTTATTCTCTAGAAAGGGTACGGATGCAAGACTTGTGGCTCGCTACAACGAGGGCAGACGTATAACCCTTGACCAATACGAAGCAGAGAGACTAATTACAGTGCTAGAAATAAGCACATATTTCAGATTGCATCCTGCTGCACATCTAAGATGACAGAATTCCCAAACGAGCCTGTTGAGCCAGTTGAATTCAAACCATTAACACAAATCAACAATCTGGTGATTCTAGATGTTGGGTAGTGAGATTACATGGGCTGCAGAGGTAGGCATGGATGGATGCAATCACGCAAGTTAGAAGAGAATGGGAATTAGGTATTGTTAGCGAATTGGAGGGTAGTCGTTTAAATCTTGCTGCACCCAAACTACATTAGTGTCTTTAAACAACGAGCACAAGCAGCTTTATTTGAAATATTTAAACCCAGAGTATCAATCAGTGTGGCACAAACTTGATCCTATCCTGCAGTTAGCCATAGAACAAAGTGTTGGACTTTAGTTGTTTTCCTCCACTGAAATATGTCTCATGAAGGTTCAAAGGAGGTAAGCCTTCCCCTCTTTCATGATTCCTCAGTTTTATAGTGCTATCCTTATCAGAATCACCATATCCCTGACAATGAGACAAGGCCCCACTGACCAGTAACTCCTCGATATGTACAGAAGATACTCTGCTCCCCTTTCTCCTATGTGTTCCAACCCCAGCCTTCAAGAATGTTAGCAATCAACATCTCCTTTCTGAGGGCTGTAGGTTGTGGTCTTCACCTCCATTAATAACACAATAAGGGGGGCAAGGGTGGGAAAATATTTAATGACCTTGCATTGTTGCAGTCCCTATAACTAAATAACAAACAATGTGCAACAATGGGTCAACACAAGAGTGCAGCAAGCTATGTGACTGTGTGTGGGAAAGGGGCACAATTCCTGAATCCCAAGTATTCTTGGTGAAAAAGTGTTCCCATCAGATACCCGTCCTGTACCGCCCTACATCACTTGGGATCCTTCACCCGAAGGAAGTGGAAAGAACCACTTAGGATTAGGTAAAGTGTAGCCTAATCAGAGTTTGAAGGAATGTGAAGTGTGTGGGTTTGAACTTAGTGTGGGTATCAGGGGGTACAAAGAATTAACATAAAGCAGTGCATAAAGTGCTCAATGTGGCAACTAAGAGTGGAAGAGTTAATATTGGGTTGTGGGAGTGGAAAATAGAGTTTAATAGAGTCCTACCCACACCCAAGGTTAAAAAACAGTGCAAGTAGTGGTAACAAATAACTACTCAGATTGTAACTAGGTCGACATGTTTCTGCAGTGAGTTGGTTCAAGGGATACCAGTCTGCTTCATCAGGACCTTCTTATTGTTAAAGTGCAACTGCTGTTATCAAAAATTATAAGTGTGTAAAAAGAATCATATCACCTGCAAGCGCCAGTGGATATGGTCCAAACAAATAGGCAATAGACAAACACACATAGAGAAAAACACACACAGTTATTAAAGATTGCTGCGAAACACAGAGATATGCTCGTGAAGTATTTGTATGCCAAGCAGTTCATGGTCAGTATTTGTAATTTCAATCAAATGTATGGGCCAGGTGCATACATCCTGGGCTTGAATCTAATTATTTCACTCACCCAAGTTCTGGGGAATGCGTTCTCCACCTCACCCGGCAACAGCTCAGGTACAAATGGAGCACCGCTCTGTTGGATGTGAGACAGAAAAAGGAAAACATGAAAGAGGAAGAGATCGCCAGAGCTCCATCCGACACCCCATTCACTCCATTAATGGGTATTTCTTTACACAAGTAGACGTGATTTATTGTTGGTATTTGCACCACCCTGAAAATTTCCACTTGATAATTTAGGTAGAAACAAACTCACATTTCGGTTTTGCACTGTTTGCTCTGTTAAGTCTAAAGCTGCCCGTTTAATGCTGCCGAAAAAGCATGGCTCAGAACAGCAAAACGGCATCTAGCTCTATATATGCATCGAGCAACCAAGCCCTGACATGGTATACCGTGTGTTTCCTGGAATGCCATACTTTCGCCAGAGTTCTGTATAAACTATTTATGCTGTGCTCAGGAGGAATAGATTCTATTTATCCAAGTAAACGGCTTCTGCGTCTTTGTTGCCGACACTTCAGAAACCGAGAGACAGCATTTCGCTCTATGTGCGCCTTTTAATGTCTGCCCCCGTGCTTTGGCGTTCTCCTCATTCTAATTACCGCGCCTTAGAAATCGATCGCCTGGAGGCGATTCCACCCAGGGAAGACTGGACTTCACAAAAGATTCCTCCCTTGCACCCCATAGCGCTTACCTGTCCGTCGGTACTCCTCGCCTTCCTCTAGGCTGACTTGTGGGAGGTACCGACTGGACACATAGAGCGAAATGCTGTCTCTCGGTTTCTGAAGTGTCGGCAACAATGAAATTACAAATACTGACCATGAACTGCTTGGCATACAAATACTTCACGAGCATATCTCTGTGTTTCGCAGCAATCTTTAATAACTGTGTGTGTTTTTCTCTATGTGTGTTTGTCTATTGCCTATTTGTTTGGACCATATCCACTGGCGCTTGCAGGTGATATGATTCTTTTTACACACTTATAATTTTTGATAACAGCAGTTGCACTTTAACAATAAGAAGGTCCTGATGAAGCAGACTGGTATCCCTTGAACCAACTCACTGCAGAAACATGTCGACCTAGTTACAATCTGAGTAGTTATTTGTTACCACTACTTGCACTGTTTTTTAACCTTGGGTGTGGGTAGGACTCTATTAAACTCTATTTTCCACTCCCACAACCCAATATTAACTCTTCCACTCTTAGTTGCCACATTGAGCACTTTATGCACTGCTTTATGTTAATTCTTTGTACCCCCTGATACCCACACTAAGTTCAAACCCACACACTTCACATTCCTTCAAACTCTGATTAGGCTACACTTTACCTAATCCTAAGTGGTTCTTTCCACTTCCTTCGGGTGAAGGATCCCAAGTGATGTAGGGCGGTACAGGACGGGTATCTGATGGGAACACTTTTTCACCAAGAATACTTGGGATTCAGGAATTGTGCCCCTTTCCCACACACAGTCACATAGCTTGCTGCACTCTTGTGTTGACCCATTGCTTCACCTCCATTAGCCATATCAGTACCTGAGATTCCAAAATGAATCCCACAGGACATTATGTCATATACCATACACAAGCACATATAGATCCCAGCACACACATGCAAGTATTATGCAGTGTCCTGACACTGCACACAAACCCCAGTAGTCCAAGGCTTAGCTAAGTATATGCAAACAAATGATAGACGGAATGCTGAAAAATCATACTTTCTTTTGCTCACCATGCCACCGCAGTTTAGAACCAGCCATATACAGTTCAGGCTGGACTGCTCGCATTGGGTGCAGGGTCAAGACTGATTTGCATATGGCTGGGTCCAAACTGGAATGGCATGGTGAGCAAAACAATGATGGATTTAGGCCCTGATCTCTGTACTGGGGTGAAATTATGACATTGTTTTGCATTTTGTCTATCAATTGTTCTTTTTGCATTTATCACCCCGAGTGGGACGGGAATGCTCAGACGTGCTCTCCATGCCACTGGAGTATAGCTATCCTGGCTGATGAGGGCTGAAAGCCCGAAACCGGTCCTAGGATGCTTGTTTCCAGTCCTGGGCGAACCTGGCGTGGCAGTTCGGGCTGGACTGTTCGCATTGGGCCCAGGGTCTAGACTGATTTTCATATGGCTGCGTCCAAACTGGAATTGCATGGTGAGCAAAACAATGATGGATTTAGGCCCAGACCTCTGTACTGGGGTGAATGTATGACTTTGGTCTGCATTCTATCCATCAATTTTTCTTTTTGCATTTATCACCACGAGTGGGACAGGTATGCCCAGACTTGGGTCCTCTTGTTGTATGGCGTTTTAGGATCCGAGCAAAATTTACCAATTCATGCCCTTATATAGGTATAATTCACATGGCCCTTATATAGACATAGAAATCATACCCACATTTAGACATAACCAAACCAGTCCAAATACAGGCATGGCTACTTGCACTAGTTCCAAAAAACGTTTTCTTTGAAAACTCGGCTTCAGCAGTCAGAGACATTCCCTGACTTGAATATTGATTTGTCCTAGAAATCATGGCGTTTTCAAAGAAATACCATTCCCTTGGGGTTCTTTGATGACGTTATTATGTCCGACTTTACATCAAACTAGGCACCTTCGAGGTATAAATATGCCTACACTTGCCCTAGCAATTACACAGTGGTTCGGAGCAGCTCAACTACCTACTTGCCCGACACAGCTCGCTACAGCAAGTGCCGAAGGTAGCCGACCCTCCAGCTGACGCACTGACAGAGATTCTGTCCTTTCTCTCACTAAGAAACCAGCTCCAGTATTTCCAAGCTCCCCTCGTGGGTGTGGGGAAATCGAGACCCGAGACAGAGATACCAGACTTCCTTCATTCTAAAACCAAGGAACTGAGCTAATTAGACCCTAGAAGAAATCTGGGTAGATTCTTGGCAAAGAAAAACTAAACCTATGCTACACCTCATTTACTTCTTCCCTTGTTCTAGACTTAGGTTAGGTGCATTAAGGGCAGGCGTATTTTAGAAGCACAAGTTGAGTACGTTTCAGCCTTTGATATTTATGTATGTATTTATCTATGGTATAGGAATCATACCATGCCTTTACAGTATTATTTTATAAAACTCTTCTTACTGTACGCATTATACTTCGCAACCAGTTTTACGATTGTAGCAGTTCATTTTACTTGTCTGAGAAAGATGACCGTTCAATAAACCCTTTTATTGAAAAAGCCTGTCTCTCTATTTCTCTGCACCTCTGATGAAACGAAGCATGGCAGATTGACTTAGTAAAATATCTATTTATTGTTTCCACTAATCTGAAGATCAGTTTTATTCTTGGGGAAACAATGTTGTCATGTTTATGCGGTTGTCAGAAACGAATCCCTTCTTGTTTATTTGAGAAAGTGACCTCTGAGTTAGCTGGCACTCATAATTATGTCTAATATATTCGGTAGAGACCTAGTAGACATAAGTCCTACCTCACACCTATAGGATATGTTATTCCAATGCGCAGAGCCTATTGGGAATATAAGAACTACACTACACCGTGCTCTCCATGCCATTTGGAGCTAAGCTATCTGGGCTGATAACGGCTGAAAGCCCGAAACCGGTGCTAGGATGCTTGTTTCTTGTCCATGGAGGACCTGGCATGGCAGTTCGGGCTGGACTGCTCCCATTGGGCGGAGGGTCATGACTGATTTGCATATGGCTGGGTCCAAACTGGAATGGCATGGTGAGCAGAAAAATGATGGAATTAGGCTCATAGCTCTGTACTGGGGTGAATGTATGACATTGTTCTGCATTCTGTCCATCAATTTTTCTTTTTGTATTTATCACCCCGAGTGGGACGGATATGCCCAGACATCAGTCCCGTGCTCTCCATGCCACTTGGAGTCAAGCTATCCTGGCTGATGAGGGCTGAAAGCCCAAAACTATTCCTAGGATGCTTGTTTCCAGTCCATGGAGGACCTGGCCTGGCAGTTCGGGCTGGACTGTTCCCATTGGGCGCAGGGTCTAGACTGATTTACATATGGCTGGGTCCAAACTGGATTGGCATGGTGAGCAAAAAATGATGGATTTAGGCACAGATCTCTGTACTGGGGTGAATATGTGACATTGTTCTGCATTCTTTCCTCCAATTGTTCTTTTTGCATTTATCACCCCAAGTGGGACGGGAATGCTCACACATGGGTCCTGTGCTCTCCATTCCAACGGAGTCAAGCTAACCTGGCTGATGAGGGCTGAAAGCCCCACACCGGGCTTAGGATGCTTGTTTCCAGTCCAGGGTGGACAAGGCCTGGCAGTTCGGGCTGGACTGTTCCCATTGGGTGCAGGGTCTAGACTGATTTGTATATGGCTGGGTCCAAACTGGATTGGCATTGTGAGAAAAAAAGGATGGATTTAAGCACAGATGTCTGTACTGGGGTGAATGTATGACATTGTTCTGCATTCTTTCCATCAATTGTTCTTTTTGTATTTATCACCCCAAGTGGAACAGGTTTCCCCAGATGTGGGTCCCGTGCTCTCCATGCCACCGGAGTCGAGCTATCCTGGTTGATTAGGGCTGAAAGCCGAAACTGGTCTTAGAATGCTTGTTTCCAGTCCAAGGAGGACCTGACCGGGCAGTTCAGGCTGGACTGTTCCCATTGGGCTCAGGGTCAAGACTGATTTGCATATGGCTAGGTCCAAATTGGAATGGCATGGTGAGCAAAAAGCGATAGATTTAGACCTGGATCTCTGTACTGGGGTGAATGTATGACTTTGTTGTGTATTCTGACCATCAATTGTTCTTTGAGCTAAGTATACAGCAGTGAACTCTACATTAGGGGAATGGTAGGTATCATACCTGTGACACAGGTAGAAAGGCTTGTTCACACCACTGATCCTTACTTAACACAAAAAGGGTCTGCTGCTTCCACAGCAATCATGTTACTTAACTTCAGCAAAAGTCAGCAGCCTTCTACTACTGTCAGGGTAGCCATGGTGCACACTTACAGACATGAGATAGGCCTAGGTCACGGCGCGCAACCATGATCTATGTTTACCCATGATGAAAAATATCAGTTCCAAGGATCTAGATATCCATGCAACTGAGGCACTCAGGAAATGGGTGCCCTTCCATCCCATGCAGGGACTTGTCAGTTTCAATACCTGGCCTGATTTGGCTTTTGAGAACAAGTGTTTAATAAACTGTCAAGAATTGTGGACTTCCTCCTGGAAGGATGACCCACAGTGGTTCTTCTGAGATATGCGCATCCTGTCTTAAAATCCATCAGCAGATTCACAGCAATATGCTTGCATCTTGCCAAGCGTAGAGTTGCAATGTCTATGTGTAAAGGGCCTGGACCTTGTTTGAAGGATTGGATTAGCGAACCAACAACGTGTAATTTGTATCAGCCGTACCATATGTGGAATCATTTCACAAACATATCTGGGGTCCCTTGAGGTTCCAAAGGGTGTCTCAACTGTATAGTAATAAGTCCCTAACACATGAGTAAAACAGATTACAATAGAACATAAGATAAGGGCACTGTCCAAATGCAAAAACGCATTGGATGCGCCAAATGCGATGCCCTTGTTGACAGTCTTTCAAATGAACTCCGAACATAGAACCACCCTAGCGAATAATCAGTCATTTTGAAACTGATGTAGTGATAATACCACTCACAGGTCGAAAGGTTGCAGTCAAAACAGTTAGTTAAATGTTATTGAAAAGATTATTTTGATGGGCCAATACACATATAAAGGTCCCAGAATTTGTATATAGGTCCCATGTAAAATGCCCTGCATTAATTCTTACGCCTGGTTTGATCAGGAGTAGGGTGACGAGTGAAGGCGTAGAGTGACGCAGCAAAATCTTGTCAATTTCACTGCGCCAGTTCTACGTGGCTTTTCGCATGGGAAAGCTTACCCTGCATACATTATACCTGGCACAGGTATAATGTACCGCAGGGCTTTACAACGTGAAGCATCCACCTAGATGTGTCACGTTGTGAATGGGCCGCAACTTTTATGCCTCTGCTGCATCACATAAGTGACGCAACGGCAGCGTAAAAGTGACTCAAGGGGCTTGTAAATCTGACCTAAGGCATTGCTTTGAGGATGGCCAAATCCCAGATGGCTTGCAAGAATTGTGGATCCCCAACGCAACTCCGATTATCAGAAAGTAAACTATTACAAATTCATTGTCATTTGATTTGAAATTTTGAAAAAATTCCTCTCTTTTCGACTTTGTACGCCATATCCATTAAGGGTGAAGCATCTCATATTCTTGCATCTAGAAATCCTTTCAGTGCTGAAAAGTTGGCCTGGATTTGCTAAACTTTCACGCAATGCAACACAGCAGTGGAACTTGCTGCACTGTATTTCGTGAAAGTAAGACGGCAGAAACACACCATATGTGCAGATATGGCAAACTACTGCTCTCCGCTTGCACTGACGCACTTGTGGAAGATGGTGCAAAAGCAGGCATCTTTGCACCATGACCCAAAAGTGCCTGCTTTGTGGTCAGAATATCTTTTGTGAAAGAACGGGTACCTTCCTGCATAACAATTATTCCTAGGAGCGTTTTCACTTTGAATATTTGTTGCATAATTCACCACACATGTACAGAGAAAGTAAAGAGGAGAAATAAAGATAATTCTCCTACCTCAACTAGTCAAACAATTTTTGTTCAAACCCACGTTGGGGGAGGCACGAGCACCCCATGCCTCACACATGAATCTCCGCGATGAAAGGTAACGCAAGGCAAAGCTGCGTTTTGTCTTGTATTTTTTTTTCTAAGCCATGCAAATTGGTCTTAGCGTGATTTAGAAAATCTTACATACATTTTGTGATAGGCTGCATAAAAAAATCACACTACCCTGATGCAAAATATTAGAAATTCTGGGACTAGATACCTACGACGTGTGAACCAGATTCCCAAATGTTGACTTGCACATCTGAAAGGGGAAGTTTGCGGCTTCCATTTGTGCCCGTGTGTATGTTTGCTGCTTGCACGTCCAGATTAAAAAAATCGAACGGACTCACTGGTAGAAGGAGGGTTGGCTATGAAAGAACCTTGCAGGCTTATACGTCCTGACATAACCACCAATGTATCCCCTTTGGTCTTATTCCCGCCCTACTGGCTGTCTACCTTTTTGAAACCGCCTCAGCCACCTGCCTTGCTGCTTTGTTCGAGAGTCTGCCATGGCAGTTCCAAGACTCTGACACTGAACAGAGCACTCTAGTCAGACAGCCTACTGACAGGTTTATAGTCAGAAATACAAGCCGCATGTGGAGGCCTTGTATCAGAGTAATACTGCTTAGAGAAACATGAACCCTCTAGAATTGATGAGAAATCAGTGCTTCCTATGAGCTGAAAAATAAGTAACCCAGCAAAACCTGCAAAAAAGTACTTGTCAAAGCCCAATGTGCTTTAAATAAATGCAGAAACGTAAACAAACGTTATCTCTGAGTTTTGGAAAATTCGAAATCTCTTAGTAAAGTGAGCATTGGAAGAATAAGACCACATCCTGAAATTGCACTTGTCAAATTGTCAATATAGTTCAGAGGTATGTTGGAACCTCCTTTAATTCTAAGTGGCTTTGGAATTCTTAGGCTTCCATGAGGCACTTGGAGAAGAGAAATGACGCCTGTTCACTTAACCAAATCCATGTCTTTCCAGCAATTTGGCAAAGGGGATAGTTGCCTGAATCCAGCGTTCCGCCAAACCCTGGGAGCAAGTGAGGAATTATCTAACTAATGCCACACTAAGAGGAAAGAAAACCACCTCCAAAGACGTCGGAAGGGCTCGAGGTAGCAGAATGGGTCCCAGGGGAACTTGGCACGAGCCGATGTCCCCCTGGGGTATTTCGCGCAATGGGATGTCCCATGCCCTCTGATTGGCTGTTTGGGTGTTTGGAGGGGCTGCTCAGGCGCGGGGAGGGAGCGGGAGGTGCAACGTCACTCAGCTCGAGTGAGGCAGCAGTGGCGTCGTGTTTTTAGCCGTCAGCTGAGAGGAATTCCTGTCAGCGCTCAATTATTTATGTGACTTCTTTGTTCGACGGAGGGAAGAGCATTCGAGCCATGTCGGCGGAGGATATTGTCAGGGAGGCAATAAGAGCACTGGTGGCGGTGAGGCGCTCTGATTTATTGCGCCCAGGTGCTGTGGTGGAAGGCTCTGTCGAGGTGAAGCGTCCTCGGCGTCTAGCAGCAGAGGGGGTGAGTCGCGCTGTCGCTCCTTATAGGTCCGTAGCAGGCAGTTCCACAGAGACTGTATGTCAGGGAAAAATGCCAGCTGTGAGACCAAGGAGAGCGCGCTCCTCGGGCAGGAGTACTCGAGGGAAGAACCCCCCCCCACAGCGTTCAGCCTCAGCCCCATGTGTTGTGAGGGGAGGTCAGATGGCTTTTGAAACACAAGCTAGGAAGAGGGCAGGAAAGCGCAGAGGCAAAGCCAGCTTTGCGCTAGATACTAGAGTTCGTCATGTGCAGTTATGTGAGGAGGCGCTATTCAGTGAGAGCAGCGCAGGAGTTGACAAGGTGGCACAGGCGCCAGGAGTTTCTTTTCTTCAAAAGGAAGCGTCATTTTCAGGAGAAATACCCACAACGAGCTATGCTGTTGCCAAGGCTAGCAATAGAATTGAAATTGCGCCAGAGGTTTGCTTTGAGGGCCAAAAGAATGCATTAGTGGATTATTCCAGTGACAGCGAAGAGGAAGATTTTGTCTAGTTGGAAGCTGTTAAGTTTGAAGGTGTTGTGAGAGGAGAGTCTGCGTCGGTGGAGCACAACATGCAGCGAATGTATTCAGACTGTCAAGAAGTTTTGTTACCTCAGCCTAGAGGCCCCCCACGGGTTTTGAGTGGCGCAGACTTCTTTTATGAGGAGCCACATTCCTCTGGTGACAAATATGATTTTCAGCCTGTTGGGGGAGTTTTGTGGGATAAGCAAGGTGGGGAAAGTTCTGGTTGGGTGGGGGGTCAGAGTGGGAGTGGGGTCGTCCACGGTGACAGTGAGATGGTTGAGTTTTTTCTAGAGTCCAGGCCTCCTCCGCGCCACCCAAGCGTGGAGTTTGATTCTGATATGGGTCCACAGCAAGGGCAGTGGGTTTGGGTGAACCACGCTGATATGCGCAAGAAGCACTTATCTGGATTTCCACTGGATCAGGTAAAAGGTAGGTTGAGAGCTGTTCCTCGCTGGAGCGGCAGGAACTTTGCAACGGGCTCTGGTCGCAGTTCTTTGGTACAGAGTTCTATTCCTATTAGAGCGAAGCAAAGTGCGGTTTTGGGGTCGGGCGGGATACCCGAAGCGAATCTGGTGCGGATTTTGGGTCATTGGCCGGGCGCTTTACACAGAGACCCGTGGCTGATGTTGCAAATTATGATGTTGACACTGGTAATGGTTCTATGCCGAGCAATACTCTTGTGGATACGGAATTTCAGGATCTGGATGGTGCTGATTATGATGACTTTGACAAAGAAAATAGGGTTTATTTAAGGGATTGGGTGTCTAAAGAAGCGACTTCTGGTTTGGGCGGACAGGAGTTTGGGGTGAGGTCATCTCACCTCTTCTAGTGTATTTCAGAGATCTGGAGCGGCATTCTCTGCAGATCGTGCACGGTATGGCGGACATCATCAGCATGATGGTCTTAAGGAGTTTCAACAAAGGGCTACACAGCTGCCAGCAGGTAAGGAAGACTAGTGGGGTGCATGGACACGGCCTTTGGTAAGCAGCCCACGTGTGGGGCCTGTGGAGGGTGGTAATGATAGGATGGCAAAGGGTCAAGAAGATTTGGGCTCAGTGCAACAGGATACTCCTCAGTCAAGTTTGGGGTCTAGGGGGCAGAAGGAAAGGGAGAGAGGGGTGAGCCCTGGGTCATCAGTAGGTAGTTCTTTGCGGAGTGAGAATCAGGTGAGTGGTCGTACAAAATTACCTTATATGGGTGTGGCCATGTTCTTGGGCACTCACTTATCGCAAAGGACAAGACAGAGAATTTGGAGCCACAACTATGTGGATATTTTTAGGCTTTTGCATAGAGATCTGCAGGCTAGAGAAGGTTCTAAGGAGGAAGAGCTGGAATTGTCCCGCCGCCCAAAAGTGCCTAAAACAATAGAGAATTGGATGGCGGCTTTGATTATATATGCAAGTGTCTATTGTGAACGTTATCCAGAGAGGGCGGTGGCACTTTTTAAATACATAGATATCATCAGGAGGGCACATCTACAGGCAGGGGGATATGCTTGGTTGAATTATGATAAAGAATTCCGGGCTAGGGTGAGTCTCTTTCACAATAAACCGTGGGGGGAAGTGGACCAGGAGTTGTGGCTCCAATGGCTGTCAGGGCACCCGTCATCAAACACGATTCATACAGCCAGTTGTTTACCAATAACATACCGGCCCTTTCTGCAGCGTCCCGCCTCAATGGGGGCGGGTGGATTTGGGAGAGGACAGTTGCCTACCACGGGAGCGTGTTGGGGTTTCAATCGTGGCTCCTGTGTGCGTCAGTATTGCAAATTCAAACACGAATGTGCGCAGTGTGGGGGTAGA
The DNA here is from genome assembly GCF_964263255.1 of Lissotriton vulgaris. Lineage (NCBI taxonomy): Eukaryota > Metazoa > Chordata > Amphibia > Caudata > Salamandridae > Lissotriton > Lissotriton vulgaris. The sequence continues at coordinate 365,979 of NW_028250985.1, forward strand.
CACGCTATTTTCCAATGCTTTCCCAATCAACACCAAGGGGACCATGGGAGGGGGCAGAGAGGACAAGGTACACTTCCACCACTTATACTAAAAGGCTCCTACCCCAATTAGACTTCAGGCGATGCTGCAGTGTCTGGAAGCCTACCCGGATAATGAGGCTGCAGTTAAATTGATCTGGGGTTTTAGGTTAGGCTTTCGCATTGGGTATCAAGGTCCTCGCGTTCTGCGCTGGGCTGAAAACTTAAAATCAGTGAAAGAGTTGCCTAATGTGGTACGAGCTAAATTGCAGAAAGAACTGGATTTGGGTAGAATAGTGGGTCCTTTCTCACATTGTCCCCTACCTAATTTGATGGTATCGCCTCTGGGAGTTATTCCAAAAAAGGCCCAAGGTGAGTTCCGGCTTATTCACCATTTGTCTTGGCCAGAAGGGCAATCAGTAAATGATTTCATCTCGACGGATGACACAGAGGTGTCATATGCTTCCGTCGATGATGCTTTACAGATGGTTCGCAAGGCTGGTAGGGGAGCGCAACTTGCAAAATGTGATATTGAGGCGGCTTTTCGGTTGTTACCCATCCATCCCATGGATTTTGAATTATTGGGCATGTACTTTGAAGACGCATATTATGTTGACCGTGTGTTGCCAATGGGATGTTCTATTTCCTGTTCCCTGTTCGAGATTTTTAGCAAGTTTTTGGAATGGTGTGTTATACATAGGTCCGGGCATGCAGCAGTTTGTCACTACCTGGATGACTTTTTGTTTAACGGTAAGGCAGGAAGTGATCAGTGCAGCAGAACTCCTAAAATGCGTCATAATAGGTCAAATGTAATAGGGTCCCTCAACTATTTAGCATGCACTTTAATTTTCCCAAACCCTTTCAACATCTTCCTCAAAATGAACCCTATCTGTACCGTCTTTCCCAACAACAACTGGCTGTAAAATGAAATACCTGCAAGTCTGCCTGAAATCGTTGTATGAGACAAACCTTTGTCCATTAAATATAATACAAATTCCAACATAAACTGTTCACTCTCAACTGCTGTACCATCCCGCTCAAGATCCGAAGCATAAAGCAAAAACTCAGACCACGCTTGCTGGTAACTCCTTCTCGAGCCGATGTCCCCCTGGGGTATTTCGCGCAATGGGATGTCCATGCGCTCTGATTGGCTGTTTGGGTGTTGGGAGGGGCTGCTCAGGCACGGGGAGGGAGCGGGAGGTGCGACGTCACTCAGCTCGAGTGAGGCTGCAGTGGCGTTGTGTTTTTGGCCCACCCACCCGCTCTAGCTTTCAAAGGTTGGGAAGGGTGTTTGTTCGTCTTTTATAACTGTTAATATTGGCTGTTTTTTCAAAAAAAAAAAAAGAAGAAGAAAAAGAGAGAAATATGTCACTTTAGGGCAGTATTGACAGTCTCCTTTTGTGTTATATGTTTTTTAGGCGTGTTCTTAGGGGATAGGATAATCTAGAGCGGATTCATCCTACTCAATGGGGGGGGGGTTGGGAGGGTAGGTGGGAAGGAAAAAGGAAAAGTTGGAAATAATATTGGTTTGGTGTTAAACAAGTTATGGATTGTTGGCAAATAATAAAGAATTGGGAATGGTGATGTATACCAATTTGGTAAAAGGTTTTTGGGAAATTTTACAAAGTGTACGTTTAATAAAGGCAATGTTGCGGAGTCTGTCTTTGGCTGTCCTAATAATAAAAGTGACCTTTTATGCTATCTAGCAGAGTCGTGTGGAGTGTCCTTATTTGCGCGAGGGATAGATGCGGAGATCGTACTGCGTGAGAACACCACCTAGTTCCTGGAAAAAAGCCGCGAGTCGCTGAGAGGAGTGGAGAGCCCAAGATGGCCGTGAACTGAAGAGATCAACTGCTGTGACCAAACAAGATCATCAGAGCACCGGACCTCCTGCTAAAGGCGGCTACGAGGTCAGTGCAACAGGCGACCATTGCGACCCTAACGTCAGCCCCTCCCGAGTATGTAGTGCAGGAGAGAAACAGCCCCCAGACCTGCAAAGGCGAGCCAGAACCAAAAGCAAGGCAGGGGGTCGCCATCTTAACAGAGCCGCGCAAGACGCCGCAAAGGAGGAACACACGTAGGAAGACAAAGGGAAGGGAGGGTCAGAGAGCAACATGAGACTAGGTTCGTTGGCAATAAGAGATCTGGTTAAGCGATTGGGCAACTGTGGAGCCACTAAACCACAGACAGGTGCACATAGATTTGGACTCAGACTGCTGAGCGTTACCTAACCGCACGCCAGATCCAAAAGAGGAGTAAGGGGCCAGAAAAGAAAAGAAGGGTCTGCCACTCTGAAGGGGGGAAAAAAAGTGCAGCAACGCGAATTGCGCAAACCCACAAAGAACAAAAAGCACTGGGAGGAGCAAAATAAACATAGAGGAGCACAGAAGATCCCCATAAAACAATAACACAGGAACAAACAGAAACAACAAAAGCGAGGACAAGCAGTACTCTTGGGGCACAGAATCCGAGTAGAACCTTAGGAGTGAAAGCCGGGGGGTAAAGCTGCAGAGGGATAGCAGGCACAGCTCATAGTGGGGACCCAGACCTTCGCAGCATCCCAGGAGAACCGGCTGGAGGGGTGACAGCGCAAGACACAATAGAACAAACAAATCACAGAACAGCGAAACGATACGTGGAAAGTTCAAGTCCAGAAACAAGACCAGGGCATAACAGGACCAGAAAGGTGAGCAAACGGTAATCGCGCATGTGTCCAGGAGCACATCATCGCCCAGGCTCACTCACCCCTCAGGAGCCAAAACCGGCAGTAAGGCGCTACAGCTAGGAAGGTCACAGAAGATGCAGCTCAGCTGGAACCAGGGCACAGAACAATTCAGCAGACAGCTTTCCGGTCCCACTGAAGAACAGCGACTGATGACAGCTACCTCAAAACTACAATCGATCTGAGCAAGGACCTGCCGCCCACTGCTGGAGAAAGGGATAGGACTCAACCCACAAGTGCAAACAAAAACAGTGGGCGAACACACCAGAGGCCACAAGGAACCTCAACAAAGGCCAAAACACACCAAAAAAGGGGGCGGCGGTCGAGTACTGCTTACAGAAGGGGTGGCGGCAACAAGATAGTCACGTAAATGGAGGGAACAAGGGAAGGCACACAGCATACCGGCATCAAGACAAGAGTTTGGGACGAGGGGAGGGCCCTCAAAACAACAAGACAAAGACACACAACAAGCACCACTGATTTTCAAAAAAGCTCAAAGCGAACTGTTACAAGCACTCACCTATCAACCCATAGCACGGAAAGGGACAGGAGATTCGAGCTACATCAAGCGAAGCGAGGACTAATAACCATGCCTGGGAACGAGAGCAAAATTGCGCAGCAAACAAAGAAAAAGAGAGGTGACACTCTAACAGACTCGCCCATCAAACACAAGCCAGATATCAATAGCACACTGGACATGATCCTGAAAAAGCTGGCGGAGGTCCATGATCTAGCCAAAACAACAAAACAAACTACGGATGCAATACAACTAGAACTGGCCGCCGTCAGAGCGGACATCCATGCGGCAAATAACAGACTGTCAGTGGTGGAGCAAAGGGTTAGCAATGTTAGGTTTTGGGGCTAGTCCTCTTTCCATGACCATGTTCTTGATGTCACATGACTTACCTGTGCAGACTTAAGCCGGGTCTGCCTTTTCCACAGTGCTTGGTATCTATCCATGTTGGTTTCAGGTCCTGTTCCTTGGTTGGTTTTCGGATTATTCCTTCTGCTGCTCACGGGCTCGTGAGCAGGTTTCTTGGACTTTTCGGCTGTTCCTGAGTTCCCCTGTTTCCTTCATGTGGTCCCTCCCCTCCCATTCACTCCGTTACCTGCGGTGTTATCCGATGCTATTCCGTAGGCTCTAGTACTCAGCCTGACTAGGGCACTGGGGCTCCAGCTCCCTTTCTTTAGACAACGAGACCTTGTGGGTCGGGCAACAGCGGAGTACAGATTACAGCGCGGTGTCTTGGACTGAGACGCTTTGGACTTCCGCGTTGTTTTGGAACCTATCGGCTTTGTTGTGCCGGTTTGGACGATTTCCGGTGCTTTCTGGTTTGCACGGCATGGAGAACGCGCTGAGAGCACCTACGGTTTGTTGTTGCCCCGTTCTTTATCTTTTTGAGTATTTTGGGTTCCAAACGAATACTCAGGGGGTTTTTTGTGTCGCTTTTTCGAATTTTTCCCCCTTATTAAGGGTTTTTGTTTCTACGAGAGGATTGCTTCAGGATTTCCTTGCATTGAACCGGCCCCCTCCTCTGGATAACGTGTGCACCCATTGGATGTCTTCATAACGAGCACCCTGCATTCTAAACTGGTAAGGAGGTCATTGTGTGTTTATAGGGGCATGGTCATGGATAAAAGGGAATGAGGGTTGTAATAGAATTCAGAGCAGACCGTTAAAGCAGTGTCTTGTTCCATAGGTGCAGAGCTGTGGAGATAAAGAATCCCCTGGCCTTTACTACGCGGGTGGAAGCAATCATCCCTGTCCTTTCCTTTTGTTCCTTTTTTCCGCCCCGCCCCTTTGCTCATTTGTTCACTCATTGTTTGTCAGCCAGTGAGTGGCACATGGGTAGGGGTAGTGGATCGGGTCATACATCGCTCCTGCAGTGTACGGGCATTGGAGGTGGAAACTAACAGAATACCAAGTCCACGAAAATTACAACACTGCCTGAGCGAGTATGGATGAGCAGTTAGGGGGAGCTACTAGTGTTCCTACTATGCAGGACCTGATGGGAGCTATAGCGGCTTTACAAAATCAGGTACAGGATTTAATACAGGAGAATGTGGGATTGAAGCAAGAATTAGGGGCAGTGAAGACCAGAGAACAGTTACAACAACGTGGTCCAGGGCCAGTTATACAGCCTGCAAAATTCAGTATACAGGAGGGACAGGACAGGGTGCTACCGGTGGGGTTCCCTTAGCTGTTACTGTTACAACACCTGTTCCTGTGCCTTTGGCACCCCCAGAGAGGTTTACAGGGGACAGTGAAAAGTTTGGTACATTTATGAACCAGTGCCAATTGCATTTTATGTGCAGGCCTAATGCCTTCCCTGATGATTCCGCCAAAGTTGCTTTCACCTTCTCGTATTTGGCTGGCACCGCTGCTCAGTGGTCTAGCCCTCTTGTGAATAGCGATGACCAGGTGTTGTACAATTACACTGCTTTCAAGGATCTAATGTGGGGATTGTTCGCTAAGCATGCCTTTATGCAGGCTAGCGATGCGGAGCTCCTAAATTTACGGCAGGGCAGGCAGGATCTGCTAACGTATATTTCCACATTTAACAGATTGGTGTCTGAAACCCAGTGGCCAATGGCTAAGAGGACTTCCTTGTTTTATCAGGGTCTTTGTGAGGATCTTAAGGATGTGGTTTCTCAGGTGGTGGATCCCCCAGACGACTGTGCTGCTTTTATTGATCTTGTAGTGAAACTCAACCATCGATTGTCAGAGAGACGCGGGGATCGGAATCGATTCCAGGTGTCTCGAGGAGGTTATGTTAAGCCTGAGGTGACGCCTGTTGGGGAACATAAGACTGTGTCAGAACCAATGGAGATAGGAGGGGTTAGAGGCCCATTGACAATGGTTGAGAAGAAACGACGAAGGGAACTAAATTTCTGTTTGTATTGTGGTTAGGGAGGCCATTATGCGAGAGAATGTCCAGTGAAGCCTTCTGGTGTTTTGTATAGCAAGAAGGTAGCTTGTATTCACCATGTAGGCGGTCGTATTTGTAGAAATGAAACAAAGGAGACATATTAGGTCCTGGGCGTCATTGACTGTGTGCCTAGAAATTTCATCATTGCCGCTTTTCTTTTGCTGTCTGATAGCAACAGAGTGCCGGTGTCGGTGTTATTGGATTCTGGTGCCACAGGGAATTTTATCGATATCTCTTTGGCAGAGAAGTTAGAGCATCCTTGTTGTTATAAAGAGCAGCCAGAGCCAGTAAGGGCGATAGATGGAACAGAGTTAACTTCCGGTTCCATTACACGTCAGACAGTTCCTTTGCGTTTGCTGTGTGAGAATGGACACTCCGAGTTGGTGTGCTTTGATTTAATTGATGCCCCATCCTTTGGGTTAGTGTTAGGAGTGCCTTGGCTCCAGGAGCACAATCCCAGGATCGATTGGGTTCAACGTTTGGTAACCCTGGATTCCCTACATTGTTTGAAGCATTGTTATCAGGAGGCGAGTGAGGGGGTGTCCCCTTTGTCATGTGCACTAACTGATGTGGGCTCTGTTCCTTTGCAATATGCGGCATATAGGGATGTTTTTGATGAGGGCCAGGCTCAGAGTCTCCCACCTCACCGGTCCTTTGACTGTAAGATAGATGTGGTACCTGGGGTTCCACTGCCGTGTAGTTGCATTTATGCACTTTAGGAACCCGAGGAGTTGCATCTTAAAGATTATCTGGACGAGATGTTAAGGTTGGGGTTCATTCGTCCCTCTAGTTCGCCCGTGTCCTCGGCAATCTTCTTCATTCCAAAGAGGGAGGGCACGTTGCGCGCTTGTGTGGACTACAGGGCCCTGAATAAGGCCACGGTGAAGAACAAGTACCCGCTTCCACTCATCCCTGTGCTATTAGTTCAGCTGCGAAAAGCTACGGTTTTTACCAAATTGGACTTGCGCTGTGCATACCATCTGATACGTGTTCATCCCGGGGATGAGTGGAAGACGGCGTTTAAAACCAAACATGGCTTGTTCGAATATTGTGTAATGCCGTTTGGCTTATGTAATGCGCCGGCGGCCTTTCAGTTATTTATTAATGAGGTCCTCCGTGATTATCTGGATAGAAGTGTCATCGTCTATCTGGATGATATATTAATCTTCTTGGAGACCGGTGCTGAACATCAAGAACATGTGACACAGGTACTGCAGAAACTGCAACAACATCGTCTGTATGCCAAATTATAGAAGTGTCAGTTCAGCACACATAAGGTGGAGTTTCTGGGTTTTATCATTTCAGCAGGAGGTATTCAGATGGACCCTCGAACGATAAAAGCTATTGTTACTTGGCCTATACCATCATCGGTCAAGCATATTCAGGTCCTGTTGGGGTTCGCCAATTTTTATCGGCGTTTTATTTCCCATTTCTCCGACATAGTGGCACCTATGACACGATTGTTGAGGAAGGGGGTTCCCTTTGTTTGGTCTACTGAGGCTCAGGACGCTTTCCAGACGTTACTGGGGAAATTTACTACGGCACCTGTTTTGGTGCATCCTGATCCTGCCCTGCCGTTTTTTGTGGAAACGGATGCTTCGTTGTGCGCTGTTGGTGGGGTGTTGTCCCAAAGAGACGTAGAGACTGGATACATGCACCCCATTGCCTTCTTTTCAAAGACTCTGTTGCCAGCGGAGCGTAATTATACAGTGTCCGAGAGGGAGCTGCTGGCTGTTAAATTGTCCTTTGAGGAGTGGCGACATTATTTGTGGGGGGCTCGGCATACCATCACAATTTACACTGACCACAAAAATCTGGAGTTTTTCCGTTCTGCTCGTGCTTTGACACCACACCAAATGCGGTGGGTTCTTTTTTTTAACGAGTATGACTTTGTCATAACCTATAGACCCGCAACACAGCAGATTAAGTCAGATGCTCTTTCCCAGATTCACGTTGATCTTAGGGATGTTGGGTCTGCGAAGGACGACAGACCTATGATCGATGGTGATAAAATTGTAGGGGTCACCATGACCGATGACTTTCTCTCAGTAGTAAAGGAACAATTGTGTCAGGTGGATCTGGTGCCTTGGTTGTCGTTGCCCCAGGTCTTGGTCCAGGATGGGTTACTGTATCATGACGGTCGATTGTTTGTTCCCCCTGTCTTGAGAGAGGTGGTTCTGCAATGGTGCCATGCGTCGGCATTGGTGGCGCATCCTGGAGTGCAGAAAACGAAAGAGCTGTGTTTGCAATGGTTTTGGTGGGATACATTGGGTCGAGACATTCAGGGTTATGTGGCAGCTTGCACTGTTTGTGCCATCAGTAAGCCCACCCGTAGTAAACCATCCAGTTTGCTGCAACCCTTGGAGGTACCTCCGGCTCCCTGGCATACCATTAGCATGGATTTTGTTACTGACATTCCCTCTGTGGCTGGCTTCACCGCTGTTCTTGTGGCAGTGGACCTGTTTACGAAAATGGCACATTTAATCCCACTAACCAAGATCCCTACTGCTAGAGAGATGGCCATGGTATTTATGAATTCGGTTGTGAGGATACACGGATTGCCGTCGGCGATAGTGTCTGAGAGGGGGGCTCAGTTTGTGTCCCATTTCTGGACGGAGCTTTGTTCAGTGCTCAAGGTGGAAATAAGGCTGTCGTCTGCCTATCATCCGCAGTCTGACAGGCAGACCGAACGCACCAACCAAACCATGGAGCAGTATTTGAGGTGCCTTGTGTCATCATTGTCTTGTGATTGGGTGATGGCTCTTCCTGTAGCGGAGTTTGCTTATAATAATAGTCTGCATTCCACTTTGGGTATGACACCTTTCTATTGTTCACTGGGGTACCATTCTAAGGCTTTAGCCATCCAACCTACGGGGCGTGTGCCAGCCATAGATGACGTGTGTAAGCGGTTGAGTGACATCTGGGGTATAGCATGAGTACAGTTGCTCAAAGCTAAGGCAGACATGAAAGTACAGGCGGATAAGCACAGGGCGCCTGCTCCTTCTTATCAGGTGGGTGAGCAGGTTTGGTTGGCCACCTGTAACCTCAGACTGCAGGGGTCCCGTAAATTGCAACCTCGATACGTGGGTCCCTTTCCGATAGTGCAGGTGGTCACTCCTGTGGCTATGAAACTGGAGTTACCTGGGGAGTATAGGGTCCATCCCGTGTTCCATACATCTCTGTTAAAACCGTATGTGCCTTCTCAACAGGTTTTGCCGCCCCCTCCTCCTTTGCTAGTTGATGGACAGGAGGAGTTTGAGGTTCACGCTATCATTGATTCATGGCGTAGGAGGGGTCGCTTATTTTATCTGGTGGACTGGAAAGGCTATACACCCGAGGATCGAACCTGGGAACCTGCTGGGGGGGTTCATGCACCAAGGTTGGTCAGGATGTACCATAGACAGCATCCCTCTAAGCCTCGTCCGGTGGGGAGGATTGTTGGGGGGGTACTGTTAGGTTTTGGGGCTAGTCCTCTTTCCATGACCATGTTCCTGATGCCACATGACTTACCTGTGCAGACTTAAGCCTGGTCTGCCTTTTCCACAGTGCTTGGTATCTATCCATGTTGGTTTCAGGTCCTGTTCCTTGATTGGTTTTCAGATTATTCCTTCTGCTGCTCACGGGCTCGTGAGCAGGTTTCTTGGACTTTTCGGCTGTTCCTGAGTTCCACTGTTTCCTTTGTGTGGTCTCTCCCCTCCCCTTCACTCCGTTACCTGCGGTGTTTCCGGTGCTATTCAATATGCTCTAGTACTCAGCCTGACTAAGGCGCTGGGGCTCCAGCTCCCTTTCTTTAGACAACGAGACCTTGTGGGTCGGGCAACAGCGGAGTACAGATTACAGCGCGGTGTCTTGGACTGAGACGCTTTAGACTTCCGCGATGTTTTGGAACCTATCTGCTTTGTTGTGCCGGTTTGGACGTTTTCCGGTGCTTTCTGGTTTGCACGGCACGGAGAACGCGCTGAGAGCACCTACGGTTTGTTGTTGCCCCGTTCTTTACCTTTTTGAGTATTTTGGGTTCCAAGCGAATACTCAGGGTGTTTTTGTGTCGCTTATTCAACTTTTTCCCCCTTATTGCGGGTTCTTGTTTCTACGAGAGGATTGCTTCAGGATTTCCTTGCATTGAACCGCCCCCCTCCTCTGGATAACGTGTGCACCCATTGGATGTCTTCATAACAAGCACCCTGCATTCTAAACTGGTAAGGAGGCCATTGTGTGTTTATAGGGTCATGGTCATGGATTAAAGGGAATGAGGGTTGTTATAGAATTCAGAGCAGACCGTTAAAGCAGTGTCTTGTTCCATAGGTGCAGAGCTGTGGAGACAAAGAATCCCCTGGCCTAGCTGGTGGAAGCAATCATCCCTGTCCTTTCCCTTTGTTCCTTTTTTCCCTCCCCCTCCCCATTGCTCATTTGTTCAGTCATTGTTTGTCAGCCAGTGAGTGGCACATGGGTAGGGGTAGTGGATCGGGTCATACATCGCTCCTGCAGGGTACGGGCATTGGAGGTGGAAACTAACAAGCAACATAGAAGAAGGAGATCAACAGACAAATAAAGCACTCATGGCGCTAACCAAGACAACGGCAATACTCCAAAGGCAGATGGCAGAACAAGATGACCGTAACAGAAGGGGGAACATAAGAATTCTAGGCGTCCCGGAGGGAGAGGAGGACAAAACAGGTTCCTGAAAGGCCCTTTTAGAAGAACTAATCCCCAAAGTCACGAACATCAAATTCGACAACCCTTTTGAGCTAGTTAAAGCATACAGAGTGTTGGCCTTCAAAACCACAAACAGGGTGGGCCCACAACCGATAATCTGCAAACCGCTCCGATCACATCATACAGAGGCCATATTTGGAATAGCAAAAAAAAGCCAAAACGTGCAATGGAACAGCCACAAGATAATCTTCACACAGGATTACTCAAAACCTACTGTTGACACAAAAAAAGGATTCCTGGCTCTGAGAGACAAGCTAAGGAAGGAGAACATCATGTTCTCATTTGTAGGTCTCACAAGATTCAGAATTAACGGTAAAGGGAAAACACACTTCTTCGAGGACCGATCGGAGTTGTCTAGATACCTACAAGGTCCATTACACCAGGAAATGGAAACCTCGCAAGCAGGTTCGAGCAAGAGAAGAGCTTCACCAGAGCCAAGAGCCAAATGAGTGGGAGGAACTAAGACCCAGGATGCACAACGCACAATCAGAGACAAAACCTTATCTACCTCAGATCACATGTGCCTACCTCAGGATCAAATAAAGGACCAAGCGTATCTACCTCAAACTGATCCACTACCAACCACTGCTTTTTGGGTAACGAAGGGAACCAACATATATCGACCACAAGAGACTGGGAGCAAAACACAATAGGTCGAACAGGTCACCATGGGGAGCCAAAAGAGACTAAAACAACAGCATATCCTTTTGTCTGGCTGGCATAGATGGGAGCATCTGGTCGCAGGGCACGGTGAAGAAGGACCAAAGATAACAGTACTCCCCGAAAGGAAGGACAAGTTCAAAAGTACATAAGCTAAGTAGGATCAGATGGAAAGCGAGGAAGGAAGGGGAGGAGAAAATATTAGTTATTATATCAGAATACGGAGCTTAGAGGCTCCTAGGGGGACAGATTGAGGATCTTGCTGTCACACATCCGGAATACGATGGTTTGGAACAGGGGGGGGAGGGAGGGGGTGAAGGGAGGGAGGGGATGTCTGTTATGTCTGTACTGTTTGTCTTTTATATACACCTTAATTCTATCCACTGTCCACTATCCTACCTTAATCTTTCTAGCTACATTTCCGCATACAAGGAAGGACATGAATCCAGGAGCTGTGGGAGAGTAAAGAGGACCCAAAAGGGGGGTATTGATGCCCCTCACCAACTAGCTGAGATAATGAAACAGGAAAGAGGGGGAGGAACACACTACGAGAGGAGGAAAGGGAGAACGGCGAACAACCCCCGTAGCAAATGGCTCAAAATAACATGAACTCTTTGGCATCTAACCTAAAGATAGTCTCTCTAAATGTTAAAGGCCTGAATCAGCCAGCCAAGAGTAAAGAAATTCTAGACTACCTAGCAAAGACCAAAGGAGACGTTTTCCTGCTGCAGGAGATCAGGCTATCCTTGGAAGATGCCGAACGACTCAAAGCGAGGTGGATCGGCCAGGTGGCCTGCTCACCCGCAGTGGAGAAAAAGTGGAGGGTTAATCACTCTGTTAAACAAGATCTCGAAACTAACAGTAGAGAGCCAACAAGGAGGATTCTAATAACGCAACTGAAAAGGGGAGGAATCCATACATGCAGTGAACATTTACGGTCCCAAAACAGACAACACTGAATTCTGGGAAGGGGTCTCAGAAAGACTGGAGACAATCTCCCAGAATGACCTACCGGTCATGGCAGGTGACTTCAATTTAGCACTAGACCACACACTTGACAGACAATCACATTGCCACTCACGTCCCCCAAACGCACACAACACCCTAAAGAACATATGCACCAGATTCAATCTAAAGGACCCCAGGAGTCTAAAACACCCCGACACTAGAGAGTACACCTTCTACTCCAACCAACACAACTCGTACAGCAGGATCAACTACATACTCATCACAGGCTCACACACTCACTTAATAGAATACACAGACATTGCGACCAGAACTATCTCAGACCATTCATGCATCAGCTTCAGATGAGCGGTCGACACAACGAGGACCTCCCATGCAGGTGGAGGCTCAATAGTGACGTCTTGGCAGACAAGGCTAACATAAACAAAATAACAGAAACCATTAAAGAGTACATATTGACACACTAGACACGGACCCCAAGATCATGTGGGATGCTCTCAAGGCAACAGTCAGAGGTACAATAATAGGAATCAAGGCCAAAATGAACAGAGATGGTAACCTCCAACTGACCCAACTAGAAAAGGACATTCAAAGGTTAGAGACATCCCATATATCGGATAAAAAGAACGGCAACGCACTAACAGAGCTTACAAAGAAAAAATTCGAATACAACAACATTCTGAGCGAGAGGGCCGGACTGTGGGTGAACAAATATCAGGCAATTAACCTCTGAGAGGCTAATAAAGCAGGGAAGATCCTAGCCTCCTATCTTAAACACAAACAAAGACAGCACACCATCTCATCAATCACCGACTCAAGCAACAATAAACCAAGACACAAGGAGATACTAAGAATATTTAGAGAGTTTTACGTAGACCTGTACAAAAACGATCAAGCACAAGACCAGCCTGGCTGTGCAGCCTACCTGGGCAGACTAAACCTCCCAAAGATAACGAACGAAGAAGCGTAGACACTCGGATGGCAAATTAGCTCAACATAAATTGAGATGGCGGTGAAGTCTCTCAAAGACAATAAGGCGCCGGGACCAGATGGATGCACGGCCTCTTTCTGTAAGACGTTCCTTACACAACTGCTCCCTACCATGAAAAAAGTGTTCAACCACTGCGAAGGTACAGGAGCTGTTTCACATACCATGATGGAGGCAAATATAATAGTTATCCTGAAGGAAGGCAAAGACACACAGCTACCCCAAAACTACAGGCCCATCCCAATAATCAATGTAGACTGCTAGATTTACACCAAAATCCTAGCCTCTGGGCTGAACACGGTACTCCCACATATGATAAGCAACTCGCAGGTGGGATTTCTAAAGGCGCGCATGTCACAAGATAACACCAGACTCCTATGCCACATACTGGAAAGGGCCTGCAGGATAGAGGTACCGGCAGTGACGATCACACTAGATGCAGAGAAAGCCTTGGATAGGGTATCCTGGCACTTCTTCGAGCAATGTATGTGGACATACAACTTGGGAGAAGCGTATACTCAGAAAGTAATGGCTCTATATGAAAACTCCAAACCTCGGAGAGTAGTCATGGGGCGGTCTCTGAACCCTTTACCCTACAACGAGGAACAAGACATGGCTGCCCCCTGTTCCCCTGGTTGTTTCTGCTGACCCTAGAACCGCTGATCAGGGATATCAGGTGCAACAAAGAGATAAAAGGGATCACCATCAATGTGGTCACAGTTAAACTAGCAGCATATGCGGACAACATTCTCATAGTCACAAGGAATCCCAACTCCTCCATCACAGCCCTCATTGAGACCATAGGGAATTATTCAAGTCACTCTGGCTACAAGCTAAACAGGGTCTAGTCAGAATGTAAACCACTAAACATCCACACCACTAGAGAGATATTGGGGAACTCAGGCATAGCCTGGCAAACTGGTTTCATTAAATACATACATTTCGGCAAAGACCTAAAAAACAACACTCAACCAAAATGAAAAACTTCTCCTAGAAAAGACAAAGACACTGTTGGAGGCCTAGGGCCAGATGTAGGAGCCCTAATACCGGCTCCTACATCTGGCCCTAGGCCTCCAACAGTGTCTTTACCGTTACCGACCGGTATTAGGGTTTTCTGATGTAGGGGGCCTATATTTTACCGATTCTGTAAATTTACAGAATCGGTAAATTTACAGAATCGGTCAAATACTGAATCAGTATATTTACAGATTCGGTAAATCCATATGTAGGTGACACTCCTAAGAGTGCCACAGGCCCTTAAGAGTCAGTATTTTACCACCCAATCCCATTGGGTGGTAAAATACCGAATTCAGGTGTGCATGCACATCTGTGCATGCACACCTATGCAATGTGACACACAGACATGCCCTTAGGGCATGTATGTGTGCCACATGGCACACAAGCCTGTACTTGGGGTGCTAGAGGGTGTCAAAGTGACACCCCCTGGACCCTTGCAGGATTCGGTATTTACCGATTCGGTAAATACCGAATCGGTATTGCCCATTGATTCCTATGGGCTTCAAGGCCCATAGGAATCAATGGGCAATACCAATTCGGTATTTACCGAATCGGTAAATACCGAATGTTAACGATTCGGTAATTCAAAATTCAAAATTAGCTACATCTCCCTCCTTCTAATTTACCGATTCATAAATACCGAATCGGTAAAATTCGGTATTTATGAGTCGGTAAATTAGAGTTACCTACATCTAGCCCTAAGCCTCCTAAATTCCTGACATGGTGGAGGAGAGTAGAGACAATAAAAATGATGATCTACCCAATGGTCAACTACCTGTCGGGTATGCTCCCGCTCATACTCTCGGACGAGTTGCATCGCAAATGGACAAAATGATTAACAATTTCTTTTGGCGGGGTAAAAAAGAGAGAATATGCCTTATAAAAACTAAGGCTAAACAAAAAAATGGGGGGTCAAAATATGGCAGACTTTAAAACATTCCAATCTGCTTTTCTAGGCAACCTGGAACCAATCGCGCTCCTTACAGTCAACAAACAGGCACAAGTGGGAAACCCAATACCCAAAAACACTAGAAATGCCCTGCTTAAAGTAGACTAAAAAATCGAACACAGCGTGAAAAACTTAATGTGGGAATCACTCTGGGCAAACAGAAGATCAAATACAGGGGGAAACTGCTCTCCATAGATACATGGAAAAGCCTAGGTATCTCATATCCTGCGCAGCTGGAGGAGGGTGGAAGCTCCTCCTCCTTCAGCATGCTAAAAACAAAACACAATTTACCAGACATAGAACTGTACAACCTCTTTAAAATAAAAACAGCCCTGGCCAAAGCAAAACTATCAAAGCACAAACCCTCAATCATCCAATACTTGACAAATATCAACAGAATATGCCACCAGGCATCACACCTATACAGATTACTACGTCCCAGCTCCTCAAAAATCAATGACAAAATAATCACTTACTGGGAGGAACAACTCGGCTCAACTCTCAGCGAGAAGGAACGCCACCTCCTCTAGGCCTCCCCCACACAAAACAAAGTCTCCCCGGCTTTAGCGCAGACTAAATTCAGGCTCCTACACAAAACATACTGGACCCCAGCGCGCCTGATGACTCCAGGCCTGAGGGAAAATGACCAGTGCTGAGATTGAGACAAGGGTAAGGGACACCTGGCACACCTCATCTACCCTTGCCTCAAAGCTAAAAAATTCTGGGGAAAAGTATTCACCTTCATAAATAAAACTTTGGGATGCACACTAAAAGCTGACTTTGTCACTTTTGCCACTGCTTTCATGACAACAGAGTTAAAATCACAGATAGACAGAGACCTGCTGGATCTCCTAATAACAGCGGCAGTCAAAATAGTACTCACCAAATGGCAGGACACTTCCAAAGCAACTTTCAAGAGGTGGCTCAACTGGGTGACGTTCCTTCGAGGCGCTGACAACACCGCCCTGCGAAACTCACCATGGAGGCAACCCAACAGGGGGATGTGGGCATCCGTGGGCGAGCTCCTAGACCCGTATGAACCGCCATGAATAAGTACTAACCAATCTAACAAATGGCTCTGTACATCACCCACACAGGGTTCAAAACTCTGCTGCGCAGCAAGTAAACCCTGTATGCTACTTCTTTTTCTCTCTACAATAATTCCTATCCTTTCCCCTTTATTCACACTACTCTCTTCTTACTGTGATAGTTGATAGGGGGCAGCCAAGCGTATATACTGTGTAACTGTACCACCTGCTTCATAGCCATTGTGGGCTGCAACCTTGTAATGACAAGGCGTGGATGATTATATGTTATATGTTTTATGTTGTAAAAACAATAAAAAATATATTGAAATTAAAAAAAATGGTCTGTCCCGTATAATATGTACGATATAAGGTATAAGCCTAATTTCCTGGTAGCAATGGAATTATGCGCTTCCACTCCCATACATGGTATGGTCTTTGGTGCGCAGAGGCCTACAATGTAGTTCAAAAGGCCCATAGGAATGAATGAGGAGTATTCCTTATTTGCGATTAGCAATTTGCTAATCGCAAATAAGATAGCAATTTGAAGGGTGCCAGGGGTGTCCAAAGGACACCCTGTAGCACCCCTTAAATGCTCATTTCAACAGGTGTTGCGCACACACATGTCCAAAGGACATGTGTGCGTGTAACATGCAACTTAGAAAAATGCTTTTAAAAGCATTTTTCTAAGTTTTCGCAATTTACCACAAGGTTTGACCTCGCGGTAAATAGCGGCCGAAAATTGCGAATTCGCAATTTTAAAATGTTTCAAGAAAAGCATTTAAGGAATCTCTAATAGAGATTACTTGAATGCTATTCCTCGCAAAATTGCGATTTTCTAAATAGCGAATTTTGCATTTGGGATGATGAATCCCAAATGCAAAAATTGCACTCGCAAAGGGCCATATTCTCAGAATCTGGCCCTTTGCGAGCGCAAATATGATTGACCTTCCAACAGACCTGCCTTTGCCGTGTTGGATTTTGTGAGGACACTCTGTGCAACTTTCTCCACGCCTTGCGGAACCCGCTGCGCGGGTCCCGCTTCGCAGAGGGGCGCTTATCTTCCTGGGGTGAAGCTGCTGCTGGGGTACATCAGGGGCCGAGGGCTGCGAGCAAGAGGGCTGGGACTCCATTTCCCAGGAGCCCCAGCAACCCGCCCCCGCTCCACCTGGGCTGCTCTCCCTCCCCGCCCCGCCCCCAACGACCAGGTGAATTAAATACCGGCTTGCCCTGCAGTTCGTGGGACCTTCCAACAGACCTGCCTCTGCCGTCTTGGATTTTGTGAGGACACTCTGTGCAACTTTCTCCACGCCTCGTGGAACCCGCTGCGCGGGTCCCGCTTTGCAGAGGGGCGCTTATCTTCCTGGGGTGAAGCTGCTGCTGGGGTACATCAGGGGCCGAGGGCTGCGAGCAAGAGGGCTGGGAGTCCATTTCCCAGGAGCCCCAGCAACCCGCCCCCGCTCCACCTGGGCTGCTCTCCCTCCCCGCCCCGCCCCCAATGACCAGCCCACCTCCACCACAGCCATAAACTAACGCGTGAGTACCGCTGCGCGGGAGCGCGCGGGAGCGTCCCGGGAGAAGCCCGGGACAAGGGCGGGACCGTCTGTGGCCGTCAGTGGCCAAAGGAGGCCGGGCTGGGCCATACCCCTTATCCTTTCCCACCCAAACTCTGGTTGAACTCTGACTGTGCATAAGGTGATGCCCTCACCGCCAACACGTGAAATTCCATCAAGGGAGGGGGGTAGTAATACTGGGATGCTGGATAACTACTTCAAATCCGCCAAAGGAGATGGGGGCAAAGAAAACTCCCTAGAGAGACGCAGGGCGGACCGTCGGCGATCTATTGAATCAATGAAGAGTAGACCCCTGACAGAAATTATCCCGTATCCTATTTCTCAAGAGGAGGGTACTCCCCCCAATAGCTTAAATCCGACGACCATTGAGGACTTCCCCCTCTTACTTCGGGAAATCCCAAGTACCCCTGGCATGTTGCCTGAAAAAGTCGCAGACACAACTCCATCCCTGCCATCTGACACTCCAGTTAACCAGGTTACTCAATCTCCCCCCCGAATATGAATAAGAAGAGCAAGCCAAAGCAAAGTGTTGTGGTGGAGTTGCACAGGCCTCCACCTAGTAAACGCTGTAGGAAGTCCACAGGGGGGCGGGGGAAAACCAAACTATCTCACCTAGATTTTGGAAAAAAACATAAAAATGCACTCCAATCTGGGAAGGACAATGAGACCGCGCCTATCGCTGTCCCCCCCAAAGATCCAAGCCCCAGTATAGCTGCTATTAACAGCGTTCCAGTGGCCAACACACCCAACACAAACCCCCCTCTCACATCCATAGGGAGTATAGAATTCTTGTTTCGTTCCCTTTTGCAGCCTATTGGTGATAGCCTGAAAAAGGTTGAGATAAGGCTGACTATACTAGAGACATCCCTTACTACCTTAAACACCCTAGTTAGTAAGCAATCCAAGGATGTGGGACCTCATCTCCCTGTAGGAAATCCCCCTAAAACAGGAGCCTTACAGGGTACCAACATAGTCCCCCCCCGGGGAGTTTCTACTGCTCCCCCCCTGCAGCAACTAATGGCTATTCCAGTCCAGGCACCGCGTAATAATCCAACTCATAGGCCTTCACAACCAATAGACTCTGCCCCCCAAAGTTCTCAGACTGGGACCAATGATGGCCTCCCCGAAGCTGGCAGCACCCTCCTTCTTCCCCCGGGGCGACCAGTCCCAAGACCACGGAGACCAGATCTTCCGCCAGAAGCTAACAATCTAACGGTGGTGTTAGCAGGTGCTCCTCAACTAAGAACTGGCGAAAATGAAGATTACCAATCCCTAAAGAAAAAGGTGATCAAGTGGCTAAATTGGAACCGACCCTTACCATCTCATTTTAATAACGAGATTATTATGGTCAGAAGGGTCCCTTGGTTAGGGAAGACCAGAAAAACAATAATAGGGGACTGCATTCTGGTAACTTTTAAAGACCCGGGCACCGTTTTGCATATTTGTGAAGGAGTAAATCGATCACTGGATTCCACCATCCAGACCCTCCCAGTATCCTTCTTCTTCCCTCCTATTCGCATGCACTATGCTCCTCCGCATGACGAATGGATAAGGGTGGAACGTAGATGCGGACACAAAGCATATGCACAGCACCCTAATTTCCAAGTGCCTGATACACCGTATTCCCACTTCAACCGCTTTAACTGCTTGAACAACTTGGATGGGGTTGACTGACTCTCTGTTCACAACCCAGTGACTCTGGATAATGGCACCGACGGAGTTCTTGATCCATCTCCCCCGATCGCTGGTAAAATTCCTGGTCTATTGAATGTTACGGTGACTCAGGATAATGGCTCTTGCAGACTCTCTGATCCACTCGCCCATAGTGTTGGCAATGATCCTGAACTATTAAATGGACCAGAGCTCCTGGATTATGGCCCCTGCAGTCCCCCTGAGCCATCTGCCCCCACCATTGGTAACATGCAAGAACTATTGATCGAAACAGCACCTGTAACCATCGCCTCCAACCCTTCTGGCACGGCAACTGACACCCCCGAACACCTAAGGCTAATCTGCTGGAATGTTGCTGGTCTTGCCAACAAACTGGGAGACCCGGACTGGGTAAATTACATCGAGACTGGAGATGTATGTATGTTCCAGGAAACCTGGGCTAGAGAGAATTATGGTCATCAAGGCTACATGTCCTTTTCCATCTCAGCTAGGTGGGAAGGCAAGGGCCGTCCGTCAGGGGGGCTTACGATCTGGGTTGCATCTCATCTAGGCTGCACGGCAACACGTTGTCGGCTAACTCAGAGAACATTCTTGTGGTTTCATTATCCTGGCCTAACCAAGCCAAACTTGTGTTAATTAACATCTATTCTAGGCCAGTGGGAATTGCAAAGGAATCAACGACCATAGATGAACTCACGAACTTTATATCTGAACTACCGAGTGATTCATTCTATGTGGTGGGAGGGGATTTTAATTCTCATTTTGAGCCACTCCCTGGTCTTTTGGAGGGGTTCTCATCGGAAGAAGAGGCCAGATGGGCAGTCCCCCCAGTGGAAGCTCCCCCCCCTAAGGCTTGGACCCCACTAGCACTACAAATCACAGCTCTAACCCTAAAGTTCGGAATCAGAGCCTGTAACGGGCGAATGAAATCAGATATACCCAGTAAAACCACCTACAACAGACTGGGAAGAGAGTCTCGCCTGGATTATGTCCTGGCCCAAATAGTGAAGTGGCCGACTATTCAGGATTTTAGGGTTATGGAACGGTCAGATAGCGACCATAATGCGCTCGAGCTCGACCTTGTCAATCCTGGCCCTCAAGTCCCTGTGACCAATGTGGAAGGGAACAAACCTGCGCTTCTCCTGGAAAATAGTAGGAGAAGAATCAGGTGGGAGCACTTGGTTACAAGAAAGAACAAACTCCCCATGCTCTATGAGGGGATAACTCCCATCTTGGAAACTGTGGGGAGCTTGGACAACGAGGCAAGCAATAATGATTCCCGGGCTAAATTGTACAAGGCTCATGAGGACCTTATAAAAGCTGCGGCCCCTCATCTCTCTAGTAGCTCACGAAAACCTAGACAGGGGCGGCAAGGTAAAACAACTTGGTATAATCCGGCATGCAGACGGGCAAAAGCAGAACTCCTCAGACTTATTAAGGAGGGACTTGGGGGGGATAGCCTAAGACAAAGCAGGCGGGCTTACAAGAAACTAGTTGCCCACGCTAAGGCCGAGTGGGAGGAAAATCAGTGGGAAGAACTTAGCAAGGCCCTAGCGATCCAAAACCAACGTCTCTTCTGGAGGATAGTGAATGGGGGGTCGGGGCACCTTCAATCGGCAATAGAGCCCAATATTGCCCCAGGGGTGTGGCAGGCTCACTTCCAGTCTCTTTACAGCTCTGAGCCGGGAGAATCTCCTACTGTCACCGAGGTTGGTTGGCCAGGCTATGAAGGAGAGCTGATAACGCTGGGTGAGGTCACCGCTGCCATCTCAGGTCTTGCTTCTGGAAAGGCGCCAGGACTGGATGGCTTACCTGGGGATATGTTCAAACAGGAGCCCATTGTATGGGCCCCCTACCTTACTGCCCTTTTCAATGGAGTTCTAAGCGGCATGGAAATTCCTGGTACTTGGCTGGGGGCAGAGGTGGTCCCTATCTTTAAAAAGGGCTCGCCTCTCCTCCCGGCCAACTACAGACCCATCAGCTTAATCGACGTGGCACAGAAGCTGTTTGGCAGGGTTTTGCTGAATCGACTCCAGGATTGGATGGAAGAGGTGGGTGCCCTTAGTCCCTATCAGGCGCGATTTAGGAAGGGGGTATCCACAGTGGACCAGGTTTTTAGGTTGAATCTTATTTATTGGAGGGCAGCAATATTCGAGGGCGGCAGTCTGTACACAATTTTTGTGGACTTACGGGCCGCATTCGATCTGGTGCCCAGGGGAAAACTCTGGAGCGTCTTGGCAGAGATGGGCGTCCCCCCGGACATCCTAGTAATCTTACAGAGGCTCCACCATAATAATTATGCCCGAGTGAGGTGTGGGAGGTCGGGGGAATTGACCAATAGATTCCCCGTTGACCGAGGGGTAAGGCAGGGTTGTGTGTTGGCACCGACCCTGTTTTGCCTCTTCGTCAACGGGGTAATCGCCCACCTAAATGCCACCGACTATACTGACGCCCCCAAACTCAATGGCAGCAGGGTGCCCGCAATCATGTTTGCGGACGACACCCTGCTGCTATCTAAAACCCCCATGGGGGCACAGAGGATCCTTGATTCATTTGTAGCCTTCTGTACGGACAGGGGGCTAGAAATCAATGCGGCCAAAACTAAATTCATGGTTTTAAATCCAAGCCAAAAATTGCGGCCGAATCCGCAATTGGGAGCAGTACGGCTTGAGAGGGTTGCCACCTTTGAATATCTAGGTGTGACTCTTAATGAAACCATGACTTGGGGATCCCACCAGAGCAGGGCGAACCTCAAACTTATACAAACCACAGGGGGTATCGCCCGGATGATGACCGGCTCTTCATATCGCCCGTTGGGGGCCCTAATCCAGATATACAAGGCTCAGGCCAGGGGAGCGATCATGTACGGGGCGGAACTGTGGGGACACACACCATGCCGTAGCCTGTCACTAACAGAAAACAAGTTTATAAGACAGATAACCGCGCTTCCCCCCAGTACCCCGCTCCTCCCCTTGAGGCTTGACCTCGGTCTACGACCATTATCTGATGAAATAAGCCTGAGACCCATAGCCTTCTGGCGTAGGTTATGGAGCAGTAATGACCTAGCAGCATACAGGGCGGAACTGGCAGAATTATTGAACCACCCAAAAGCGCTCCGTATCCCTTGGGTCAAAAACATCCAATCCACCTGCATGGAACTAGGGCTCCCTGACCTATGGACTGACCCCGCGAATGCCGCACTGAACATCTCTAAAAGGTCCCTGACTAACGTATACCACGAACACAAATTAGCTAGGGCCCGAGTTACCCAGGCAGAAGGGTCTCTATCCTCTGTGTTTTTGCAATGCAAGGACCTTTATAGGTTTGAGAGGGCATTGGATCCGATCTTTCCGGTACTTGCTAGGAAGCTGTTTCTCCAATGGAGATACGGCTCACTGCCCTTCCGGTCCTTTACAAGTACTTGGTCATCGCCCCCCACTACGACGCAGTGCTTGGCCTGTGATGCTTTGGAGGAAACTGATTTACATGTGGCCTTCTTCTGCCCAGCCTACAGGGCAGCGCGGAAATACTGGCTTCTCCCATTGATTAGGAATATGGGTGGCAGGGAATATGCTCCAATGTACAGGACTTTAAAATCTGATCTCTCTGGCCCGACTGTCCTCGCATTATCAAAATTTCTTACCTATGTTTGGCATACGCGCAACCGTATTTTAAAGGTGTTGGGCCCCCCTTAAAATTTTAGACGCACCGTTTTTATAGTATTTTTACATATGTACTTCCAATGTTTTAATGCTTTGACTTATTGTAACTGTATATGTGTACTGTTTTCTTTTATGGCCAAATGGCCGAAATAAAGATTGGAAAGTCTAAGATTGATGAATCAGGCTGTATGTCTTATGCATGCTTCAATGAATGAGTAACGCACCTCCACACAGGCCTGGTCATGTGCCACGTGCACATGCTAGACGTGACTATTCTGCATGTCTGCAGCAGAGGTTGTGCAAACTCAGAACAATTTCTTGATTTATTTCTGTGAATGCAGCCATGTGCAAAATGTACTATTGTTCTTTTAAAACTTTTAACGAAACTGGTCCTTTCAAGTACTCACTCTACAGACGTATACCAACAGCCACACCCCTTGAAAGTGAGTACCAAACCGGCTCTCTTACTGAATATAAAGCAAATTTAACAGTTCTTTCCAAAGATTTGGCAGAATATCACAATAAAAATACAATGTAGTGGGTATGTCATGGAATGCATCACTGTGGTGAACTTCTGTAATACATAACTGATTTATTATTTTCTAGGTAAAAATGTATTATGTCGAATATCATATACATTATATGAAGTAAAAGGCAATACAACTGCTGACATGTTTTTATTATTTTTATTAAGCTAGAAGGCCAAGTGATTATCTGTATTTGCATGTGTCAAATCTAAGATTTTTTGTAGAAATTAATAGCACATTCATTCGAAATGCTTAAATGGATTATGCTGCTGACACATGGGTGTGAAGTTTGATTAGCAATGACCTAAAATATTGAAAAAATAAAAGTGCAAATTGTAGCAGCTTATGCTTTCTTTGCCTCATAATGTTCATTGGTTGTTAAGAATACAAAACTATAAAGGTGTTCTTAACTTCTTTATTTGGACCAACACGTTTGCTCCTAACATGGTGCGAAGCGGCAGTCAGCTCGGCGATCAGCTGGTAACTGTCGTATGTGACAGGTATCAGCTGGTGACCTCACTGCTGGAACGGTGTCCTCGCAGGGACACTGGGAAGCACGTCTAGTAAGGTGTCCTAGGAGGGACGCAAGTATTATAAACACAATACATCCCCCTCCCTTGGGGGTAATGGGAACAGTAGAAACAGATAGAAAACATAAGGTTCCACTATCCACAAATGTAGTCCTTAAGTTTAGCTGGCGGTCCCAACAGTCTGCTGGTCCTGCTAATGTCCACCGGTCTCGCCAAGTCATAGGTTGGAATGACAGGTAGTCTGCGCCTTGCGCCTGCAGGTCTGGATGAAGGAACAGAACGGTCCGCTGGCTGGGTGTCTTCATGTATACCTTCATCGCTCCTGTCACCTGGGGTGGCAGGAAATTCAATGTCAGATTCAGTGTCAGAAAAATACAGTCTTGCAACACTCCCATTCTGTGCCCTGGATTGCCCTGCAGTGGCATCTAAAGGTGTGTTGTCCACTCTGGCATTCCCAGGATGTTTTTGGGCCGACAGTGCAGAGAAATGCCAGACCTTTCCATCACTCAGGCGTGCGGAATTACAGTACACTTCATGGACGGTAAGAGGTTTGGTGTATCTCTCTTGACCCTTGCCGACATGTCCACTCTTTCTTACCTTTACCACATCGCCCGCCCTGATTTGCACAGCCTTGCATCCATGTTTCTTGTCATAGTAATTCTTACTTCTGCTTTGTGCTTGGGCCAGTTTTTCTTCCACCATTTCCGAAGACCAGTGTACTCTGCGGGCAGCCTTAACCCAACCCACATTGTCCTTTGTAAGTGGGGTCCGTCCGCGCATAAGTTCGAAAGGGCTGTGGCCAGTAGATTCACATGGTGTTATTCTGTAAGCCCACACTGTTTTCATTATTTTCTTTTTCCAATCCAGTTCGTTTGAGGTGGCTATCTGTAAGATACCTTTTAGTACTCTGTTAAACCTCTCTACGGCACCGTTTCCTGCTGGATGGTATATAGACGTTGTCTTGTGTTCAATGTGGTGCCTTTCCATGTAGTCCTTGAACAGGTCTGAGGCGAACTGTGCGCCATTGTCACTTACTACTTTCTTTGGTAAACCTTCGCGCGTGAAAGTGTCTTCCAAGAATTGGACCACGTGCTGGGAGTCTGCCTTTTTTGTGATTCTCACTTCAGGCCACTTAGTGTAGTGGTCAATTATTACAATTATATACTGCAGTTCCTTCTCATTCCTTCTCATTACCAAACGCTAATTAAGAGCTCCTCCGCAGCCCTTGTTTTTTTTCTTTTCAGATGGACATGAACTAGGCAACCCTCTCTTGTGATAAACCTGTAATCTTAGCGCCGGGACACCCCCGCTGGAGGTAGCCGCGCGCTTTATAAGCTTCTTAAATAAATAAATAAATCTGACACTGGCCCCATTATGTCTACTCCTATTCTTTCCCAAGGCATGGACGGGCTCTGTATTGGCTGCAGGGGTGGCCTGTAGGTCACTTGTGTTTTGTCAGCTTCCACACACAACTTGCAGTTCCTTACATTTCTTTCCACGTCTCGGCTGATACCCAGCCACCAATACATGTTTTTCACCCTGTTCTTACTTTTAGCGATGCCCAGATGACCCTCATGGCATACATCCAGTATCTTCTCCCGGACACTCATCGGCGGTACATATCTTCCGCTTCTCATGAGTAATCTGTCTTCAATGGACAGTTCATCCTTCACCTCCCAGAAGGGTTTCATTTCATCTTTCAATTTATTCTTGCTGGTCCACCCTTCCTTGACCAACTGGATTACCATGCCAATGTCTTGGTCCTTCATTAATCCTTCCAACCATTCTTCCTTCGTTATCTTGCTGGAATTTTCCCATACTTTGGCTATGCAGGAATCATCCATTTCGTTTGTTCCTGTGTTTTCGTTGGTCTTTATAGGCATCCTACTGAGAAAATCTGCAACCACATTCTTTATGCCGGGGACATATTGTATGTCGTACATGAAATCCAACAGTTGCACTGAAATTCTCGCCAGGCGTGGTGAGGCTGTGTGTAGGCCTTTGGTAGTAAGCACCTTAGTTAAAGGTTTGTGGTCAGTGCACAGGTGTACCTCCCTAACCCACAAATACTGTCTAAAATTTTCAAGGGCCCAGACGCTAACGGTGGGCGGCCAGCTACGCTCCGTCTGCGGAGTGTGCGTAGTGCCGCCTACTCCGCATTTTGCGGAGCTGGCGGAGCCAGGCGGCACTCCGCAGACGGAGCGTAGCTGGCCGCCACCCGCCTCCCTCCCGCCCTCCCTAAATACTTTGAAATAAAGAAATGAAATAATTTAAAAAGCACTTACCTTGCCGCCGCTGCCCGCCGCGTCCCCGGGGCTCACTATCTTCCGTCTTCCGTACTAATGCGCATGCGCGGGCGGCCGCGCATGCGCATTAGTACGGAAGACGGAAGATCGCGAGCCCCGGGGACGCGGCGGGCAGCGGCGGCAAGGTAAGTGCTTTTAAATTATTTGATTCTTTTATTTCAAAGTATTTAGGGAGGGCGGGAGGGAGGCGGGTGGCGGGGCTGGCGGCCAGTGGTGTTTGCGGAGTGGGGCTACGCGGAGTGCGGAGGTGGGCGTAGTTTCTCGCCCACTTCGCGTAGCTCCGCGAAGCCCCACTCTGCGAACTCCGCCCAGGGTTACCAGACGCAGTCCAGTGCTTCACGTTCTATTACCGAATATTTGTCTTCGGCTGGGGTAAGGGACCGTGAAGCAAATGCAATGGTATATTCTGTTCCTTTAGCATCTTTTTGTGTTAGGACTGCTCCAATGCCCTTGTTGCTGGCATCTGTCGTCACATAGTTGTCCTGGCTATGTCTATTATGTTCTGCAATGGGTACTCCCCCTTCGCCCAAAGGTTATCTTGGATGTTTTCATTCGACCCTTGCATAACTATCTGATCCCTTATCAGCTCATCATGGAGACCTCCGAAACGACAGTTAATTGCTAATTCCTTTAGGGCAGATACATAATCATCTATAGTCACCTCCTTCCCTTGTCTCCTAAAAATTTGTATCTGTCTACCCCCACACAAACTGTAGGTTTATAGTAAGCGTTCAAGTTGTCGATTGCATTTGAGAACACATCACCGTCATTTACACCTCCTGTTTTCTTATTTATGGAATTATAAACCTTAATTCCTCCTGCACCCAAGTTGTGCATTAACATCTTGTACTTTTTTTCAGGTTTTAATTCCGCATCTTCTTCAATTGTGCAGATATAATTGAGGAAATAATCCCTCCATTCTTCCCACTTCAAAGCTGGTACACTACCTGCACGCAGGAATGACTCTGGGGGCGATAGATTCCAAATGCAACCAGTTGCCAGGTCACTAATTGTTTTTTTTTTTTTAGTCCTACCTTTAGTAATAAGAAAGCTTTTTGAGGAATGCTCTGCAGCACCAGATTAACCTTTCCTTACTTTAGCTAGGTTGATTGTTCACAAATTCCCTTGAGCATTTAGTCTAATACATGAAGTCACTGTGTTACTAGTTTAAACGTTAGTTTATATTTTTGGATTACCTTTTTGTTTCGTTTTCTTATTTTCACCAATTCACCGGTAATCGTCCTGTTTT
Organism: Lissotriton vulgaris; assembly: GCF_964263255.1. NCBI lineage: Eukaryota > Metazoa > Chordata > Amphibia > Caudata > Salamandridae > Lissotriton > Lissotriton vulgaris. The sequence goes on from NW_028250985.1 coordinate 393,485, forward strand.
TGTGGTGATAGCGTTGTGCGCGTCGTTCTCTGCGCTCGTCCTTCACTTCCTCGTTTTTTAAAATAAACTAGACTGCCTGGTCAAAACGCATTTTTCCTCATCCAAAATGGCCGCCAATGTCGTTTGCGTGACGACGCGATGACGTTTTAGCCGGCTCCGATTCACTTCAGCTGTTCGTTTGAAGTGACAGTTGACAGCTACGGCCGGTTGTTTTCCTGTCAGGAAGGCAGTTGTTTTCACAGCTCACAGAAATTGCTCAACCGATCAGTTCTTTTGACAATAAAAATTTGTCACCATGCTCAAATCTGCTTCTTTTCCATTCTCGCCACTGCTAGCCGCCTTAAAATTTCTCTCAGCGCACAGCTTGTCAAACACAAGGTCGACGTTTCATTTCACTCACAGTTCACTTAGTTTCTTTTCCTTTTGTATTTCAGCACGTCGATGTTTCATGCATGCGCTTGAGTTATACCATTTTTGTTGCTTTCTCTGTTCGTTTTTTTTTCAAGAAGAGAGGATTAAATCTTCATCTTTTGGCCGCTTGGTTTTTCTTGTGGGTCCGCACGTGTTGGCCCCTAGTCGCCAGTTTTGTTAAGAATACAAAACTATAAAGGTGTTCTTAACTTCTTTATTTGGACCAACACGTTTGCTCCTAACATGGAGCGAAGCAGCAGTCAGCTCGGCGATCAGCTGGTAACTGTCGTATGTGACAGTTATCAGCTGGTGACCTCACTGCTGGAACGGTGTCCTCGCAGGGACACTGGGGAGCACGTCTAGTAAGGTGTCCTAGGAGGGACACAAGTATTATAAACACAACATCGGTGCAGAACCTCACTGCATGATTGTTCTGTACCGAGCATTAGAGTTTGTCAGTTGGTTGTGGTCTACCCGGATGCTGCTCTGCCTGCGGTGGTCCAGTTGAACAAATAAATACTTCAATCTACTTAACAACCTCCAAAACCTTATTCACTACATCTTCTTTGGTGACGAGTGCTGGGCCATTGACACGGAACTGCGTGAGTGCCTGGGACTGGCGAGATGTATACCTTGCCGATCTACGTTTCTGTGTAGTTCTTTGGCAGGAGCGAATTGAATGAATATTGGCGCATAAGTGAAGTAAGATGGGAGAGATCGGACTCTTCCCAATGGCATGCAGGCGTGAGCAGCATTTCTGAAGCACGGAAAGGGACTTGAAACACATGAAGAGATCTGTGTTTCACCGACATTAGTGACGTATGTCGGACAGCGGCGTACTGATGTAGTCACGGAGAGCATTTTGCAGTGTCATTGGAACTCAAGCCTTGCGTTCCAAAGGTTTTATTTCCCATCTTCGAGGGGCAGCAGGACACAAACAGAGTGGTATTGTAACGTCTCTAAGCTTGTTTCCAGGTTTGCTTCCTTCTGTCTCGGTGGGGAGGTGCATCCCAAAGACACCATTATTTATGTACAATGAAACAGCAACATTGAGCGTGTTTAGGCAAGTTTTGCTTGGTTAATTCACCATTTGAACACATCTTCCTCTGCCTGATGTTGAGAATGAAGAGGTTCTTGATGAGTACCAGGACACTGATAAAAGACTCAAAAGTTGATTTGATGTCCAACCTAGCTTAGTGGTGCTACGACACAAGTTTTTTTGCGCATTCAGAACCCTGGAGAGGATGTTGACACTTACATAACTGCATTCAGGAGGTGGAGGAGGTTGGTCTCTGAGTGCCAGTTTGAGAATTTTGCAGACCAGTTGGTGCGAGACCATTACATTTGTCACTGCACAGACAAGATTATTTTTTCAATGGGCAATCCAACATTGGAGGAAACTATAAAATTAGCAAAAAGCATTGAGCCATCTCAGGTGTTGGCAACAGAACTTGAACCTAAAAACAATGAAGCTGTGGCTGCAGTCAAGGTCAATAATTCAAAGGATTATAACCAGTTTGACAAGTCACATTTGATTCCTGGTGAAAATGCATAATTCATTTTCCAATAAACAAATTATCTGTTTCAGGTGTGGGTACAGGTCTCACATGAAGGGTAACACATGTCCGGCAAGGTTTGTTACTTGCAGGATCTGCAACAAATCAGGTCACTTTGCTAGGGTTTGTCAAGCTAGTAGAAGTAGACAGTCTTAGTCTGTCAAATGTGTTTTAGATGAAGACGTGCATGGTGATGGAGGTAACTCAATTACTAAAGAGTTTACAGACATGATTGTGGTTGTACAAGACGAAGCAGTCAAGGTGGGCAATCCTGAACTTTGTGTTGGTCCCTACGGTGAAGTCCAGGTTGGGAATAAGGTTCTGAAACTATAAGTTGACTCAGGTCTATGATCACCCAAGAGCTTTTTGAGAAAACATTCTCACTAGACCTCTAATACCTCTGGACAGTAAAGCAGTTTTGTATGAAGATAGAGAGATCAACTTGTCTGGGTTCATTGAGAACATTATGGAGTTTAGGGGAAGGAAGATTGCTGGGAAAGTATATGTTGCTCAAAAAGGATTGAACATTCTAGGATAGTTTCACCAGGGATTATTCAGCATGGTACTTAGACCCGGGACCAGTGAACAAGTTCTTGTAATATGGAACAATATGGATCTCGAAGATATTACCAATACATTTCCTAATGTTTTTTCTGCTGAACTTGGAAGATCTGTGATTACCAACACAAGATTATTGTGAAAGATGGTGCAAGATCAATCACACACAAGCTCAGGAATGTTTCTTTTAGTATTAAACATGATTTGGAGAAGGAGTTATATTCTTTGTGTGTGAAGGGGATCATAGAATCTGTTGACTCTTCTCTTTGGCTATCTTCTTTGGTTGTGGTACGCAAACAGAATTGTGAGTTGAGCGTTCGTGTTGATCGCCGCTGCCTAAACAAGGAGATCTGGGTGGATTGTCATCCCCTTCCATACATCAATGACTTGGCCTCTGCTTACCATCAGGTTGAATTAGCTCCTGAATCCAGACATCTCACTGATTTTTTTTCCTTTTTGTTACTTACCAGCATGTTTGCATGACTTTTGGTTTTGCGTCGGCTGCATCTGTTTGTCAGCGCCTGATGAATTACATGCTTAAGGTGTATGACGTTTGTCTGTGTTCCAAGATGATGTTTTTAGTTTTTGCACCTGACAGGGTTACCCATGATGTTATTCTTGTTGTCCAGATTCCAATCTAATGGGGTGGTTCTGGGCAGGGACAAGTGTGTCTTTCTCATGGAGGAAGTTGGGTATTTGGTACACTTGATTACGAATCAGGGCATCCTTCCCAAGTCTAGTCTGGTAGAGTCCATTGTTAGGTCTAAGGCACCCTCTGATAAGGCAACTCTCAAGTCCTCCTTAGGGCTTTGTGAGTTTTATTCATGGTTTATACAAGATTTTGCAACCAAGTTGAGGCCTCTTTCACAAATGCTTATGAAGGGTTTTGTGTTTGAGTGGAGTAATGAATGCCAGAGTGTGTTTGATTGGGGTAAGGAACAACTAGTTCCGCCGATCGTTTTGAAGCATTATGATCCTGATCTTGCCCGCACTGTGACTGTGGATGCAAGTAATGTAGGTGTGGGAGCTGTTTTGAGTCAGACTAGAGGTGATGTAGTCTGGATCATTGGTTTTCCTTCTAGGGTGCTCTCTCCTACTGAAAAAATATTCTGTAATAGAAAAGGAGTTATTAGCTTGTTGGTAGGCAGTGATGAAATTTAGGAATTACATTTGGGGGAGAAGGTGTTGTCTTCAGACTGATCACAAGTCATTATTCTTTATTTTGATTGGGAAAAATTTCAGAAGGTTCATTCCTCGCATTGCTCTGTTGTCATCTAACTTCTCCAGTTAGATTTCTCACCTGAGTACATTCCGGGAAGTAGGAATGGTTGTGCGGACTTCCTTTCTCGCTTTTCTGACATAGTGGAGGATGAGTTTGTCGTGGGTGAGGAGGACAAGGAAGAGTACATTGTCGCAGCTGTTGATATTCCACAGTTGTGTGCGATCACAGAGCATGAGTGGCGGCAGTCTCTTGGTAATGATGTTTCTTTGTTGACTGTCATGAAGTATGTGGAGATGGGTTGGCCAAGGGAAAGAAACCTGGGTTTTGAACTCAAAACATATGTACAGGTGGCGGATGAATTGTGCATTGAGGATTGTTTGCTTTTGAGACCCAATAAGCTGATTCCTCCTGTCTGTTTGAGATCTGGTATCATTGTTCTTGCCCATGAGTAAGACTCTCTTTTTGGTGGCCGAATATGGACTGGGGGTAAAAGAAATGGTCACGTCTTGTGTTATTTGTTCCAGTTGTGACAAGACCGCTAAGTTGCGCACCCCCCTCTTTCTCCCACTGAATTGCCTTCTGCACCTTGGCTTGACATTGTTGGTCCATTTCATGCGCATGATGCCTCCTCAATGCTTGCTTTGGTTACGATGGACTACTATGCTAAGTGGCCTGACGTCAGTTTGTGAGAGAAGTAGCTTCAAAGTCTGTAGTAGAAGACTTTTTCTTGAAAGAAGGTTTTCCGGAATGCTTGGTGACTGACAATGGCCCACAATGTGTCGCTAGCGAGGTGGAGGATTTTCTTTTTACCAGTGGACTCAAGCATCTCAAGAGTTCACTTTTATACCCCCAGACTTGTTGAACGCATGAATAGAGTTTTGGGGGGATGTATAGAATGGGCTTTGGCAAATAAGTATGTGGTTGCTAAATCTGTTAGGAGCATGCGTTGGTTTTATGTTATGTTATGTTATGTTATGTTATGTTATGTTATGTTAGTGCTATTTGTATTGCGCACGGCTGCTCCAGCGAAGGAGCGTCCCGGCGCACCGACAAGGTGGCGAACACAACACAACTGGGGAACAGAAATAATTATTAAGAAATTGGGGAGTGAAGGATTTAACAAAGCTCAGAAAATAAATGAGTTTTAGCGGCCTTGCGGAAGGAGAGCAGGTCACCAAAGGTCCGGAGTTTCAAAGGGAGAGCGTTCCAGAGTGCGGCTGCCCGCACCTTAAAAGAGCGACCCCCCACCCGACTGAGTTTGAACCGAGGGGCTACCGCTAATTCTTGGTCTAGCGAGCGCAGAGTGCGGCCCGGGATGTAAGGGCGCAAGAGTTGGTGCAGTAAGGGAGGTGATAGGCCCTTCAGAATTTTGAAGGAAAGGCACAAAACTTTAAAGTGGATCCGCTGCCTAACGGGTAACCAATGCAAGGCTCGCAAAGATGGACCGGCCGAGCAAAACCTAGGAAGACCTACGATTGCTCTGGCCGCAGCGTTCTGCACTCTTTGAAGTCGGGTTAACTCAGCCTGGTTTAATCCTATAAAAAGGGAGCTGGCATAGTCCAACCGCGCCAAAACCGTTGCTTGCACCACCAATTGACGAGTTGCGGCATAGAAGTATTTAAGGGCAGGGCGCAGATTGCGCAGGATGCCAAAGCAGCAAGCCGCCGTCCTTTTGGTGTGGCCAACGAAGTTGAGGGAAGGGTCCAGCCAAACACCAAGGTTTTTGATCTCCGCAACCGGAATGGGGGTCGGCCCCAGCTCAGAGGGCCACCAAGTATCTCCCCATAGGTCCGTCCGCTTCCCAAAGATCATCACCTCAGTTTTTTTGGCGTTTAGTTGGAGACAGTTGGACGTCATCCAACCAGCCACCGCCCTGAGTCCTTCTCTGAATCTTGGGGCATCCACCCCAGAGTCCCCACTGATCGTGACCGCTAGCTGGGTGTCATCTGCGTACGACACCATGGTCATACCACAGAGCTTCACAACCTCAGCCAGCGGCCTCACGTAGATGTTAAACAACGTGGGGCTCAGTGAGGAACCCTGTGGGACCCCAAGAGACAGAGGATGACATTTGGACTGGTAAGGCGGGGACGCCACACAGAAGGAACGATCCCTGAGAAACGAACGGAACCACTGGTGTGCAGTGCCGATCACCCCTATCTCCTCAAGATGTTGCAGGAGAATGTCATGGGAGACCGTGTCAAAGGCGGCGCTTAGGTCTAACAAAACAAGCGTCCAGAACTACCCGAAGGTGCTCGACCATAGATAACAGTGCTGTCTCCGTACTGTGGCCAGCCCAAAAAACATTCTGGGTGTCGTCCAGAATGTTGGCACGCGACAGATGACCAGTGAGGGCGGTGTTGACATGCGCCTCCGCGAGTTTGGCTGGCCACGGGAGAAGCGAAATCGGGCGGTAGTTCTCCGATTTTGTAGGGTCGAGAGATGGTTTTTTCAAAATGGGCATTACTACCGCATGCTTCCATTTCAAAGGCACCTGGCCTGATGATAGCGACGTGTTGATTAAGTCGCAAACCGGGCGAGCAAAAACCTGGTCTCTGAACATAGGTGGCTTGAGCGGGTCGTCCGGCGACCCCGACTTAACTCGGAGAGCCAAGGCCGTGTAAGACTCCAAAGAGAGAGAGGGGAGAGAGTCTAGCACCACCTGATCCAACCGGATGGGAGGCCCCATACTGGTTTGTGCAGTGGAGAAAGGGAAGGCCCTATATATGGTCTGGACCTTCTCCAGGAAGAAAGCCGCCAGCGCTTCACAATGAGTATTGGAGCTGATGGAGTTACCGGCCGGCTTCCTTGCCACAAGGTCTTTAAGGGCCTTAAAGATGGTTTTAACAGGATTCCCACTATTGCGAAACTCCAGAGCGTAGTATTCAGCCCGGGTTCTACAAACCGCGCGGTGATAAGACTTGACCGCAGCCATATACAGGGTTTTTTTGCTGCTGTCATACCTCTTCCTCCAGTCTCTCTCTGCACGTCTGCAGACACTTTTCAGAGCCCTCAGATTGCCATCATACCAGGGACTGGGGGCGCGGGAGCCACACTTACTGGAAACCATCGGGATAAGGGAGTCGAGGGCCCTGGTTACCCATCCGCAGAAATGATCATAACCAGACTCCACGTTCTCCACTGCACCCAGTGGGTCGTCAGTGAGAAGGCGGTGGAGATCTTCCGCCTTTAATTTGCTCCAGCGCCGTCTGGGCATGGCTCGCAGTGGCACCTTAAGTGGGGCTTCATCAAGAGGACAGTGAATGGTCATGAGTGAGTGGTCTGACCAGGTCAGGGGGAGGGGGGGGCCACTGTAACCCCTTCTAAGTTAGAAAAAAAGGGGTCCAGAGTGTGGCCACCACTATGAGTGGGGTCCGAGACCAGCTGGAACAATTGAAGGGCCTCAAGGTCCGCCACCATCCCTCCCACAGAAGAAAGACACAAACTGTCAAAATGGAGATTCAAGTCACCAATGATAGAAAAATTGGCAGACCCTACTGCTAGTGAACTAACCGCCTCAGGGAGAGCCTCTCGAAATGCCACGGAGCTACCAGGTGGACGGTAAATCAGCAATCCTGACAAGGTAAAGTGCGGAGTAACCGCAACCTTGAACAGGGCGCTTTCGCAGCCCGTGATGTTCTGCACACTCCATGCGCAAGAATAGCACGATTTAACAGCAAGAGCGACGCCACCCCCTCTCGAAGAGCGGTTGAGCGTGTAGATGGAATACTCAACGGGGAATGCCAGATTCAATACCGTAGAATCGGTGTCTTGCAGCCATGTCTCTGTCAGACAAAAGATGTCAGGGGGTCATTGTCCACAAGATCAGCAATATCCTGATAATGCTTGACCGCCGATCTGACGTTTAAATTCCAGATGGTGAGATGTAGCGAAGAGACCTTACTGCTTATGGCAGGCTGCACTATACAAGACCCCAAACAGGAAGGGGCTTCGAGTAGCCAGCCGCCACAAGCACAGCGATGGGGGCCACACAAAGGGTCAACACGGACTTCGGCGCAGGGAGGCAGACAGGTGTTAAATGCCAGGAGACTATCCCTGGTATACATAAGCATGGTTAGAGATGCACCTGATGTGAATATCGCCGCGAAGCCAGCGCAACCGAGCGCGGACGGGCGCAGACGGGCAGGACTCTGGCACGACTCCGGCCACGCGAGGACACGCCCGCTGCGCGATCCCGCTGCGCTAGGGGAGGAGCCTTAAATATTATTGCACCGCTCCTCATTCCACAAGGGGTGTCTAACCTTTTGAGCTGTTGCAGGGACGAAGGGCTACCACTACCTACTCTCCAAGTTGGATTAGTAAATGGGTCAAAGGTGGGAAGTGGTCAGATGCATGTGTTAGGAAACAGGTGAGTCTTACTCAAGAAAAGCAAAAAAAGTACTTAGATACTAAGAAGAGTGTCCAAGAGTTTGAGTTGATAGTTGGCAATTGTGTTCATGTGAAGAAACCTGTCCTTGTGAGAAAGATTGGTTCCAAGTTTAGACCTCCTATCGAAGTGGTTTAGATCAAGGCCGATTCTGTGAAGCTTGGGAATGGCCAGTGGTGGAACAAGTGTTTCTCGGTGAAATCTGGTGTTGTTGATGCGGTATCTGGTAGATGTAGTGTGAGTGTTCATGGGAGTGCCTCAGGTGGTAGTCAGACTGTTTTGAAATGCAGTTCTAGGACCAGAAATGTTCCAGCATGGTATAGGATTCCATAGGTTTGACTTTGCTGTGTCATTTGTGGTGGAGCAACTGCATGTTTTTCTAAACTTTTATGTTACATGTACTTTACATTGTTCTTTGTTTATATTCCCTTTTTGTCTTTTCTTCTTTCTTTCTTTCCTGTTTCCTCTTTTGGTCTTCATTCTTTCTTCTTTTGTAGAAAGCTTATGCTTTCTTCTCCTCAGAATGTTCATCGGTGCAGAACCTCACTGGGTGAGTGTTCTGTACCGAGCGTTGGAGTTTGTCAGTTGGCTGTGGTCTATGCGGCTGCTCCTCTGCCTGCGGTGGTCCAGTTGAAGAAATAAATATTTCAATCCACTTACCTGCCTCTGGAACCTTATTCACCACACATATTCATTTCCCAATGCTTCAGTACATATTTTGCAAGCGTAGCGAATAAAGCTAAGAACTGCAGAACAATACGATTTCAAATGTTTACGGAATTAAACAATAAGGGAGATGTAGAAATTTAATAGCGCCAGATCCTTCACTGGATTTATTCTGCAGGCTATAAAACAATTATCTCTACTTATGTTGGTTTAAATGGCACAAATGACTCTGTGAGTATTCAAAAAAATCCTTTTTAAAAGAAGAGCACTGGTGTATATGAACTCCCTATGTGATGCTAAGATATACAAATGCATTAACACCTTGGATGCAGGTTTATTTCCCCCACAGTGCAGGAGAAATAAATGGCGGGCGGGATTCAGATGGCTCCCGGCCATCATGCCCACACGCCCACTGTGACGCATGACGGCCGAGAGCCGTCATGAGCATACAAGTAGCTAAAAGGATTGATATTCCATGTTGTCTTGAAATCTTTATTGCATTTTCCAAAATGTTCATAAATGTAAAGTATGCCTCTGCAACATTACCGTCAATTAGGAAAATTATATTTCAAACACAGTTGAATTTTACCACTCAATTCAAATCATAGAATAACTTCAGCATTTGACTTTCTGCTCCCCTCTCCTTACAGAATGCTCAGGGGAAAGATACCACATTCCTCTTCCCCTTCAAAGTCCTTACCATTGTGAGGTGTTTCTCACCTCTGAAGGAGGTCCACCTGTTGCTTAACTGATCTATACATTTCATTCATTGTCCAACCAGCACAAAAGTATGCTACCCGTCTTTCTTCTGAGGTAGTTTGTCATGGCACATTTTGAGATTCTCTTTAGAATCTCCAGCATGGCTTGTGGTTTCTGGCTACTGATAAAAGCTGCTTTCTGGATGTGATAGTGTCTGCCAGTGAGAGATCGTATCTTGCCTGATTAGTTGAGGGCCTGTAGGTTCTTGCTTGATTTTTCTCTTTTGGAATGAGACAACCGGCAAAGTCGAAAACACTCCCCTTTAAGTTCATTGACCTTGATAATGGTAGGTGTCCCTCTGTCCAAAACACACCTGTCCACTTCATATCAGTCTTTTCCTTCTTCCCTTGACCAGCACTTTAGGCTGACAGTCTTTTGCACTAGGTAGCTTCGCAGTCTGCCAGCTTACCACACAGCTTCACTGATTGCAGGGGGAATAAGATTGGAAATCTACAGATCTTAGCTAAGGTACTGTCTCAGAATTCTGATGGTAGTTCACTGAAGATGTTTGCACAATAAAATGTATTTCACAGATTCATTTATCACTATCTTCAGACTTACCACTTCTCAATTTAACTTACAATTTTGAGAACATTTCTCTTATCCTTGCTAAGGTGTGATTTAGAGCCCTGCCCTTAACAAGAACTACCATCTCTAATTCATGCCCATGCACCAGTTAAAAGGTAACAGAGAATCATTTAACTCCTGAGGGGCACAATCAACATGTGCAATGATTGATGTTGATTAGAGTGAGTTCTGAGAGAGCCAATTCATTTGAATGATCATTAAAGTAAGTGTGATGACTTGCATATGTTACCATATAATTGCATGAATCTAATATGTGATAACTGCCACTAGGCAGGGTACTGCACAGTTTTACCTTTCAAATTGATTCTTTGGTTACTGGACAAATGACCAGGTTGTTTCAAGTCCTTGCAAGTTCCCCCTGAAAATCACAGAGGGATGCCAATAGTCGTGCTGTGTGCAAGGAAGTAGGATCCAGGTGAGAGGGGGAACTTTGGCTCTCCTTCCCATATAAGCCCCATGTTGCCCTTCATTGTTCACCTCTCCTGAGGCATCATCACTTTCAGTCAGAGGTTACTTGCACCTCGTGGGAGGGTAGGAGGATTTCAAATCCATTAAAAGTTCATGCTGCCGGATGTTTTCTGAATGTGTCAACATGGGAACAAGATGGCGGTTCATGGCTGGAGTTGCTTGAAGGTCTCGCTCCCCCGGGCGTGCACATAATGCTGTGTTACACCTTCTGCTTTACTTGTCTCTTACCTGCCTTCGATCCCAACTTTCAAGCCCTCCTCCTTCTGGTTGGGGGCGATTTTGTGGAAGTGGACAACACTGTGGTAAAGAAATGTATGACATACGGCACACCGCGGGCACTGACACGACCAACAGTGTAAACACTCATTCTCGTCATATAAAAATCCCACCCTGCTTTCATTCATTCACCGACTAATTTCAGATAGTAACCTATCCTCCCTGCCTGTATTATATCTTCCTGCTTTGAGTGAACCCTCTCCCTCTCTACAGTACCCGCATCAGCCTGTCACACTACCTTTCGGTTTGCATTTTTAAATTCAGAATATATTTTTCACACCACTGTACTACATTTGATGTTTGCAATTCTGTTTTGGGCTAATTCACTAATTATGATGATAACTATACTTGGCCCTTTGACTTTTGCGGTTGAATACATTTCAGCCGTGGTGAAGAATTGGCTTGGTAGTTTAGTCTGCCCTGTTCCCATGATGCACTGGGCCAGGGACAGACTGATTTGCATATAGCCAGGTTCTGAGCTGGGATGGGGCAGTGAGATAAATAACGGTGATGGATCAAGCCCTGATCTTTAGACTGGGTAAGAGTGGTCTGCTCAATTCAGACACTCTGTTCATCACCACCCCCTTTTCTGAATACATTTCAGCCGAGCATCTGCAGCCAATTTGAATTCTAGTGTAGTGTGTGCTACGTAGTCACTAGTAATTTGCTTGAAGATGCACCATTTATCCAGTCTTTGTTCAAACCCCCAAACCCTCCGACGGTTGTTCAGGCTCGGTCGCTGAGCTCGCTGGCAGCAGTGCAGTACATTAATTTTTTTTACGCCCACCACTGAACACTGGCTGATACTTTGTGGCACAAAGCTTCCCTAACTATGGGAGCATCTCCTCGACAACAATGGATAAGATCAGAGACAGTGGATATCATGATGGAGAGTACCTTCTGTGTTGTTGACAGCCCATAACTCAAGATGCCGTCAGGTGGGGGTGGGAATCAAAGAGAGGAGGATGGCCGGACTCAGCCAGTTCTCACATCTCCCGAAGGCTGGATAAGAAGTGACTGTTACCTGGTAACCAGGGTAACCGCTCCCAGGGTGACTGTGTTGTGCTCAGGGGTGCAAAAGTGCTATACATCCTTCAGCTGTACCCCACCATATCCCAATGCAGGTGGAATGTAGCCCTTATGTGGCCAGTCTGGATCTAGAGCCTACAGAGAAGCTGAGAGCGGCACTTCCCTGTTGGTACCTGGCCATAAAGGAACAGAGTGGGGGACTGCCCCGCCCACAGTGAACACTGGACTCCTTCATCGTTCAGCTTCCATCCCTTGATTTTGCCACCTCTAGGGATGACCTGGGCTCTGGGGGAGTGTTGATGAAAGCACAGTCTGAATCAGCAGCCCAGGGTTCCCCTGCTTCTTCTCCGGCATAGCTTCCAACTAGCAGTAAGTAGTCTATTGGGGTGACCGCCATCCTCCCAGATCAGCAGTCAGAAACAGGGTTGGGGCCGGATTGTATGGTAGACACAACCTCCTCTGTCATCTCAATTTGCCTTTTTTGATGGTCCGGAACTTACCACTGGGGGAGGGGGGACAGCCAGAATGTCAGAACGCATTCTTTTCCTTCTCTGACCTCTCTGACAGTGATTGGTATGAGGAAGTGGATCAGGTGGCCCAATTAGTCTTAGATTCCCAAAATAAGCCTAAATTGGGGTGCATCTATGATGTCAAGTGTAATACATTCCTCATGAATGAAAGAACATTCCATTTCTAATGGTTCAGTATGTTTTTGTATGGTCCCAGACATAAGTTCTTTCCCGTTGACTGCACGTACTATTGGTGGATGACTTTTGGCATCGGTATTTAACCCTAACTTAATTAAAAATTGGATGTCAATAAAATTGCTGGTGGCTCTGGAATAAATTAACGCATCCACAATCTAGGAGAACATGGGGTTAGCCACAGTTTTACCTGAATACATAAGTGCAGACACACTAAGGTTGGAACTGTAGAGGCCAAACTAAAACTGGCACTCGACAAACTGACCTCATCTTTTATCAAGTGTTCTATTTTTCTGATTGCACTTGTACCATAGCTATTTCTGACACTTTGGTTTTATTATTGGGATGTGTTGGATATTCTATAACAAAGTGCCCTGCCTTGCCACAATAAAGACATTGATTTCGCTTTTGTCTTTTTTCTCTCTCTTCTTTCGAAAGGGGTCCTCGGATAGTACCAAATTGCATTGGTTCTACTGGATCTAGTTTAGGTGCTACTTCTTTGTGACTTGAATTTTTATCTTTAACAAATAAAAACTTGCGAACAATTTATCTCGTTCTGATAGCCTGTGATTTAACTTAACTACTAAATCTATAAACTCTCTCATATCCTCAGGAGGTTCTAATATTTGCATCACCATGTCTTTTAGTTTGTCTCTCAATCCTCTATAAAAGAGAGAGACTCTTTTTTCATAAGTCCAGTTGGCTTATAAAACCAAACGACTGAAGACTGAAATGTAATGGAGTAAATCAGAGGATCCTTGTTTTAGGTTGAGCAATTCGTTATCTGCTGACTGTACAAAACTGTGTTTAGCGAATAGTTTTTTCATAGAATGTTCAAACAGCCTAAAATTATACAACACTGGGTCATCCTTTTCCACTAAAGGGACCGACCAAAGTCCTGCGTCCCTTCCTAAATATGAAAAAACAAATGCCACCTTAGAAGAGTCATTAGGGAAGGCTGTGGGTTTTGCTAAAAAATGTCATTGGCTCGTAAAAATTGTGAATTTATTACTGTCATCCTAGAACCTTTCTGGTTGAGCAAGAGGGACAGGCACTGGGGTGATTTCTTGGATTGTAGTCAGATTACTGGTTGTGGAAAAGGAGGACGAACCTGGAAAAGTAGGTTAAAAACTTGCTGGTTTTAGCATAGGTTTTTGTATTGCACCCTGCAGAAACAATATATCTCTACGTAAAGCAGCGTTTGATGTCGTTTAACATGGTGGCTATATCTTGTAAGCATAGGCGGAAAATCCGTTTCGCTCGCGGATTCTGCGGATTTTCGGTAAATTCGCAATCCGCGAGATTCGCGAATCTCCCGCAAAATCCGCAAATCCGCGAGCAGCGGATTTTATGGCTTGCTCGCACTGTTCGCGTGAGTTCGCGGCTTCCCAGTACAACTACGCGCCCCGCGAATAAGCGCAAAATTGCAGAAATACGATCTTAGCAAAACTGAAACTACTTACCAGGTTCAAAAGTTCAGGCTCATCATTAGTAGCCATTTCCTGTAGTGCTTCCTGAGGGGCCCCTCCAGAGTTCAGTTGCCAGTTGCAACTATTATGTGACCCTGCTCTGAACCTCAGAATAGTTACACATATGCCACAAAGGTCCTGAATTACAGCTAAGGGAGACAAGCAGGAGCCAGGCTGGAAGTTCAAATCCATTAATCAGCCCCTAATTCATTATTGTCAGTTGGGGCAGGGCAGGTATTGTAACTAATTTTGCAACAATGAAAGCACTTAGCAAGTGCAAAAGATCACTAATCAGGAAGCACTAAGGAAGCAGGTGCCAGCTAAAAAAATATTCTGTGACACATTAATCAGCCCCAAATTAATTCAGGTCACTTGAGGCAGGGAAGGTGTGCTTGCGTTGCCACAATAATGTACACTGACTGGACAACCAGAGGGTGCTGTGATGAAACAGAGGGTGGCATGGGTGGGCCAGAGGGTGGCAGGAGTAGTCAGAGAGTGGCAGTGGTGACAGAGAGTGGCAGTGATGAAGAAGAGTGTCCCAAACAGGCTGGACACGTAGAAACAACAAGTTCGCGAAACTTGCGACCCAACAGGTAAGTTCGCGTTTGCGAAATTGTACAAAACCCTTGCGAACTGGCAGAAACCCGCGCGAACACACAAAAAAAAATCCGCAAATTCGCGAGAATTCGCGGATTTTGCGAATTGCGAGTTCGCAAATCCGCAAAATTCGCGAACGCGAGATTCGCAAAATTCGCCCATGCTTAATATCTTGCAGAGATATTTGCGAAGCTGAATCCATTGCCCCCAGGCGAAACAATATTTGTGGGCTTAGCCTTATGTCAAGCAAATACGCAGTCTCCTACCTTATCTTGCTTGTGCTGGCGTAGTCAAGGTATCGCAGTGAAAACCAGGGACACCAGGGACCAACTTCCCAAATTACTAAATAATAACTTGTGATTAACTCACAATCAAGTTAAAAATTTGAAATACAGGGAGGAGGGCCGGTTGCAGGACGTAGTTGTGAGTCTTGCTATTGACCTGTGAGGCAACAGGAGGATCTTTAATCATAGGCTTTAGGGTAGTGTTTTAAAGTTTCTGCTTTTTCTTCTTTACCTTAATTTGTATGTACTCTATTTTAGGAATATAAGCCTACCTGCGAGCAGTGATTGTCTAACCTACGTCTCAATATTTCTTGTTCCGTGGTTTTGTTGAGTGGAACTTGAGGAAGAGGCAAATCTTGTGTGGTGCAGTAGTGAACAGCTGAAAATTAAAAAATAGAGTTAAAAGTACTGAAGCTTTATAAATCTTGTACATTGCCTTTCTCTTAATAAATCACTATAATTTACTTACTAAAAGTTATCTTGAAAACTCTTGTGCTCTGTTCCTACTAAATAAATAAAATAAATAAACAAAAGGACAATATCAACGTGATTCTGAATATTTTCAGGTCCTAAAATAACTCTGACTTAATAGACATTAAATATTTGAATATTGTTTTGAATTTTGGTTAACACATCTTCAACAATGCGAACAAATGACTAGAGCAGGGTTTTGGAAGCACAGAGTAAAATTAAGGGCGGAATTATCACAGGCGGAGCGGTGAGTTTTTTAAACCTGCCACCTTTCCTACTATTCCTAAAAACCCACCCCCCGCCCCACACTTTTCCTCTTTTTTACCCCAATCACTGTCAGACCTGACTCTTGTCTCCTTCTCTCTTGTCTTTATTATTTTTGTTTTCTTCTATATAGACCTTTCAATCTTCCATACACACGTCGCAGGTTTGTCTGCTTCCACTCTCTAATTATGTTGAGGTTTTGAACACGTGCACTGTAGGCACTCTAGATACTGTATATACACATGTATGAATTACCCGGCACACTTACGCACCTCGCCACACCTTAACGTATGACTGTGCACAACAATAAGCACGAATATTCTCGGAATGGGTTTGACTGCCACATCTGTGCATGCAGGAACAGATGGGTTTTATAATTTGGGTTTTTGGGTTACTGGTCCCATTAACACACCTTACGGTCGTTGCACCGGGTGTACACTGATGTGTTAACCGGAATACACAAATGGATGCCACATATGTGTACTGAGAAGCTATACTTCATGTCAGATGTTCTACTGTATATATTTTGTATCTTTCCCATCCCTGAAGAGTCGCGTGAGAACTGTTTCAACGTGACGAAACATGTGTCGGCCGGTTGTGGAACCAATAAAATACTTGGAAATCAAAAAAAAGGCTGGTTGTGGAACCATTAAAATACTTGGAAATCAAAACAGCGAATGCTTTTTAATCTGAATTACTTATGTTGTCTTTGACACTGTATAATTATGTTTACATAACTTTCACCCCTGTGTGTCTTACTCCTTGTGTGTGCATAGATATTGTCGTTTACTTTCTTCAACAATGCGGAATTATGTTATAAGTCTTGAATAGATTAACATACAGAATTTTGGCCGTTACCGACCGGAATTGGCTCCTTGAGATGTAGAAGTCAAAATACACCAATTCGGTAAATACGAGTTGGTATTTTACCGACTCGGAATTTACAGAATTCTTATTTTCTGAATTCTTAAATACCGATTTCTAATTTACCGAATTTTTATTTACCGAATCGGTAAATAAGAAATGGTAAAAAATGACCATTGAGATGTAGGAAACCTCAAAAATACCGAATTTCATGAAATTCGGTATTTAAGAGTCGGTATTTACCATTGAGTGAAAGCAGGTGGTAACCAGGTGCAGGCTATAAAAAAGGACCCAAAATGCAACAGTTTGACCAGAACGGCAGCATTCTACGTTATTGCAAGGCGGCTACGGTTACAGGCAGTAGGAGAGAGGGTCTGGAGAAGGGAGGAGCAAGTCTACAGGCAGAGGATTACGCTTTTCCAACTCACTGAGCCAGAGATATCGCAAAGGTACAGGCTTAACCCCCAAACCATATAATAACAAGAGGAGCTTAGAGGGAAAACATGGGTACTGTTAGGGAAAAGCCCTCCACTCAATGAAATGCAATCCAAAAAATTCCCTGTACCCAGGACTCAAGTTAGCAATTATCTAACGGGCATGAGAACATTCTCCACTAGAATTTTCTATAGTAAAATTCTGGATATACCTCTTCGTAATTCTGTATTTAGGTATTTATTGTCTCTAATGCCCCAGAATTTGTGAATCAAGTGAAGAAAAAGAATTAAAGAAAAGGTGCCTGGGATGATTTAACGCTCAGAATCAAGGCTGGTTACAGGGAATCTTTTAACCCCCAAACCATCCTGGACTTGATCAGGGACCTGCACCCACTCCTGGAGCACCCAACACCAAGGGCACACGCCATCCCATCCTATGTGCAGGTTTTTTGTAGCCTACTCCTGCTTGCATCTGGGAGCTACCAGAGTGTAATTGCTGCGGTAGGTGGGGTGTCCCAGAGCTGCCTGTCCTGTTTCTTCAGGAAGTACCTGGAGGCCATGATGCAGAGAATGCATAATTACATTAGCTTCCCTGACACACATGCGGAACTGGTGAAGACCAAAACTGATTTCTATCAACTGGCACACTTCCCTCACGTCATAGCCGTATAGATGGCACCCACATCCCAATCTGCCCACCTACAGCCACAGAATACATATACAGGAACCGGAAGTCAACACACTCAATCAATGTGAAGGTGACTTGCAATGCTGGCAATATCATAACAGACATTGTGGCCAAATTCCCTGGGAGCACCACGACTCCTACATATTCCATAACAGTGGGATCTACACATGTCTTGCTGCTGGAGATTTTGGGGAAGGATACCTGCTAGGTAACTAACTGTGACACATCCTGATAGTTACTACAGATGAATGTATAATGAGTATGTAACTAATGTAACTAATGCACTCTCTTTTCTACCTAGGCGATAGCGCTTATGCTGTGCGTTCCTTTGTGCTCACCCCCTACCTTAATCCATCGACCAGGAGTAAGAGGTGTTACAATGTGGCATACAGAGCAACACGCAGCGTTGTACAATGTACATTTGGACTTCTAAAAAGCAGGTTCCGCTGCCTCCACAAGAGCGGAGGTGCACGGCATTACACTCCTATCATCTGCTGTAAGATCGTTGCGACCTGTGCCATGCTGCACAACCTTGCCACCAAGAAAGGCACAGAAGTGGAAATAACATATCATGAGGACATTGATGATGGAACTGAACAGCCAGAGCCCTATGCAGCAGGAGCAGCGCAAGCCACAGATGGGAGACTGAGACGGGCAGAGATCACACGCAGCTATTTCTAAGTAAGTAAGGAGACACAGCTAGGCTTTGTACTTCAATTACGTAGTTTAATGGGCACTATGGAAATGTACTGATATCACACCATGCTACTTCAATGTCTGAATACCCCACTGGGTGGTCACAGGTTACCTCACCGTGACATGTCCTGTGGATTGTGAGCTTCATCATAATTTGCGCCCACGCACAACAGTGCGGGATGCACGAGGCTGAGTGGCAACGGTGGCAGTGGAGCCTGGATCAGCAGATTGGCGCCTGCTGCCTCTTCGAATGTCAGGAATGCACAATGCCATCTTGCATGGCGACAGAGCGCCGACATAGCAGGGAGGTTGCTATGGCAAGCCGGTTCATGGCCTTGGTGTGTTGCTGCATGCATTGCCTATCCCGGCGCCTCTCTGTGTGGTCAGAATCTAGTTTCTCACAGAGAGCAATCATTCACTGCAACATGTCCCTCATACCCTCTGCCATGGACTTCATGCTCTCTGCCATGGAGCCAATCCCCCGGCCAATGTTGCCCATCCTGGTATTCAAGTTGCGCACCTGTCTATGTACTGCTAATCTGCCCTTTGCTTGCAGGCGCTAAACTTTGACCATAGTGGCCTCCAGACCACAGAAGACCTCCTCTCCATCCTGAGCATCGTCTCTCTCCCGTACCCTTCGGCGTCTGGCACCGGTACGCACACCTCCAGATGTGGTCTGCTGCCCAGCGTTGTCTGCCTCAAGTGGATCTGTTTGTGTGTCACCCTCCCCATAATCCTTATCGGACGTCTCCAGAATCCTGAGAGGGGGCACATCATGCCTCCTTGGCCTTACCAGTACAGATGATACTGAATTTGGTGTGGGGGAGAGTGCTGGTAGTTCCAACTGTTGTGAGCCAAACAGCAGAGGTGAAAGAGGCTGTGGTGTGGTGGGTTGCTCTGTTGTTGTTGCTGCCTGCGCTGTGGGTGTTGGTGGCAGAACAGTGCTTTGCCCTGCACTTGTGGCTGCATCCTCACTGCTCTCCGTTGCCGGTGCCCTCTCCTCCCTTTCCTGCACTGTACTGCGCGATAACTCTCCTGTGGACAGATATGAACATTGGCTCAGTGATGATGTACACCTGTGTGTCATTATTAAATCATATTCCAGTCACACAATTGAATAGGCCTCAACTGCTTATGAATGTAGTGTGTGACATGCCTTGCTGTTTTCTGTGATGACTGTGTTGATGTATGTTTCTATGACTACGTCTCCCATGATGCATTGCAGGTAATTCCTAAAAACCTGTACATTGGGGAAGGGGGACAGGGAAGGGGGTGGGGATTGATGTCCATACAGCTTACCTTGTGTTTTTGCAGCTCTGGCTGAGCTGTCAGCATCCTCTATCCCATGGACCCTCTCTGGCTCCAGGGTGGACTCCACCATCAGCTCCAGGTCTGTTGATGCAGGTGCACGGTTCCTTCCTCCACCTCAAGCACCGGCTTCTTTTTTTTTTGGCTGGCAGCTTTTTTTTGGTAATGATCCGAAGATCATACCTCCTTTTTCTCAGGTCATCAATGTCCCTGGTTGTGACCCCAATGGCATTCACCTTGGACTGGATCCCCAGCCAGGTGTTCCTTTTAACAGACTCTGCAACATGCAGAGACTGCTTGCCAAAGAGCTGAGTGTGGTGTCTCATCACCTCCTCCACCAACACCTGCAGTTCAGCTGTGCTGAATATGATTTTCCTTTTGCGCTCAGCTCCATCCTTCTGGGCATCTTGGGACTCCATTGTGCAGCTCAGCTCAACTCTGGGCAGCCTGTTCCTCAGTGTCTCACTGCTCTCAATGCTGTTCGGTTGCTTTGCACCTGCATGGGTGTGGCCACTTCCTGGTAGTGGGGTGGGATAGATGCATTTGATTGGTTGGTTCCTCTGTTGCTTTGTTATGGAGTGTGGTGACTGTTCCTGATTGGTTGACAGGCTCAATTGGGTGTATTTCCGAATCGGTATTTACCGATTCGGCAAATACCGATTCGGTAAATACCATTCCATTGTGCTTAGAGTCCCATAGGGTTGAATGGGTGTTACCGAATCAGTATTTACCGAATCGGTAAATACCGAATCGGTAAATACCGATTCGGACTATCCGAATTTTAATGAATCTGTATTTTTTACAGAATTTTTTCCTACATTCCATTTTCCGAATCTAAAATACCGAATCTGTAAAATTCGGTATTTTAGAGTCTGTAAAATGGGATTACCTACATCTGGCCCTAAGTCTTTTTCTTCTTGAAAAAAGAAACAGAAGTTCCAAAAATGAGTCTTTCAAGTACCCTCTCTTGCACAGGGCGCCAAAGGTTACTAAGTACTTCTCTTCTTTTTTCTTTTGTCTTTGCAGATCCTGTCATCACTCAAGCACAAAGCTTTCCAAGGCGACATCGGAAGCCTTTGAAGTTTTGCTGCGCTGCAGATCGGGAAAGTTGAAGAGCTTCAAGACGCGAGTCCTGCCTTGAAAATGAACGGAAGGCTAAACGGCTTCTGGAAGGTGGGTGTGGCTTTTATAGACTAGCCACACCCAAGTCAGACACACCCTAAACACCCATCACGTATCGTCACATTCCAGCATGACGGTGAGTTAATAGGTGCTTCTTTGTCAAAGCAAAATACCGCTGCGATCGATAGCGGTAAAATATCCATTTCAAGCCACAATGTCCTTGCAACATTTAGTTGCTGCAGAATCCAAATGCTTCATACTTCAATGGACTTTTTTTTTACCAGATGTGAGTTCAAAGAGCATTATATGTCTTTACTAAACTCCAACCAGTGCACAAGTAACCAATGCACAATAGAAATAAAGCAATACATATAATAAATTGAATGCTGGTTCATACACATAATATATGGAGTGCTGGTGCACGGAAAAGGGGTAGGTTTTTTCCAATACTAATTTCTCTGTGCGCATACTAATTTCTCGCCTTACTTACGTGCAAAAGACCATGTTGAGCATGCAGGATCGTTATTTATGACAGTCACCAAACATTGGTGAGTCGTTGGCAGCTCCAAAAAAATATCCTGGCACTCCAGAAGCTGGGGGCATCTGTCTTTATTATGAATCCCACTACTTTGTGGATCCGAATGGAGGGTGAGACACTTTTTGTAAGAAAGGCAAAAAAGTTCAGGAGCTGCTAACAAAATGGAAGCCGGGTGGTTAAAAGTGCTCTGTTTACTACTTTGTCTTCAATGTTGATTCTTTCTTTCTAAAGTTCAAGTGTCTTCAGATGGGCTGTTCCTCACCAAAGTGGGTAATTTGTTTTGGGGGAGGGGGTAATATGTTGTCTAGGGTTTTAACTTTTTTTTCCTTTCTCTCCCAAAGGCTTGGGTGGCAGATGAGGGGTTTTTCTCCCCTATTCTTTTTCTTTCTTTAGTAGGTGGGTCCACTAGTTGTGCTTTATCAGCTTGGGATTTACTGTTACACTCCAAAGGGGTTTGGACCGGGGCGGTTCTTGGCTACAAGCCCTAATAAATGGCAAACCCCATTGGTGGGTGTAATGCACTTTTTTCTTTAACGAATAGCAGGGGGGTGGGTTTGTTCACCCTTATGGGAACTAGTGGTGAAAGGTGGGTACTGAGGTGGGCAGGGGATGTGGATTTGGGTCGGTGGTATTTTAAACAGGTTGCAGGGGGGTTTCAGCAGAAAATGGGTGGTTGAGAAATGTGGTTTGTTGGGGAACAATGGGGTGTATGGGTGCATGGCAAAACACTTACGAAGCAGGTTAGCAGTAATATGCATGGTTGAGGGGTAGCTCGTGGACTTGGAAAAAAAATCGGTGTTATTTATGAAAAGTGTTGCATCACTGCGGTAAAACAGTGATGCAACACTTTTCAATGCGCCCTCCTTGTGACACCATGGATTCGCCGTATTTACTGTACAGTGCTCCATGTCGCAAGGATTGACACATATGTCAGGAATCCTGTTGTATCTGTCAGCGCAAAAATGGCACATTGCTGGAGTGTGTCTGGAAACAGACGCAACTCCAACAATGTGTCATTTCACATTGGGAAGGCCCCGTGTGAAAGGAGTGTGTCACCCCTTACACTTGCTTCAAGCAGGCATAACAGTTTGACGCAGAGACACCGCAGAAGTGACACACTGAAATCTCATAGACTTCACAGCACCACTATTACAAGGCTTTTCTGCATCAGAACGCCCACCCTGCATACATTATACCTGTTGCAGGTATAATATAGTGTAGGGATTTACAAAGTGATGCATCTGCCTAGATGCATCACTTTGTAAATATGGCACAGTGTGGCAAATTTTTCATGTCACTACAGCATCACCAAAAATGATGCAATTGCGGTGTAAGGTCCTCGTAAATAAGGCCCAATGTCTTTAGCTGTGTCCTGGACAGCAGCAGATATCTCATACTCGAATATTAATAGGGCTAACCCTCCACACAAGCGTAAATTGGTTCGGGAGGAATTGAATACCCTTAAACAACAAATTATATGCCTTCAGGAGACACATCAATCTCATGCAGAAATGTATCCGTTAAAGGGGTTTGGATATAGAGTTGTGTCTATCTCATGACTTACCTCTGCTCAAGGGGCATTGCATCATTGGTCTGGGACAGCAAATGGGGGGTTTGCATCAGAGGGTTGATTCTGGGGGTCAGCGGCTTTTGGCTACTGTCCATTAGGATAGTATTCACTTTACTATTTGCGTTGTTTATGGGCCCAATACTAATGACTCAAGGGTTGGGGTATTTCTGCTTACCGAACTTCATCTTTGGCCATCTACTTATATTGTCTATGGTGATTTTAATGCAACACTATTCCCTAACAAAGACTCAGTGTCTCAATCCCGGCCTCAGACCGGGTCCATCTGGGCATGGGTCCTTGGTGTAAACATCGGCTTAGGGGGGGTTTGTATCAACTGATTTCTTTATACACTTTGGTTGACCTATGGCAGTTTGAGCTCCCCAAGGAATGGCGATTTACATTTTACTCTGCTCCCCATAAAGCTATGTTGTGGTTAGATATGTTTTAGGTTAGCATTGTGTTGGTTTCATCAGTGAATCTGGCCCTTTATCTGAAGGTCTTTTCAGACCATAATTTTCTAACTTTGTTTATTGAATCCAGTGGGCCTGTTCAGACTCTGGGGACTAGGTGGTGGACATTCGAATGTAGTTGTTACTTGAGGACGATTATTTCTGCTCCATGAGCTCGCACTTATGAGAGATTCTTTTATTTATTTGAAGAGTTTTATATAGCGCTGGCTAGACCCGGAGGAATCAGAGTTCTTTACATGAGGTTAGCTTGTAACATAATTACATTAGTTACTGAAGCATAGCATAACATAGGGGAAAAACAGTGTTACACAATAACTGAAGCATAGCATAGCATAACATAGATCAGGTCAAGCAGACGGGCAAGGGGTAAAGTACTTCAGGGGATACTATAAAAGTCAAAGTGAAAGTCAACAAACTGTCTGGGGACCAGCAATCACAACATTCAGTGTCGGACTCACTCCCTGCGTCGGATCACCTAGGACATTGAACGGGTCCGAGGGAGGGGGGCAAAACGGTTACCTCGCAGTGACCATACAAGATGAGAGGAGTGTAGGTGTCCCAATTAGGGGTCGACTCTAAGGCCAAGGTCAGTCAGAGGGGACAAGTCGCAGTCCAGGGGCATGCATCGACCAGAAAATCCATCGAAGCGGCCAAGATGGAGGACTCAGGTCATGGACCCCAGCAGCTTGTTCAACATTGTCTCAGCACTACTCTCAGTAGTCTGGGACACAATAAAGGCTTTGTGCCATGGACAAACTCTTCAGTTTGCTTCTCGTCAATGAAGGATGGTAATGGAGGAGGAAACAATGGCCTTTCGGAGTCTTGGCACTTTAGAATTCAAGCTGGGAGATAATATCGTTCCCATGGACAGGCACCAGGCTGAGTGCCTCCTAAAGCAGTCTATCGCCCTCTGGGCCTCTCTGAGAAAATGTATGTGGGATTGGGCAGTCAAAAATGATCAGGCAGGGAAAATATCTAGCTTTGAAAATAGCCAAGAAATGGGACGGATCCACTCCTTTAGAGTCAGAGAAAGCTCAAGTTTCAATACCATCCAGCAGATTAGGGTTGAGAACAGGTAGCTTGTGGTCAATCCAGCTGTTATTAGAGATGTCTTTTGACAGTTCTATCAGGACCTTTACTGAGACAACCGCTTCTACTCCTTCAAAGATATCTTCCCTTTTGTTGTGTGGTATTTCCATTTGCAAATTGAGCCATATACAGCATTCTAAACTAGAAGCACCGACAACTCTTCTGGAGGTTGAAAATGCCATATGTTCCCTGGCCAAAGGGAAGGCTCCTGGTCCAGATCAGATCACATTGAAGTTTTGCACCACCTTTTTGCAGATTCTCGCCCCGGTGCTTAGAGATCTGTTTAACTCCATCAATGCATCTGACCAAATTCGTTGATCTTGGTGGGGACTGCTATTGTCATTTTCTCAAAATAAGAGAAAGATCCCACACTTTGTGGATCCTATAGTCTGATTTCTTTAATTAATGTAGATTCAAAGTTCTATACGTGAATCTATTTTCGATAATTATCTTGGGGTTGGTCAATCCAAATCAACATGCCTTTAATCCGGGTTGACAATCACGCCTTGGAAATGGTCTCCCTCAACAGAGGGTCCGTGGGTATGATTCTCTTGGATGCCGAGAAGGCTTTTGACTGGGTCTCCTGGCACTTTCTTTTGGGGTTTTTGGGGAACGCATCGTTGGGCTCAGCCTTTGTCTCTAGAATCTGGCATTCCTACACCGGTCTTAATGCATATATATATATCCTTTTATTCAATGTCTCAAGCTATCTGGAAAGATCCAGCTGCTTAGAATACAGCGCTGTGAAGTCAAAGTGCTAGCCTATTTGGACGATGTAGCAGTTCTAACTTCCACTCCTATAAGCAGTTTAGGCGCATTGGTGTCTGTTGCTCAATCATTCAGGGAAGTCTCTGATTTTTTTTTTTTTTTTTTAAATATATTTTTATTGCAGGAATCAGCAAATTGTTACATATCTGACCAGCATTATAGATCAAACAAAATCAGTGTAATGCAACCCTCCGTCCCCCAGTAATATGTACCCTTACACAGCCATTCAGCCCACAGCCCAATGGTCGGGCGGCAAAATCCAAGGGGGGCTCAACAGGAAGTTGAAGCTGGTCCGGATGATCCACTGTCCATCATCTGCTTTTCTAAACAAGCCCACAAAACCAAAAGAAAACCCCTCCCTCAAAACACTGTAAACCGAATTAACCCTCGCCCCACCCCGCCATCAGTGCACGGCAACAACCGCAATAGGATTAGTGAGAGGGCCCATGAGGAGAGTAACAGATCTGAAAGGTGTAATCGCCTATCGGGACTCGGGCGAGCTGCTTCCTCACTTTCGGAGTCGCTGGGGGCGCAATAATCTCTTAGGGCCTGTACTAATGTCTCCCATTCCAGCGCTGCTTCCTGCGCCTTCTCTTTATGCTGTCTCCTAGCTAACTGATACCTCAGCGTGCTTTCTCCCGCTGCCCATTTCAAGAGTTCGCTGTGCCATCGGCCCCCCGTCGGACCAGCCCATGCCTTCCAGTTCCTGGTCACCTCTCGTTTAGCAAGGAGAAGCCCCAAATCAATGAATTTGCTAGTAATTTTGTTTTTGGGGGTATGTGGAAACCAGTGGAGGAGTCCCACTGCCGCATCAACCAATAAGGACCTCCCTGTTACCTCCCCCAGGGTCCTCCCCACTTCCGTCCAGTATGAGGACAATCCCGGGCAGGACCACAACATGTGGAGGAGGTCTGCCTCCGGCGCCTGGCACCTGGGGCAGTCCGCAGAGCCCGTAGCAAAATACTGTTTGATTTTCGCCGGGGTCAGATATGCCCTATGGAGTACATAGTAGTGGACCAGTTGAAATCGGGCGTGACGCGTGCCCTTCCAGGCTCGTCGCACGAGTTGGGACCAGGTCGTCTCTGGGATCTCCTTACCTATGTCCTCCTCCCAACGGATTCTCAAAGTGGTGAGGGGGGCCAGCCCCTCATTGAGTAGTCTGCCGTAGAGGCAGGTGACCGCCTTCACCGTACCCGCAGACATCATGACGTATTGGCACACCGGAGACGTAGGGGGTTCCTCTTGCCCGTGCTTCCAGTGTGCCTGGATCGCTCGGACCAGGGCCGAGTGCAACAGAAAGTCACCGCGAGGAACCTCGAAGCGGTCAATGAGCTCCTGAAAGGGCAAAAGCGCCCCGTCCTCGTAGAGGTCCCCTACCAATTGTAGGCCCGCGTCCTCCCAGTCCGCTAACCGCGACCAATCACCGCCATGGGGCAGAGCCGTCAGCATGCCCAGAGGTATTTCGGGCGCATACGGTATTCGCAGTTGGCCCCGGGCGTGGACTCGGTTCCAACACAGGCGAACGGTCTTCTCCTCCATCGATAAGTCCTGTAAGGCCAAACGCTGTCGCAGCGCTATGAAGGAGAGAACATGTCTGGCCATCCCCGTGCCCCTCCTGTCCTCCCGGCCCCGGAATTCCCTGGCGATCTCCTGGGTGAGGGTCTGTAGTTGCGCCGCTAGGTAGTATTTTTCGAAGTCCGGCACCGCAAGCCCACCCTCGTCTTTCGGCCTCATCAGGGTCTTGAGGGCCACTCTTCGGCGGCCCGAGCCCCAGAGGAATCCGACCATCATCGACCGTAAGAGTCTAAATGTGGCCGGCGGGACCCAGATCGGTAGCGCTCGGAAATAATACAGCAACCGGGGGAGCGCCACCATTTTGAGCAAAGCAATCCGTCCTGCCACCGAGAGCGGTAGCGTAGCCCAGAAATCCATATTACCCCGTAGCGCTCAGGTGCTGCGAGCTATATTTCCATCCAGGAGGTCAGCTGGTTCATGGTAAACGTACATCCCCAGGTATTTAAAGCAGTCAGGTTCCCATCTAATCTCTCCACCGATAACAGGGCTAGGCGTGCCTCTGCGAACCGGGAAAAGACAGGTCTTAGCCCAGTTCACTCGAAGGCCCGAGACCTCCCCAAACGCCGTGAGCACCGTCGCAGCCCCCTGCAGGGCAGCAACCGGGTTCTCAAGGAAGAGCAACAAGTCATCGGCGTAGAGCGAAACGTAGTGTGGGCCCGAGGGTGTCCGCAGGCCATTATAATGGGTTCCCGATCGGAGTAGCAGCGCCAGTGGCTCCACCGCCAACGCAAAGAGAAGCGGGGATAACGAACAACCCTGTCTCGTGCCTCTCTCCACCGGGTATTGTGAGGAAACCAGCGGGCCTGCCCGAACCCTGGCCGATGCCGAGGCGTATAGGACCGTTGTCCATCTGATGAAACCCTCGCCGAGGCCGAATCGCAGTAACACAGTGCGCAGGTAGTCCCATTCGAGGCTGTCAAAGGTTTCTCTAAGTCGACCGATAGTACCACCGGGCACGGGGCGTCCACGAGCGGTTCTCCCAGCAAGCGGAACAACCTACGGATTTTCATGGTCGTGTTTCGCTTGGGGATGAATCCAGCCTGGTCTTCGTGTACCAGGGAGCCCATGTGACCCAGCAACCTCGAAGCCAAGATGCTGCTCAGTATTTTATAGTCGACCGTCAGCATTGATAAAGGACGGTAGGACGCCGGATCGGACGAGTCCCTTCCCGGCTTGAGAAGGGGAACCACTAAGGCCTCGCACATCGAGCCGGGGAGCCGACCAAGCCTCTTCGCCTCTCTGTACACTATCAATAACCTTGGTGCTAGGAGGTCAACATAAGCTGCGTAAAATTCAACAGGAAGGCCGTCTAGGCCCGGGGTCTTATTCCTCGCCATCTTTTTAATGGCGCTGCGGATCTCCCCCAGTTCAATGTCTGACCCCAGGGCTTTCGCCACGTCAGGCTCCACTGTCGGGAGCTCCAGGGGTCGTAGATAATCATCAAGCAGGTCAGGGTCTCTGGCAGAGCGACTGCGGTACAAGCGTTCGCAGTAGTGCAGGTAACAGCTCAGGATCTCAGGTTGAGTGTGCACTTCGGTCCCGTCCGCCATGCGCATGGACGTCGTCAGTGAGGCCTGGCGCGTGGGGTTAGCTAGCCATGCTAGCAGTGCGCTCGACTTATCCCCCTCTGCAAGGGACCTAACCGTATAGGCCTTGTAGTCGAAACAGCGCAGCCGTTCGACCTCCGCCGCCACCGCTTCCTTCGCCTCTACCGTGCGCTCCTGGAGTTCAGGGCGCCCGGGGCGGCGGAGCTCCAACTCACGGAGTTTCCGATCCGCAGTATCTAAGTCATCAAGGATAACTCGCCTCATGCCTACCTTCTTGGAGATGCAATAACCCCTCACCACCAACTTAAAAGCATCCCATTCTAGCGCCCTCGAGCTCGCAGTGCCCCTGTTGGATGCGAAATATTCCGAGATCTTATCCCCTAGGTCCGCTTTGAATACACTGTCCTCAAGGATCTCGGGACGTAACTTCCAGGTGGGCACCGCAGGCACCCCAGGAAACCAGCGAAGGTCCAGCAGGAGGGGGTTATGATCTGAGAGGGTCCTGGTTAAATATTCAGACCGGACCGCCGCTGAAACCAGTCCAGCCGAGCCAAGAAATCCGTCTAGTCTAACGTGTAACTCGTGCAGTCCCGAGAAGTAGGAATAGTCTCTCGCGTCGGGGTGCTGCGCCCTCCAAATATCCGTCAGACCCCAGTGCGTCTGCCAGTCCCTACGACCTTTAGCCACATGGCGAACCGGAGAGTCAGGGAGGGGCGGATGTGAGCGGTCAGTCTCCACATCTACTACTGAGTTGAAATCTCCACCGAGCAAGAGGGGCCCAGAGAAGAAGTGGGCCAATGAGCCCGATAACCTGGAAAAGAAGGCAACCTGGTCCACATTGGGTGCGTAAACACAGCAAACGTTTAGGTCCCTCCCCCCTAGAGTGCCCGAAATGGCCACATAGCGCCCCTCTGGGTCCACCACCGATTTCGTGACCTGGAAGGGAACCCCAGCTCTAATCCAAATCAGCGCCCCCCTGACATACGCGGAGTACGACGTGCAAAAGACCTGCCCTCTCCACCTACGCTGCAGCGCCGCCCCTTCCGCCTTGTGCAGATGGGTCTCCTGCAGCAGCGCCATTTGTACCCCTCTACGCACTAAATAAGCGTGTACTTTGTGACGTCTAGACATGGTGTGAAGCCCCCGCACATTCCAAGTAATACATTTCACATTAGCAACATCAGCCATTGTCCCATATTGTTCGTGCAAAGTCTTCCCATCCGGGTCCCAGCAAAGAAAGAACAACAAGCAACCTAGCACTGATGGCGGCCATTTTCCCCAACCAAAACTCAACAACCCCAATTCGACCCAAACCCCTACCCACCCTCCCCAGAACAGGACCCAAATAACACCATCTAGTTCCCATCCAAACCATATCCTCAAAAAAACCCCTGTCCCCGACTAATCCTGCGGTCGCCACCGCAGGAAGGCCTTAAGGGCCAGGTGCGGGCTGGGCGTTGGCAGTGGGCCCTCGATGCTCTGGCTACCAGGACTAAAGCAAGCCCAAAACAGTACAGGAAACCCTCAGGGCACGAGCAAGGCACCCCACCCCCACCTCCCCGGGAATCATGATCAATCGTCGGTACCCGCCACCCCCACTCCGGGCCCCCACCCAAACGAATGTAGCTCACCCCGTCAACCCTGTCCATCCAGAAGGTCCTCAACCGATTTCGGTGTAATCACCGGCGTGTGGACGCTATTAGTCACCGACTCCTCCGAGTCCGTTGGTTCCCCCTCGTCACCAGGGTCCGCTTCCTCTTCAATGGTGCCATCCGGTGAGCCAGACAACGCAGATAACACCTCCAACACTCCCTTCCGCTCTGTCGATGTTTCCGCAGTTGAGGGTCCTCCCGATCGGCCGCGGCGACTCCGAATTCTCTTGGATCGCCGTCGCTGTCCCGGCTCCACCGCTAGCTGAGATGAAGAGCCAAAGCCATCTTTCCCGGCTCTATAAAGTTCAAGCCAGTTACAGACATCCTCCGGGGTATAAAAAAATTGAGTCTTGTCATCGACAATTATGCGGAGCCGTGCGGGAAATAGGAGCGAGTATTGGATGCCCTCGCTCCGGAGCTCGCGTTTGACCGCCAAGAATGAGAACCGCTTGCGTTGGGTCTCATAGGTGTAGTCCGGGAAGATGTTCACCTGGCTGTTCGCCACCTTGAATGGGCCATTATGTCTGGCGGCATTGAGGATAAGATCTCTGTCCCGAAAGTGCAATAACCGTGCCACCACCGGTCGCGGGGCACGGCCCTGTTGCGGCGGCCTCGCTGGAACTCTATGTGCTCGCTCCAGGGTGTAGAAGGAGGATAGACCCTCCGGAGCCACCGTGTCTCGGAGCCAGGCTTCCAAGTAGGCCACCATGTCACCATCCTCAATCTTCTCCGGCAGGCCCACCACTCGAATGTTGTTGCGCCTGTTACGGCCTTCCGCATCTTCCGCTCGTTGCTCCAGAGCAGTAATCCGGGATAGGGCATCCTTCATTGTCGCGGCCAGGGTGCGCTGCGCTGGCTCCAAAGTTTTCACCGAGCCCTCCACTTCCTTGACCCTATCCGAAAGTTTGCCGTGATCCGCTCTAAGGAGGCCCAGACTCGTCGCCACCTGGGCAATGTCCTGCTGGAGGGCCGAGCGTGTGGTCGCAATCGCCTCTAAGACACGGTCAAATTGTTGTTGCAATGGTGCGCCACCAGAACTCTCCGGATCTTTACGTTCCTCTTTGTCCGGGGTCTCTGAATCTGATGCGGCTGGGGTAGTCCCCTTGGCTCCCCTTGGTTTCCCCATGTCGCAGGAATCACGCTGTGTGGATCCGGCCAAAGGCGCCACCGAGTGCGGGCTTCGGCTATGTCTCTCCCGGTTATTGGTCTTCGGGTCTTCGGGTCGGTGATCTCCATCTCCAGGGCCTGTTGGGCCTCCACAGCTTCGGCCCGCGCCACCACCACGTCGTCGGAGGGCACTGAGGAGGAGGCGGAGACAGTTGGCGCCAGGCCGGGCAGGCCCGCCTGGCTGATGAGGACCCGGAGCGAGGGTCACCAACACCACCGGAGACTTTGTGGCGCCTAGGGGCAGTGCCTCCCATGGGAGTGGGTCGATCGGGGAGATGCAGCCAAGTGTGGCCTAGGGGGGTCAGTGCCGCGGGCAGGGCCTCCAGGCGTCCATGTGCCGAGGTCCACTATAGTGAGGGCATCCGACCCTCCAGGCGCGTTCTCTGTTGCCTGAGTCCAATCAGATCTGTACCCAGACCCTCATATCGCAGGGAAACGAAAAGGTGGAGGGTGCGCTGTAGCTAGCGATGCTCCTCCAGTTCAATGGTCCCGTCCAAGGGGACAATGAGGTCCGGGCGCCATGTTGGGTCACACTCCGCGGATCCACAAACTTCGATTTTCCGCCGGACCACCTCATGTACGGGCTGCACCAAATGCCCCGGCAGGTCCCAGTCGATCCGATCAACAGTTTGCGGGGGCTAGGGTGCCCCACGGCCTCCGATTTACAGGATAATTCCGGGCTCAGTCCCGGAGCCGAGCTCTCAGGCGATCATCGCCATCGGCGCCCAAGCCACGCCCCCCTCAGGGAAGTCTCTGATTATAAGATAAATTCAGATAAGTCTCAGGTCTTGTCTAATGTCACTCCCTAGGACAGGATGCAAGGTGGGTACATTCCTGGCATATTTCGGGGTAGCTTATCCATTCATACTGCAAATATAATTGAGACTATCTAAAGAAAACTCTACCAACATACAGATAATGTTTTCATGAAATCGAACCACCTTCACCTCAGCCTGATTGGACATTGTAATCTTATCAAAATGATCATCCTCCGGCAGTATATCTACTTCTTTCACTGTATTCCACTCTTTCTTTCAGTGACTTTCTCTGCTAAGATTGTGGCTGCATGGCAAAGGTCTATTTGAGGTAACAAGAAGCCCCGCTGTAAGATCCAGTTTCTGCAACAGCCTAAGGAGGATGGTCGGATTGTGCTTCTGATCTTGTGGTTTTACTATCTGGCCTCTTTCTTTTCAAGACTTCTTCTGGTTTTGGGGTGGGGAAGTGGGAACAAGGGGTTATGGTCACTGATTTCTTACTGCTGGGTTTATCAATTGTCCTTGGTGTTGGTACTTTGAATACATTGTTAAGAGAACTCAGTTTAAGACCCTAAAGGTCTTCCATCTTATTTGGAGTTCCCCTAAGCACATATTCCTGAAACCGCCCGCTCAATCAGCTTACATATCAGCTTACATATCTAGGATATAACCCCAATCTAACAGCCTGTGTCCACGATAGCTCGAAGAGGACTAGACTTCTTATCATGGGTCGGTTGTTTTAGAGGGATGTTCTCTCTTTGGGGAACTTCCATCAGCAGTTTTCTCTTCCTCATGCAACTTTAAATTATCGAGTATACCTTATTTTGCTGTATCTCAACCCATTTCATGAAGGGTCAAGCTAGATATGGGACTGGTTAGAGCAGTGGTTTTCAACCTGTGTGCAGTGGCTCCCAGGTGAGCCTCCAAGCCTAACCAGGGGAGCTGTGCACCAAGCACTTTAATGCATTTATGACTTTTGGTATTCACAGAGGTCATATTCTAGTCGTATCTTTACGTCTGTAGTCAGGCCGGGATCTCTGGCTTGAGCCGTACTCTCTGCACCTGGGCTGTACTCTCTGGCTTGGGCTGGATGAGTCTAATCAATGGGCTAGAATGCAATTTTTCCAAAAAATAACATTAGGAACATGTGATAAATGGTAAAGGAGGTCATGAAAATCAGTTTGGGCCGGGAAAAGGGTGTGGCCAGGCACAACATTATATCCCAGAAAAGTTTGCTCCTTTGCATCATGGTACATGGTACAGGGTGTAGTCCACAATTTTCGCCCCTCCCTCGTGTACCATGAGGCAAAGGAGAAAACTTGCGGAGAGTACAGCTCAAGCAGATGTTTTTGGCCCGACTACAGACGTAAGGACATGACTCATAAGTGACCTCTGTGAATACC
Source organism: Lissotriton vulgaris (assembly GCF_964263255.1). Taxonomy (NCBI): domain Eukaryota; kingdom Metazoa; phylum Chordata; class Amphibia; order Caudata; family Salamandridae; genus Lissotriton; species Lissotriton vulgaris. Next base: position 426,840 of record NW_028250985.1, read on the forward strand.
AAAAGTCATAAAGTTAGACTTTTTTCTCAGATTGCCTTTGTAAATCTGGCCCATTTTTTATTGTCTATATTTTTTTTCCAAAACATTCCATATAACTTGCATCATCCAATTTTATACAATGATGTGAAATTAATACAAGGTATGTCTTAGATTTGAATAGCACAAACAGTTCATGTCTACTGCTTTCTCAATCTTCTTGCGGCTAGGCGGGGGTACACGGCTTTTGACATATGAGTGAACTATGGCTTACTTTGGTCCAGTAGGAAGGCAATAGGGAGTAAGAACACATCATTCTTTCTAATTTTTTCTAATGTTACATGATAGTGTTAAGTTCCAGGCCTGACTGCAGCTTGAATTTGTGTGAGATTAACCCGTTTTTACTGAACAACGTGCACCTCAACAGTAAAGAATGGCCGATAGGAGAGTTTGCTTTACATATAAAATAAATGCCCACTGAAATCGTGCAGTCCATATTCAGATATCCGACTTGGCAGTTATTTTTTGTGCACTAAATGAACACATTCCCAGTGTAGTCGACTAATTTAGGAATTGGCAGGTGTGAAGGTAATGTGCACCGTTGCCACTATCTGTTGTGCACATAACTGACTGACTGACGGTATTTGTAGAGCGCACTACTACTGAGGTGTCTTGGCGCTATGTTAGAGATGAGCTAGGACATAAACGCATTCTTTAGTGTTGGAGAAAGAGCCATGTTTTGATTTCTTTCCTGAATGCCAATCTGTTGGGTAATCTTCTAAGATTCACTAGTAGCGTATGCCAGAGTTTGGACGCTAGAAATGAAAACCGCTTTCCACCACAACGTACTCTTTTTATCTTCGGAATTTGTACAAGGCCAAGAGTGGATGACCTTAGAGTCCAGGGAGGTAAATAGTGTGAGAACAGAGCTTGCACATCATCTGCCCCAGCTCTGAAAAGAGCTTTGTGCACCAGACAGAGTGATTTGAATTCAATGCGTCTTCGTACCGGGAGCCAGTGAATATTCCTTATCACTTTTGATGTTGGCTGATGCTTTGGCAGCCCAAGCAAAACTATGGCTGCCACATCTGGATAGATTGAAGTTTATCTAGTTGGGCAACACCCATTCCCAGATAGAGGGTGTTGCAATAATCGATTCTAGACAAAATGGTGGATACTACCACCGTTTTCCTCAGGGAGAAGGGAATGTAAGGGAGAATCTTTCTCAATCCCCTTAGAGTAAAGAAGCATGCAGACATGACCTGATTAATCTGTGACGCCCAGGTGAGATTTTTATCAAACATTACTCCCAAATTCCTGGCCTTTGTGACTGGCTCAGGACATGTGCCAGCTGTACCAGGCCACTACAGCTGATTCCAAATTGGGTCTTTTGAGCCAAATTCCAGGACTTCCGTTTTCTCAGCATTCAGCTTCAAGAAGTTTGCGCTCATCCAGCTCATTAAAGCTGAAGTACATTTACAGAAATCAGCAGCCTGAGTATCTGCAGACTCAGCTACAGAAACTATGAGCTGTGTATCATCGGCATAAGACACCAATGTAAAGCCATAGGGGCAGATTTATGTTAACTGGCGCATCCCTAGGGATGCGCCAGTTAACGTGCGCCACAGTGCGCCACCGCTCCGCCACCCATGGTGCGCCGCATTTATAATGCGGCGCACCATGGTGCAAAAACGGCACAGATGCGTGTAGCATCTGTGCCAGAAATGTGGCGCTTTGCTGGAGTTGCGTCGCAAGCACGACGCAGCTCCAGCAAGGCTCGGGGGTACACCATGTGCACAATGCTGCATCAAGACCTACGCCTGCTTCAAGCAGGCGCAGGGTTTTGACGCAGCATTGCCCTGAAAGTGACTGAGTGAAATCTCATAGATTTCACTCAGCCACTTTCAGGAGGCGTTCCTGCGCAGGAACGCCCCCCCCCCCTGCGCAGGAACGCCTCCCTATGGTGCAGTGCTTTACAACGTGACGCATCTCCTAGATGCGTCACGTTGTAAATAGGGCGCATTGTTTGCGCCGCAGTTGCGTAAAATAAAGTGACGCAATTGCGGCGCAAAGAGGCGCAACGGCCTCATAAATCTGCCCCATAGTTCTTTACCAGCCTGGCCAGAGGGGCTACGTAAATGTTAAATAGTGTTGGTGATAAGGCCGAGCCCTGCGGGACTCCACCGGGGAGGGAGAATTCCTACGATCTGAATCTATCCCAGAAAATAATTTGTTTTCTGGATGATAAAAAGGATGTTAGGAGAGAAAGAGCTGTACCACTGATACATGCATCCTGCAGCCTTTGGTTTAATACTGTGTGGTTTACAGTATTAAAGGCTGCTGTTAGCTTAAGCAGGACCAGTACCGCCCTTCCCCCTTCATCTGTCACCTTACGGATTTCCTCTGTTGCCATGATCAGAGCTGTCTCCGTAGAATGTTTTGAGCGGAAACCGTATTGTGAGGTATCTAAGATGTTATTTGTCTCCAGGAATGATTTTAGTTCCAGATGCATTACTTTCTCCAACACTTTGGCAGCAAAAGGTAGACATGAGATAGGCCTATAGTTCTTTTCAACATGTGGATCCAGCTTGGGCTTTTTTAGAAGTGGACGAATACAGGCTTTTTTCCATGCTTTAGACTCCTACAGACAGAATTTTGTTTATTACTGGAGATAGGGATATACTGATCTCCTCTGAGGCCAGATGCAGTATATACGGTGGGCAGGGGTCCAGTTGGGAGCCAGATTTAATGCTTAGCACCAATTCTGCTACTTTTTCCTCTGTAATTGGAGGGAAGGATAGCAGACCTTCATGGCCAATCCTGGATTCAGACTGAACTAAGGCTTCTGCTCCTGTGTTGTTTATTGATTCTTCCAGACTATCATACACGATTGCACCTTGTTTTGGAAAAAAAAACCGCTAGTTTGTCTACATATTTTTGCTCAGGTGTAAACATTACATCACGCAGGATTTCAACAGGACATTGACCGTTTGAAATAATTGTAGTAGGTAGCCTTAGCCTGTATAATTGAAGCCTTGTATTCTTCCAAGGCTACGCAATATTCTTTCTTGTGACCAACATCATATTGGGATCTCCAAACTCGTTCCTTTTGTCTACACTTGATCTTTATAAGTTTGAGATTGGGTGAATACCAGGGAGACGAGACCTTTTTAACTCGAGGTTTCTGGCCACTTCAGGTGCAACCTTGTCGGCCGCTGTGTTTAACCAATTATAGAGATCAGTGACAACTTGATTTATGTCATAAGATTTTCCCGGTCTGTTACTAAGTGCTGATACAAATCTGGTTTGCTTATAGATTTCCATGCCCTGTATTTGTTAGCCAGAGGACGAGAGCTCCGTCCTCTGATTGATGTTACAGGTGTGGTGTCAAAATGCACAGCATAATGATCAGTCCATGGCAACAGGCAGACCTTCCTAATCTGTATGCGAGGATTGTTGGTGCAAATCCCATCTAGCATGTGTCCTGCTATGTGTGTGGGTTTATTAACGATCTGTTTAAAGTCGAGGCTAACCAGCTTATCTAGTGAGCATGCGGTATCGGAGTTATTGTTATCTTCCGAATGGAAGTTAAAGTCACCTAGTATAGTGAAATACTCGATATCTAGACAGGATTCCAGATAACTGTGGATGGAAAGCAAAAACCATGATCTAGGTCCAGGAGGTTGTAAATTAGTAGGCCTGGAAATATTTCAACATTATTACATTTTATAGAAAAAGATATTGCTTCCAAGTCAACTATTTATTTATTTATTTACGGGTTTATACCGCGCTAGGATCACCTCCCGAAGGAATGTCTCCGCGCCTTGAACACCTTTATAGCTTGTGGCAGTAAGTACACAGATATCACTAGTTGGAAAATAGGAAGGTTTTTAACAGTTTTCTGAATGGGAGATAGTCCTGGCATAGTCTCAAAGAGAGAGGGAGGCTGTTCCACAACCTTGGTCCGGCTATGGATAGCGCCCTTCCACCTTGCCTGGTCTTTCTAGCTCTTGGGACCTGTAGTAAGGCTTGGTCACTAGATCTCAGGGACCGTACAGGTTTATAGAGGGAGAATCTGCTGTTTAGATACTCAGGCCCTCTGTTCTGGAGGCTCTTATGTATAGTACATCCAATCTTGTACTTCACCCTTTGTTTAATAGGTAGCCAATGTAAGGTGTTCAAAAGAGGCTTCGATGGTGTACGGGGTGGCTGATTTAGTACAAGACGGGCCGCTGTGTTCTGGACTACTTGCAATCTCGCAATAACTCCCTCATTTGCTGATAGGAGCATCCCGTTGCAGTAGTCCAGACGACTCAGTATTAGGGCCTGCACTAATGTTCTCCTAGTTGAGTCAGGGAGCATAGGGAAAACTTTCCTCAGCATGGCGATCACATGGAAGCATGAGCTCACCACTTGGTTGCTGTTTTGTATCAGGGAGAGCTCCTGATCCAGGCGCACGCCAAGATTTTTTACCACCTGCTTTGGCTCTGGGACTGGGCCTAGATCTTGCGGCCACCAGTCTGGGGACCATAGGAGCTTTGCCTCACCGAACAGCATCACTTCCGTTTTTGCAACGTTGCATTGCAAGAAGTTAGATGCCATCCAGTGGGCCACTGCTTTCATCCCAGAGGAGAAAGAGTTCCTGACCGTCTCAGTGAGATGTTTGAACGGAAAGAGGAGTTGGGTGTCATCCGCGTATGACATAGGGATGAACCCATGAGATCTCATGATGTTTGCCAGGGGGGCCACATAGATATTAAAGAGGGTCGTGCTTAAGCAAGAACCCTGTGGCACCCCCTTTGAGATCTCCAACTCCTCTGACCGGTGGGGACCCAGGATGACTGTCTGGGTGCGGTCAGTCAGAAAACTCCTTAACCATGCCAGAGCTCCACCTTCCAGACCGATGTTCACAAGTCTGGTGGTCATGATGTCATGTGACACGGTGTCAAACGCCGCAGACAGATCCAATAGAACCAGGATGACGGAGTAGCCCCCATCCTGGTACATATGTAGGTCGTCTGCGACTGACAGCAAGGTGGTCTCGGTGCTATGGCTTGGCCTGAAGCCCGATTGAGAGGGGTCCAGGCCATGTGTATCCTCAACAAACCTGGACAGATGTCTGTTAACATATTTCTCTATCATTTTACCCATAAAAGGGAGAAGAGAGATGGGACGTAGGTTGGCAAGATCCGTCCAAGGGATGGTGGTATTTTTCCTTAGCGGTCTTACCAAAGCCCGTTTCCAATCTCTCGGAACTTCTCCCGTACTTAACGATAGATTAGTTAGTTTCTGGATACCAGGACCAAGAGTTTCAGCCATGATACGGGCGGGAACAGAGTCCTGCGGACTGCCGCTCTTAATCACTTTTGTAAGGGCGGTGACTTCCTCTAAGGAAATAGGGGGAAAGTTTTTTAATTGATTGGCCTGTGTGTCCCGCTGCGGACTATTGTGAGAGGGGGTATTAGGATCGGCTACTTTAGTCGATTTTGCGGCCAGTATCTTTGCATAAATTGAATCGATTTTGTTCATGAAAAAGTGTGAGATCCCATCACATAATTCTTGTGAAGCAACCTCCACCGTCTCGCATGCTACAGGCTTGGTGAAAGTTTGCAGGATTTGAAAAAGATCTTTAGAGTCCTTCCCAGCCTCTGCAAGTTGCATAGCAATGTGACTTTTCCGGGCCATCCTTATGGCTTTATGATAAGATCTAAGGGATGTTAGATAACATTGTTTGTCCTCCTGACTCCGGGATTGTCTCCACACTTTTTCCAGCTTTCTGGACTTTTGTTTCATATGTCTCAGGTCTTCAGAGTACCAGACTTCTTGTCTGGCTGCTTGACGGGGTTTATACACTTTCAACGGAATAATGCCATCAATTGCTTCATTGACAGCATTTACAAACCGATTGAGCTCAGTTGACATCATTCCCTCATGCTCATTAATCATAGGGGCTTGATAAGCTTCTCGAAAAGTGTCCTGTGTTAGTTTGTGCCAAGGTCTTCTCTTGGTGGCTAAGGTGGTCGTTACATTAGATTTACCCATGGGCTTAGTGTAGAATGTTAAAATGAAATGATCTGTCCATTCTACTTGAGTGGAGGGTGTACACATATATAAAGGTGAGTTGGAGAACACCAGATCCAACGTGTGACCTGCCTCATGTGTGGGTCCCTGATTCATCTTTTTTAGACCTATGTGTTCCATATCCATAAGAAGTGTTCTGGCCTCCAAGCATGTCTCTAATTCACTGTGGAAGTTGAAGTCTCCCACTAATAGGAAGTTCTGGTCATTTAGGATAAACGGCGCAAGAACCTCCATAAGTGAGATCGAGAAATCCATGCTTGAACCTGGGGGTCGATATAAAACCGCACCCCTTCTATTCTCCCCAGAGGCGGAACTGAGTTTAAAAATCATTAGTTCCATCAGAGGGGTGCTGATTTCCTCCAATATTGTGACAATTAGTTCCTCCCTATAAACAATGGCTATTCCACCACCTATTTTTTGTGGACGATCCAGTCTAGAGACCTTATAGCCCATTGGAATGCCCAGAGTAATAGCTGAAATTGAATGAGGCTTGAGCCAGGTCTCTGTTAAAAAGCAGAGATCAGGCTTCTCTGTAGATATCAGGTCCCACACCTGTGATGCGTGCTTAGGTAATGAGCGCACATTACATAGTAGATGTTTGCTTCCTATGGGGGTGGGATCCTTGGTAGTTGTTACGGGGCCGGTTTTATGTGTGGAGCATAGCGGTTTGATAGGAACTCGCAAAGGAATGTTATCCACTGCCTCGAGGCCAAAATGTGTATAACAGTAAGAGCATGTAAATGGACCTTCAAGATTAGAATGGAAAGTAACATCACATGTGGAACCTATACTGGGACGTAGATCCCATAATACCTGTGATGAATATGTTAGATGGCCTGTATCAGGGGTACTCGTGATGGTAGTAGGGACAGCCATAGTCTCCTGCCCCTGGCCCCGTCCAGGCCCGGAAGGGCACAGACGGGCCTCTCTCTGGCTTGTCTCCGGCGCGTTCTCTGGCGCTTCCCTGCGCGCGATCGCTTCGCGCTCAGGGTGACGAGAGGGCTAAGTAGCCCCTCCTAACAATAGTCTAGAGCGCTAACCACTCCGCTAATGCAGAAAGCGGAAGTGGTGTAGTCCCGTTGAAACGCGACCCAGTGTTCCCCCAACAATAATACAAAGAGTGCAGCAAGCTATATGTTCTAAACAAATTGTTGTGATTTCGGTCGTGTGCAGCAGGTAAATACCAATTTAAAATGAGCAAGTACAATTTTTGCCAATTCCGATTTTTAAAACATTCTCTATTTAAAATACTGCTCGGAGCTCTGTCAGGCGTCAAGTGGCTCGGTCAACACTGCCACTGTCTCCCTTACCACCGTCGGCGGCCGGCTCCTCGCTGCCTAAGTAGCCCCTCCTAACAATAGTCTAGAGCGCTAACCACTCCGCTAATGCAGAAAGCGGAAGTGGTGTAGTCCCGTTGAAACGCGACCCAGTGTTCCCCCAACAATAATACAAAGAGTGCAGCAAGCTATATGTTCTAAACAAATTGTTGTGATTTCGGTCGTGTGCAGCAGGTAAATACCAATTTAAAATGAGCAAGTACAATTTTTGCCAATTCCGATTTTTAAAACATTCTCTATTTAAAATACTGCTCGGAGCTCTGTCAGGCGTCAAGTGGCTCGGTCAACACTGCCACTGTCTCCCTTACCACCGTCGGCGGCCGGCTCCTCGCTGCCTAAGTAGCCCCTCCTAACAATAGTCTAGAGCGCTAACCACTCCGCTAATGCAGAAAGCGGAAGTGGTGTAGTCCCGTTGAAACGCGACCCAGTGTTCCCCCAACAATAATACAAAGAGTGCAGCAACTATGGGCTCTAGAGTAACTCTGACCGTATAGTCCGAGCGAGATATAAAATAGCAGCTCCTCTGCCTCTAGCCCCCACTCGGTCAGAGTTTGCGACAAGATATCCCATTGGGATTGCTAGGGTCACTGTTCTCATTGGCCCACGTCTCAGTTAGAAAAACCAAATCTGGCTTTTCTGTTTGTATCAGGCATTCTAACTGCAATTTGTGTTTCACCATCGATCTAGTGTTAAGCAAGATACATTTATTAGGTCCGGAGTGTTTATTAGTATGGGCAGACCTGGGACGTGAATCACAAAAGTGATTGTTATCATACCGTCTGTTGATGTTAATTGTATTAGGAGAGTTCCCCTCAGCATTGCTGGTGGAGTTTAATGAGGGTGCCACCCATCCGCATAGATTGCAGTGCGCAAGCGTTGTGGTCTTTGAGTTCAGTGCTATATTATACGGGGTACATGTGTGTGGATTGAGGCCATATAGTTGCTCCCTTGTATATAGATACTGGGTAAATTGCACAGGGATTCTGGCAATGGGTGCGTTTCGGGCGCAGACGGGCTTGCCTTTGGCGCGGCTTTAGTGCGCCGCTGGCGCGCACGCTGCACGGACGCAACATCCGTCCTGATATAGGAAGTGAGGGAGGGAGGGAACCATATGAGCTTCACTGACAACTAGAGCACTACTCTTCAGGCTGGTCCACTTCAAGGACGGACACCGCGTTAGCGCTGAAGTTGTAAGCAGAATGCTGGCCCAGCTAGGAGTACAATTTAAAAGGATACTAGTGCATGAATTTATTAATAGTTTTAAAAGAGACCCACCACTCGGGGCAGCGTTATCTCAGCCCTCTAACACCAATGCGAGCACAACTTCTCTCCTGATGTAGGAAGTGAGGGAGGGAGGGAGGGAACCTCGGGAGCTCCAGCGACAACTAGAGTGCTACTCTTTAATCTTCAGGCGGGTCCGCTTCAAGGACGGACACCGCGTTAGCGCTGAAGTTGTAAGCAGTATGCTGGCCCTGCCAGGAGTACAATTTAAAAGGATACTAGTGCATGAATGAAATAATAATTTTAAAAGAGACCCACCACTCGGGCAGCGTTATCTCAGCCCTCTAACACCAATGCGAGCACAACTTCTCTCCTGATGTAGGAAGTGAGGGAGGGAGGGAGGGAACCTCGGGAGCTCCAGCGACAACTAGAGTGCTACTCTTTAATCTTCAGGCGGGTCCGCTTCAAGGACGGACACCGCGTTAGCGCTGAAGTTGTAAGCAGTATGCTGGCCCTGCCAGGAGTACAATTTAAAAGGATACTAGTGCATGAATGAAATAATAATTTTAAAAGAGACCCACCACTCGGGGCAGCGTTATCTCAGCCCTCTAACACCAATGCGAGCCCAACTTCCGTCCTGATATAGGAAGTAAGGGAGGGAACCTCGTGAGCTCCATCGACAACTAGAGCGCTACTCTTCAGGCGGGTCCGCTTCAAGGACAGACACTGCTTTAGCGCTGAAGTTGTAAGCAGTATGCTGGCCCAGCCAGGTGTACAATTTAAAAGGATACTAGTGCAAAAATGAAATAATAATTTTAAAAGAGACCCACCACTCGGGCAGCGTTATCTCAGCCCTCTTCACTCTTCCTGATGTGTATCGGTCTCTGATTCCCACAGAACTCCTCTGTGCCATGCAAAGATGCCCCTCACTACTCTACACAGAACTATCTTTGTTTGGAACAAACACCTCTTTAAGTTGTGTGCATACACACTTTTCTGAGACACGCACTTTTCAGTGTTCTACCCCTATACCTTTGCCATGCATGTACAGCTCTTTCTGCTGCACATACAAAAAATCTCTCTGCTATGCAGATATTTCTGCAGTTGGTAAGCACTTTTTACACTCCCTTTCTCATCCCTGTGCTTTTCATTCTTGTTTTTAGTCATTATCTGTTCTTGTTCTTTTTCCCACGTCTTATAATGCCTCTTATTCCTTCTCTTGCACCCTTTTTATGCACTTTTATTTTCTCAACTAGCATCCCCTTTGTTTATTATCTGCCCACTGTTCTCTCTGTCTCCGCCTGTCTTTTGAAATACCTCGAGACAGTTGTGCTGATTTGTCCTTTCTTTGTTTCTCTCCCCAGCCAGCACTCTTTCTAGGCCTTCTACCTCTCCCACCCCCCAAATTTGCATACTTCCAAAACTTTGAATGAGCAGTCATCTTTCATTGGTGTTGTGGTGCTGGTTGTGATACCTTGAAACACTCATCCTACTTTTCCAAGGCCATATTGGACCTTGCTCCTTTATTGGAAGCTATCCACAGATAAAGTAAAGTCCACAATCATGTCAGCTTGGTCTTACAAGTTGTATGTGCGAAGAGCTTCTTGCAATGTAAAGTGCTGATTATTTTTATTTTGAAGCACAAAAAGCTTACCAGAAGAAATCCAGCACGCCGTCACTTTGGCAGCTGAAAGGAGCAGAGGTTCTCTCAGATAGCACAGGTCTTCCCTGACGTTTAATCCAACAACAATCAAGCAATGGCAAAACCAATAAGACTGGCTCATAACTGGAAATGTAAATCAGATCTTTTAGATTTACAAATGTGTGCTTTTCTACCCTTTTCTTATTTCTCAGGCCTTGTTTACTGTTAGAGGTAACCGCTATTCTTCTAAAGGTTAATCAAATATAGTGGTGCATGAACTGTAGTTCCTATTTAGAGTGTATAGGGTCAGGGGGAGGAGCCAAGATGGCGATCGGAGCAGACGTGTAGGCTCCCGGCTCCGCCAGCCCTTGAGCCCCGCATCGCTATCCTGCCTAGCATCCTGATATATTTTAGCGGTGGTTAGATCGGGAAGTTGTGCTGACTCAGCCCGTGTTCCTCCGGGATCCCAGCTCGTCCGGAGCTTGAAGATAACTACAAAGCCGTCCTGCTGCTCAGACCCCTGCGCGCACCGCCGCTCGCCGCCGGACCTCGATGGGGTGGTGGCGGCCGGACTGCCTGCGTGCTACCTGGAGCCAAGGGAGTGTTGCCTTTTGAACGGGACGCAGTCCGGACCACACTATCTGCCGTGGATTGATGCGCACTGAGACTGCAGCGCACTGGTAGGGAAAAGATGTACTGCACGAGAGGCTCCTTTGTTCGGTGCTGGGGGCGTGATGCTTAGACTCCATTACTGTGCTTGCCTGATATCGGCGGATTGCTCCTTTGCCAAGCCTATCCATCTGCGCCGAGGTGGCTCCTCGTTGAGGACGCACAATTACAGCTGGCCTTGGCAGTTTCAGAGGCTGGGATTGTAAATTCTTCATGCTGCATCCGCCCCGGCTTCTGCATCGGATCATCTGCAAAATGGAAGTGTCTGCTGACCCGCAGTATGGGGAGGATCGCCCGCTTTCGTCCTTGGACTGCAGTACCCTATCCGGGCTGGAGGCCGGAATGCATGCACCCTCTCGTGATTTGGAGACGAGGGAATCGCAGCCTGCATTGTCTTATGGGGCTATCCTGGCTGCCCTTTGTGATCTGCGATCGGCTTTGAGAAATGGCTCCCTTATGCTATGTGAAAAGCTCGATGTAACTGCTTCTGCTCTGGGGCGGGAGCGGAGGGTCTGTTCCCAGCTTCGCTCGCATTTTCCTCTGTTGGTGCGTGAAGGGGCTACAGTGTTTTCCAGTGCTCCCAGCGATGGAGAGACCGGTGTTGACTGTATCGGCGCCTGCAGGCGGCCGTCCGATAGCTCTACCTGTGATACATTGTTTCCCCCTCTGGAGACTGATTCTTTGTTTTCGCTACCATCACTATTGACACGGGTGCCGGCTGAGCCACTTCTGGGCCCCCCGAAGGCTCCTTCTTTGTGGCCTCTGTACTTTCCATTGTGGAGCTTGTGCCATCAGGATATCCCGAAGGCTCCTTTTATTGTGGTTAACGGATTGTTTGGTGAATGGCACCGTCCATTTTGTGTTTACGAGTCCCCCCCTTCTTCCTTGCGACCATTTTGTCACAGAGGGGGTTGGCTTTCCTCGAGGGGTGTGTCCAGGGGGGCATCCGAGATCGGGCCAGGGCTAGGCGGTTTCTTCCGTTGTGTTGATTCACGGACTGGTGGGGATTAGGACGGGACTGCTATGTATATCAACTGTTTGACTCGGATGCACAATACGATATGATTCTCCCCATTTGTAATTGTATTTGCTGCTTGCTGCTGTACTGGTGATACTTGGGGTGGAGGAAGTCTGTGGGGCTGGGTCGGCCGGGAGTGTATAGAATTGGCCCTCCTTGGTTCATTCGTGATTTTCCTTTTTCTTTTCCTCCTTTCTTTCTAGCTGTATTTCGGGTACTCTTTTTTGGGCGACAGGCACACTGCAAGGGGGGGGTAGGCCGTAGCCTCTGCATGCATGTAGGGTGGGGGGATGGGGGGGGGTTTGTTGGTCTTTGGTTCTATGGGCCTTATCTTTTTCTTTCTTTTTCTCTTATGCTCATGCTTTCACTTTTTCCTTTTCTTTGGATCAGTGGGGTGGATGGGTGGAGGGGGGGGTGACGATTGACATGTGATGTGATTTGTGGTTACTTGTCCTTATGGATTGCTACGTGCCGCTACATTGCCTATGTTTTTGACTGCTTATTCACTGCTGAGGATGTTGCCCGCTCCCGCTCCTCGATGGTTACTTGGTCCCTGATCCTTCTTACTTACTATTCTTTATAGCAAATTATTGAGTAAAAAACTTTTAAAATTAACCTTCACACCTCCTGTTTCCCGGCAGTTCCCTTAGGTTCAGTGTGATTTGGACTGTTTGCTACCTTGTGTGTGATACTGCCGGGACCCGTCTATTTGCAACTTTGCATCAATGTTTTCGTGGCCGGCCGGATGGTTGTAGGCCCGTATTTGTTTTGCCCTTTTTTGAACAATAAAGGTTTTCAAAAATTAAAAAAAAAAATAGAGTGTATAGGGAGTCCATGTACTCTAAATAGGGAGTTCGGTACATTTACTCTTTTAGTGAATATTCTGCAACTGCTGAACTATAAATAAATACCATAGTAATGTGAAGGAAAATCTTTTAGGTTGAGTGTGGGCAGTGCATACGCTACTCTGTGAGGCATGCTGTATTTGAGTATGGACTTGAAGCTCCGCCCACTCTCCGTCCATATTTTTCATTGGCTTGTGTCATTGTCCTTTTTAAATGCTGGCTTCTGACTCGTTAATAGGCTTGATAGTCCCTCCTTAGTACCGCCTTGTCTTCATTCGCAGCCACACATGAGGACTGGCCCTTTTACTTCTGGTGTTACACGTTATGTCTTATTTAGTCTGAAATCACTATTTTCTTGAATGAGTTTCTCCTACTGCAGGCACAACATACTTTCCTGCAACATTCAGCACACGATGCGCACTTTCACCCTCCAAGCAGCCTGGGACAATGGTGGCAGCTTCTTTGAAATGAACTAGGTCTTGCATTTACAAGAGTTTGAGCTATTGGCATTGTAAATGACAATGCCTTTTATTCATGTGCTAATTATCAAAACAGATAAATAAAAGGCATTGTCATTTACAATGCTAATAGCTTAAACTCTCACAAATGTGAGACCTCTTCCATTGCAAATGCTTGTTTACTCTGTATTTGGAGTTTATTCCAGGGAGTGGAGGAATTTAAATTCTCTCTAAACCCTAAATGAGGCCCTTAGAATTAAATATTATAAGGCTAAAAAGTCATCAACGCTTTACTGAAAGATTTATGCCCCATCTTGCATTGAAAACATTCAGAAAGGGGTACTTTTTACATATCCTTCAGCTATGTTTCTATTCTCCAAATCTTAAGTAATATCTTACTGACTTTAAAAGAAAAAGTTCATTAACAAATATCAAGGGATGCTGTTAAGTTTAGTCTATCCGCAAACTTAACCCACCACTGTTTTTTTCACAGTCTAGATTTTTGTTTCGTTATTTACATCTCAAGAAGTATCTGAAAGCACAAACTTGACTATTTTGCTTGGCACCTAATTGGATTGCTTTGGAAAAGTTTACTGTTTGTACTTTTTTTGCATATTAAAACTCACTAGCATAGCATTTCTGCCAGATTTTTTCAGATATGGCATAACTAAGGGCATTCTGTCCGTCTTTTTGGTGCTTCTCAAATAGGTGTAAGTCACCGTTTATGGTTAACTTGTAGAATACAGAGGCTGAATAAAATCTTTGTGGGCAAGGATATATATGACTTTGTTAAACCATATTTTGTGGTTAGTCTTTTGACCATGGCACTTTGTTAAATTATATTTTGTGGTTTGTCTTTTAAGTTTCAAAAAATAAGTTTATTAAGCACATAAGAATAAACAACAATGTTTCTTACAATTGAACTTGAAAAATTATAAAAAGATAAAATCAAAAATGCACATACGCTGGTCATAAAGGTCATAGTTATAGCAAGGGAAACAAAAGGAAAGACTTACAGCCTGATTCATGTACGGGCCGTTTTGCGTGGCCCTAATAGCGAATCATAGCGACTCGCTATTGAGGACACGCAAAACGGCATTCATGTAGGAATTGCTAAATCAATAGCGATTCCTACATGTTCTCTATTTGCGAGTAGCAATTTGCTACTCGCAAAAAAAGGAATTTCTCCCCATTCATTCCTATGGGCCAAAAGGCCCATAGGAATGAATGGGGAGTATCCCTTATTTGCGAGTAGCAAACTCGCAAATCAGATAGCGATTTTAAGGGTGCTAGGGGTGTCCAAAGGACACCCTGTAGCACCCCTAAAATGCACATTTGAACAGGTGTTGCGCACACACATGTCCAAAGGACATGTGTGTGTGCAACATGCAACTTAGAAAAATGCTTTTAAAAGCATTTTTCTATGTTTTTGCTATTTACCGAGAGGTCTGACCTCTCGGTAAATAGCGGCCCAATTTTGCTAAATCGCAATTTTTGCAAGTGTCATGAATAGCATTTAAGGAATCTCTAATAGAGATTCCTTAAATGCTAATCCTCGCATATTTGCTAATTCCTCATTAGCGATTTTAGCATTTGGGATTGTGAATCCCAAATGCCAAAATTGCACTCGCAAAAGGCAAGATTCTGAGAATCTTGCCCTTTGCGAGTGCAATTTTGCTTCATGAATCAGGCGGTTAAAGCATTAAAAGGCATATATTTGAAACTAAAGTGGAAATTAGACAAGAGAAAAAAAACATGACAAATAATGATTATTAAGATATAACAGAACTCAAGGAGGTTGAGCAACTTCTTTTACAGAGGGAATGGGAGCAAAAGATTTTTTAACACAATCATCCAAAAATTGCGTAATGGTACACCATAGTTGTAAACATTTCTTGACACAAGACATAGGAAATACTAAAGTTGTGTCCATCCAATGATTATGACAAACAGCATACCACCAAGCAAAGCATGAGAGTTTAGATGCATTCTTCCAATTTTTTGTAATCTGTTGAAAGGCTGCTGCTAGTAATAAGTTGATAATTTGTATTCGAGCATTCATTGCATTCCAACCTGTAACCAGGCTACTGAGGAAAAGGTTGACAGGTGAAATGGGAACGTTAGTGTGAAATATGGTATTAATCTGCGACCAGACTTGTTTCCAAAAGTTAACTACATGTGAATAGTAGGTGCTTTAAATCAGTGTTTGCAAGGGAACAAGACCAACAACTCTCAGGGGTTTCGATATGCATTTTATGTAGGATTGTCAGTGTTAAGACAAGTCTATTATAAATGAAAAAAAAATTCTGTAGTATTTGCCGCTCTACATTATTTTCTGATTTTCACCCACATTCTATTCCATAATGGGATAGACCAATGTCAGATTCCTAGGAAAGCTCTGTTTTCGTTTTATCTCCCTCGAAGGGAGGTTGTGAAAGGCGAGAGTAGAAAGTAGAGGCTTTTGGTGATATTCGCAGCAGGTTATACCATGTAGAGTATGCCTCTACTATTGCAGGACGTAAAATTGAAAACTTGTTATGAAGTAAAGGAGGCAGTTGAAAGAGAGAGGTTGCAGCTGAGAATGTAAGAAAGATATCTTTACGTGAAATAGAAGACGCCGTTAGTGGAAGCAAGCTCTATCCGCATGAGATATTGACTGACTTTTGGAAATGTTAATACTTGTGAAAAAAAAACACCTCAGTGATATCTAAAAAGAGGACCTTTTACCTCGACTGACAGTTTTAACCTACAAGAATTTTTTTAACTATATATATAGAAGAAGAAAATAGATATGCCTGATATTCTGAAGATACAGGTACCAGTTACACGGAACTAAAATACTGCAAGTCTGAGTACAGCTGTTAAAAATATTTATCCGGCTTGGACACCTAAATACTAACAGGTGACATAAACATTTATGAACCTTTAATGTAACCTGTAACATTATAGTTACTTCGGGATAAATAGACTGAAGATACCCCTACCTCCAAGAACAATGTATATTTATTGGCCCTGATGAAGGTGGCATAGCTTTATGTTCGCACCGAAACACACGTTGGCCACTTACAGACAACGGAAAATCCAACTAAGAAGGATCCCCAAAAAAAGAAGGATAACAAATGTTTAATTATTAAAAATATTTTGGGTCTGACATTTGTTTATAGCATCTACATAATATCCCCTGTGGGAGCTCCTGTAAATTTAGTTGATTGTCTGATTTTTTATTGATCCTTTGTGTGTTGTATGCAAGAAATAGCATGTATGAACAGTATGATTGGTGAGATTGATTTGAATGAATGAATAAAGCAATTCTTTTTTTAGCTTTACTTTCTTATATTAGAATGTTTAGGTGGGGGCACTAATTGAAATTTTGTATTGTGTATTAATTGTAAAATTACTCTCTTTTTTCTAAAATATATGAATGATCATATTTATGTATTTGTACTTGTGTAAAAAAATCCTTCTGAAAAATACCAAAGAAATGGCTTTTTGAAATGATCTCTAAACTAAAAGAAATAAATGATAAACAAAGCCTATATACTGTCTGTCGCATATATTGATATAGTTTTGCTGTGTCCTTGTAAGAAAATGGTTTGAGTTATGCCAACTTGTTGAAATTAGATAGGTCAGTCCAGAGGTTTCTATTTCACGTATTTTTCAGGTTTCTTCCCCCTCCTCTAGACCTAAAAGAAATTAATATTGGGGGTACCCTTAGCTATTATAAAGAAAGATATCTTTATCCATCAGTTGATGGACCCACAGAATACTTTTATCTGTCCACTATTTTCAAAAATAGGTGTTGTTTTTAATGCATATGTACTTGTTATGCCATATGGCGGAGGTGTGAAATGACTTAATATTATATGGGATGGTAGGGAGAACAGTAGTCAACACTTTACATGAATGCTTGATGACTGGTGTGGAAAGATGTTGTGGTTTGCACAAGAAGAACAGATATTCCTGATCAAGATCAACCCATAATGGAGTATCCGGATATATACGTCAGTCACCCATTTGGATAAATGTCTTAATAGAAAGGCTTTGTGAGATTTAGGGAATCAGGAAAATTAACACCACCTTCAGATTTGGGACGTGACAGTTTTTGTAATGACATTCTAGATTTTATTTTAGACCATAAAAATGATATAAGGATGGAGTTAACTTTATGAAAGAACTTTAAAGGTATGGGCATTGGAATGTTGGAGAATGTTGGAGATAATATAAAGAACAATAAGAGTCATCATCATTTTGATAGTGTCAAGGCGACCCCACTAGGAAAAATATAGGGTGTGCTATTTAGTTGTAAGACAAGACAGTTTTTCTATACACATGTCAAGATTTAGAGAGCTTGACGATGTATTAGGTGTGAATAAGTCAAGGTATCTAATATGATGCAAGCTTCATGTGAAGGTAGAGGCCGAAAAAGTCCTCTTTAAAAGTGTATTTGGTTAGAGGCAATATTTCACTACTTCTCATTTTTTAACATATTTTCCAAAACTAATGTATAGGAATGAACTTCATTCAAGAAGGCCAGTAAGGAGAGGTGGTGTTGAGAAAGAAACAAGAGTACATCATCTACATCAGCTGCTAACTTAAAATGTTGGGAGTTTGGAACAAAGCCATAACTAGAATTGTTTTTATTTTATTCCTGACAAAAAAAGTTCTAAAGCAAGGATAAAAAGAAATGGAGATAAGGGGCAACCCTTCCGTACTCCTTTCTGAAGGGTAAAATGTGGAGAGGTAAGACCATTAGCAAAAATTGCAGATTTAGCGCCAAATGTAGGTAATCTACATTTACCGATTCAAAAATACCGAATTTTACAGATTCAGTATTTTAGAATCGGTAAGTGGTATGTAGGACAAAATTTGGTAAATGTTACCGAATCGGTAAGATTCGGTATTTAAGAATCGGTATTTACCAATTCGGTAATTACCATTAATTCCTATGGGCCTGGAGGCCTATAGGAATGAATGGGAAGCCATTCACTATTACTGATTCGGTAAATACTGAATCGGTAATAGGGGGCACATATTCAAGGGTGGCAGGGTGTCACATTGACACCCTGTTGCACCCTGAATAGTGCATGGGTGCACATGTGGCACACATATATGCCCTAAGGGCATGTATGTCTGCCACATGGCACTTCAAATAAAATTCAAAAGTGAATTTTTAAAAGAATTCGGTAACTTGAAGTTGGTGGTAATTAACGAATTCTTACAGCACATAAGCACTCTTTAATGTGCTTTTTACATAGCATTTACCGATTCGGTAAATACCGATTCGGTATTTACCGAATTGGTATTTACCGATTCGTCGCCTACATTGGAAGGGGCTAAATACCGGTCGGTAACGGCCGAAATTCAGTAAATTTCTGAATTTCGGCCGTTACCGACCAGTATTGGGCTACCACATCTGACCCCTTGTGTCTGAATAAAGCAAAGAAATCAAAGAAATGAATTTCGGGCCAAAACCAAACCAAGATAGTTTTTGACCGATGAAAGGCTAATACACTCTATCATAAGCCTTTTATGCATCTAAGGCAAGTACAGCAAGAGGTTCTGTGTATTTTGATGACTTGGATATAATATCAAAATAACAAACACGTGTTGTCCGTAATAGAACACCCCTTGACAATGCCTGTTTGTTCTTTAACCAATAAAGGAGGGCTAAAGATTTGGAATTTATTTTATAGTCAATGTTGACCAGGGAAATAGGTCTGTGATTTTTACAAAATCGTAGGTCCTTGCCTTCTTTCGGAATAAGACAAATGAGGACATCTGAAAAGGATCCTGAGGAGTTACCAGTTAGTGAAGGAGGAAATGAGATTATGTAAGTGTGGGCGGAGTAACTGGGTGAAATGTAGGTAAAATTCAACAGTGAAACTGTCAGGTCCTGGAGCTGCATTTTTCTTAAGGGGTTTGAGTGCACAGAGCATTTCTGCCATT
The DNA here is from genome assembly GCF_964263255.1 of Lissotriton vulgaris. Lineage (NCBI taxonomy): Eukaryota > Metazoa > Chordata > Amphibia > Caudata > Salamandridae > Lissotriton > Lissotriton vulgaris. Next base: position 446,033 of record NW_028250985.1, read on the forward strand.
GAAATGTCAGTTTCTAAAGGTTCTAAAATCATTACGAGATTAGTATTTTTTTAATAGTACGAAGATAAATGGAGATATCTCTTTCTGTGGGCATGTTCTCTGGTGTAGATAACCGTTTATAAGTGTACGAATTCCTGTAAAATATCAGAATCTTTATGTTTTGGCATTTGATTCTCATCTACTATAGATTCAATATGGGATTTGTTTTGTTTGATTTTGAGGTAATTAGCTGGCAATTTGCCAGGTTTATTTTTCCCACCATAGAATTTCACACTGATTTTCAGTAGATACAAAGAAGCACTAGAAGTAGTGACCTTGTTAAATTTAATCTGAGCATTAATGAGATCTGCCAAACACTCTTTTGATTTAGAGGTATACTAGAAATGTTTCAATCTCTTCATCTCAGAAAGAAGTTCTGCGTTAAGTAACCGGGCATTCGTTCGCTTGTTAGATGTAAATCAAATTATTAAATCTCGTGCAGATGCTTTGAAAGCATCCCAAACTGTATGAAAAGGAATGCTGTCAGTGCTATTAAATTGAAATAACTCATGAAAAAAGGCTATAAACGAAGCGTTAAATTTTGGGTCTAATAGCAAATAATTGTTGAAACGCCATCTTCTGGGAAATGCAGGTTGGGATAAAATATCTAGCTTAATAAAGATGGGGGCATGGTCAGAGATGAGTTTAGGGCCTATAGCAGCTGAAAGTAAAAACTGGGAAACATTGTGTGAGATAAAGATGTAGTCAATTCTTGATTGGGTATGGTGAGACGGGGAAAGAAGGTATATTCCTGCAATGATGGAATTACACAATCTCCAAGCTTCTGTTACGTTACATTGTTTTATAGTACGTGTGAAAGATGTGTGTGCCTTATTTGGAATGAAAGAGAGTCTGGAGAATATGGTCAGGGAAAGGATCAACTATCTGGTTGCAATCACCTGCCAAAATCAGATTCTCTGCTGGATTTTGTGTGATTAATCGGGAGACTTGGGACCAGAAAGGAGCATCACCATTGGTAGGAGCATTAAAATTAAATACAGAAATCAGAGTCTTCCCTATCGTTAAATTGGTAAACAACCATCTCCCATCCACATCCGCCTCTTGTGAAAGAAGCTTAGCTTGCAAAGCTTTATGACACAAGGTTATGACTCCATTTCTTTTGCCATCACTGGATGAGGAAAAAAACTTAGCCGACCCAGTTTTTCTTGAGTTTCAAAGATTCAGTTTCCGTTAGATGGTATTCTTGCAGCAGAATGATACTTGCATCTAGTTTAGATAAATATTATACTACATGTTGTCTCTTGATGGGATAGTTTAATTCTTTAACATTCCAAGTGACAATTTTTAAAGCCATAAAATATAAATGCAAAGTAAATGATTGAAATAACCAGCAATAATGTAAATATATTCACATGAAACATGTAATAGAAAAATGAATACAATAACATTGAAAGTCAGAAGAATAAGAAAAGAAGAAAGGGAGAAGAAAAAGATAGAATGTAGGTAGGAGAGATTAATGTATTAAATGCAACTATTAGAAGGAAACATTGAAAATATAGAAATAGTTGAGGAGACTGCAGACAATATTAGAGAAAAAGGGAAAAACATCCCTAAATATAATCCAAAACATGAGAAAAGTGGGAGGGGATGAGGCCACATTGAACAATGACATATCCGGACTCCATGAAGTAAGATGGGGAAGGGCCCACAACAAATGACAAATAAAACAGATGAACCATATGACAAGGAAGTGTATGTAACCTGTAGGGAGAGAAAAGAGATTAGATATCGTTTAGCAGAACATAGTAAACAAAAACATCATCTATTATTTAACAAAGATGAGTCCTTGAAGTAGTTAGCAAGTCATGAACCATAACACATAATGAAAGCAACTACTAATTGTGGTGTGACGAAGTGTCCATAGTTTCTGTGATGCAAGAATTGAGAAAAATGTTCAGTCTGATAGGATCTTCTAAAGTAGTTGTTTTGTTATTATAAGTTTCTTTGAAAAGGCAAGGGTGAAAGAGGCCAAATAGAACGAAGGTGAGGTCTTATAGCCGGCAACTCTCTATGTCTGTCAGCAGTAGCTTTTGCAAAGTCTTGCGAGAAGAATAAAGAGCAACACTGGGCGTAGTTTGCGTAGTAGCGCTACACGTAGCTACACGAAGCTACGCGAACTGCGTAGTATTACTGTGCAAAATGCTGTACACACTGATTGCACAGTGCCGGATGCTTGTCCGCACCATGCAATCAGTGCAAACCGCATCTTGCACAGTGCAAGTGGCCGTTTTCTGCTGCTCGAGTAGATTCCTCAACGCGGACTGGTGGTTTCCCATCGCGAGCGGCCCGAGCATACATGACTACTCGCAATGAGAAACCTGACCTCCCCACATTGAGAATCTCGCTGGGAGGTTTATTTTCCACGCTCACAATCAGCAAATTGATGTTGCTGATCACAAACGTGGAAAAAGTCTCGTCGGGATGCCATTTGGCTTACTTGCGGTTGCCAACTTGATATTGAGGACCGCGAGACAGCAAAAAATGACTACTAGCAAACGTGTGTTTGCACTGTGCTACATGCAATTCGCATAGTGCGAAGTAGTGCAAACTTCACAAACCACGCAAGCATAGCGTAGTACTTCCCCCAGGATTAATAAAGAGTTACCTGACCAAGAAATGTGTTTAATAGACCTGGCAGCTGACAATACCCTAAGCAAATCAGTGTATTCTAGGAAATACAAGGTGACTCCTCTTGTATTCCTCCCAATGGAAGAAGTTGTTGAAGAAGCAGGGCCCAGGCTAGGGGCGCATTAAATATATTAAGAGGAGCACCCTCTTGTAGATTAAGTATTTTTGGAAGAAACGATTTAAAGAAGGTAATAGGTCAGAACCTTCAAAGCCCTCTGGTAGACCATAGATACAATGATTATTCCGCTTGCTTCGTCACTTGAGAATGAAGAGCTTCAACCTTGATGTTGGATGAACCAAAAGATTCAATTTTGTGTTCTGCTGTGGTAATCCTTTCTTCTAATTGTGACCATCGTTCTGTTAGGATTTGTATCTTAGATTTTGTTTCTTCTACAAAAGGGCAAAGAATGCGGATCTCTTCCAGTACGAATTCCATAGAGACTGTTGAGGATTGTTTAGAAGGAGAAGGAGGATCCTTTTTCAGTCGTTTGCTCGATGCTCTATTAGTGCTAGGGGTTACATGAATGGCAGGTGACAAGGTGCCTTTTGGCAGTAAATTAATAAAGTCATCCATTGAAGACATGTACGCATGATGACTAAAGCATGTTACGATTTTAGGCGAAGATGGTGTGAACAGAAATGTAACTTTAGTAGGTTTGCCCATACTGAGGAACCAAAATCTTAATAAGGCCTAGTAAAATACATAATTATGGTTAGAAATTAGCGTGATGTACATATTAGACTAAAGTGAGTGTTCGAGTGTTCGAGTGTTAAGGGGCTCACGTATATAATACCGTTGGGATTAACGTACACATTATTTAGCTTTTCGTCTTCTCACTAAAAATATAGTTTGATCTTACGGGTGCCATCCTGGGGCCTAGTCCGCTTGCAGCATTAGTGGAAACCTACCATTTCACTTAGTAAGAACCGTTCTCCTGAGAAATAGTCTGACAAATGTAACAAGCTGCTGCTCCTGCACGTCAGACCTGTCAAGGTTGGAGGTGGGGGTAGGCTGGATAAGCACATTCCAGGAGGCGCTGTGCGGACTCTCCTAGAGCTGGCAGAAGGGAGTCGCCCTCCTCGATCTTGCTATAACGAGCTGAACTAAAACTAAGGATGCTTTGTGTGCCATATATGGTCTTTCCTTTGCACCAATCTGTACCAACTTGTATTTTTCCTTCTTAGGTAACGGTTTCAAAATGTAACAGTATATATGTGATCTGTTGATAATGTGCCAGCAGTCTTCTCGGCGGATCTTGAGGGGTTAGGTCGCGAGAAGCTCCTCTGGCAGAGTTTGTTTGTATAATAAACTATTGGACCTTCTGCACTGCCAACTGACCGATTATTGGTAAATGATATTTGGGCTATTTGTAAGTATAGCATTATATGGTTGTGATAAATTTTCGGCACTTCAGTTGGCGACTCCGCCGGGACTCCACGTTGGGGTCGTCCCTCTGTAATCAGAAAGGAACGGGACATTGGGAAGGGTAATCTTGATCGGGGGAAGGACCGACCGAAAAGTTTGGGGGTTGCTCCGCTCTCCCGACCGAGAGAGCCCCAGCTGCTAGTGACCTCACGCCGGAATCCTACAGGTGTAACACGGGAACAGACCACGCTGGTCTACAGAAGTTGGCAGTGAAGAACGTGCAATCAAACCTGAGTGCACCAGGTGAGTGACTGGTTTTGTTTTGTATTGGATATCCTTTGGATTTGAATTTGGAATTTGGTGGTTTCAGGCCACGTAGAACTTAGAAGGGGGTTTGACGGGGCAGTACTGAGACTGCACGGGCAGACGCTCCTGTTTTGGAATATTTTGGAGAGTAATAGAGATTGGAACCAGACGCCTTGGTGTAACTTGTGAAGTGTACACCCGGCCGGACTGGTCTCGGAAAGGCGACAGCTGAGATTGGGTAGCCCTCGGACAGATCTGGAGCGGCGCTTTGAAAAGCAGGCTCAGCCAGAATAGTCCGAGAGGTGAACCATGATGGTTGCCGGATGGTCTGTAGGTTGGTCTGTGGTTTGAAGAAACCTGTGTGGCTATCTCTAGACAGTCTAAGGACAAGACTGTTTGGTTCTGTTGCTTGATTTTGGGTCTTTACGTTTTAGAAATATTGTAAAGAGTTCTCCATAGGTGGGAGTCGACGGGCTCCACCTTTTGTCTGATATAAGTTTGTTTGTCTTTTATGTCGATATAAAGGTTGTGGTCGATCTATCTGTGTGTAATTGAATTAGATTGAAAACATGGGCATGTGTGTGAGAGCGTTGTAAACTAACCTTTTCCTTTACAGCGAGAAGTAGTTAGATTCTAGAAGAGGGGCAATGCCGTGTTTTAGTAAGTTATGCTTCGGCTGTATTTGCCGGAGAGGTACGAGACTGAACGGAAGCCAACCAGCCCCTCCAGAGGGAAGTCCCAGTCATGATATGTATTCTAAACATGGGATTGGCCCACTCCTATTTTATGAAATAAGTACACCTAAGATAATGTGGAACTACAGTTGCCGCTGACAGGATCTTTTGATGAGAAAAAGAGCAAGACTGTCTGTTTGCTAAACGCAGCAGACAGGCCATGTTTGATACTCTCTATAAATGGCAGAAGGAGGCAAAGCTGAGACGTATCAGGGCAGAGAAATTGATAAAGATAAAGCAGGGACTAACTGTGACTCAGAAAGCCATTGCTCATGATAAAAATCAGACCGAGCAAAATATTGAATATTTAGATAGACAGTTCAGGTTACAGGTAGACAAGAGTTACGTGACTCGAAATGAGGCGAAAGATGAGATAGAGGATTTATTGAATGTGCGGCCTCCGCCAGCGTATGCGCCTCAGCGCATATACCCCGCTATGCCTCTTCATCCGGCTACTGCCTCTTTAGCATCTGCCCCGGAGGCAGCAGTGTCTCTCACCCCTCTAGGTACTACTTGTCCCACCACTACCTCATTGAGAAACACGGCTACCCTTATCCCTGACACACGCCAACCCCCGGAAGCTTCCTGTATAGTTCTGGCAACCCCGAGTCCCATATGGACATTGTGGAAATATTAGACACTC